>NC_083723.1:127835843-128145843 GCF_028564815.1 Eubalaena glacialis | reverse complement strand
CCAGAGCCTACTTGAAAGAAAACATCATCTGGAAGGTATTTATATCTACGTTTTAATTTCTACAGGGAGAATCACAGGAGTGAAAACTGTAATACATAGAACAGTCCAGTCTCAAAAAAAAAAAAAAAAAAAAAAGGGAAAACCACTGCCACAGACACTGAAAACCAAAGGGTATTCCTCTAGACAAAGTGATCACCGCGTTACACAAGTTGCTGACAACGATGGGTTTACCTGCAACAGAGGCTCATCAACCTCTTTATTTGAAATAAGCACGTAAGTCTCTCAGATCCATCCAACTGCTGGACAAACAAAGAGCTATATTTAATTAGGTTCTGATACATCCATATCTGAAAGAAACAGCAAAACATACAATTATAACACTCAGTCCATAAAAAACTAATTATTTACTAATTACAAACATACCAAAATTTCCTTAATTGGTAAATACTTAATCAAAATAATCAAAACATGATAAGAAGAAGTAAATCTTCTAAGTCAGGTTTTAGATAGTAGTACACACACGTCCTGAATTTTCCATCTTAAGAAAGCACATCAGCATGAAGTTAAATTACTAAATTTATTACTAAAAGTACTTAAAACTCATGTAAATGTGAAACAAAAAGTTCATTTGCAAAAATCAGCAAACCACAATAAAAACATATGAGAATCACAATCTTAATCATAAGTTACAAAGGATAACAGTTCCTTCTTTTTACCTTTCTCCTCTGAGTTTCCAGCACCTTTCCTGTGGATACTCTCCTTCCCTAACTCCATGAAATTTCGGTAGAAAAGGCAATCATTCAGTCCCACTATTCCCGATAAAAGGCCAGGTGTGTAGCATGTGAGGCAAGAGATGTGTCACTTAACTAGACAGGAGGAATCCTATCACAATGTTTATACAAACCATTGCAGTGTGCACCTGAAGTATCTTAAAATTTTATTTGTCAATTATACGTCCACACAGCTGGAGGGAAAAAAGGTCAGAGACGCGTCCGGATGGCCAAAACCACCGCTGTCCCGGACACGGTGATGGCCATCGCGGTGGGCAAATGCTGAGTTAGATTTCTGTTGAGCTCCCATCCAGGAGGCCTCTCTAGTGTGGATACAGCTGCCAGAAGTGATTTTGAAAACACAATACTGAACAGGAATCTCTTATACTTCCTCTACGATATTTTTGTTGCTATTTGTTCATTTCATGAGACCCATTTAGAAGCGTTAAAATTAAGACAGCTTCTTAAATGTGCCACAGAACCTTCTCTTTACCTGTCATTTTTACAGAGTTTCTCCTCTGACAGTAACACTTATTTGATATAAAATGTTATCAAACAATTAAAGTACTAACACATGTGTTTTGCATGATAAATTCGAGTGTGTCCTAAGTTGGGTGGAAATAACTCTGAGACCCAATCCGAATGTTAATTTACCTACACACAAGCTTTCTTCTTGAGGTATTTGGAGCTACTTGTTCATATTTTCTCAGGAACCAACATCATACAAATATTTTCTGCACTATCTGACACGCAGTTCATTCTAAAATTTGTATTGAATACTACCCATTAACAAATAAAAACAGGATGTACAGTAACTAAACATTATAAAAATCTGAAGGCCAACCGTAGGAAGTACAAGAATAAGGCTGTAAATACATTAATCAAGTAATTACGTTTCAACGACATAAAAAAAAACCTCAAAGCACTTTATGTGAACACTTTCTGGACTTTTTTTTTTAATGGAGGTATAGTTGATGTACAACATTATATGCTTCAGGTGCACAACACAGTGATTCACAGTTTTCAAAGTTTACCCTCCATTTATAGTTATTATAAAATATTGGCTATATTCCCGGTGCTGTACAAATATATCCTTGCAGTGGACTGGATTTTGATACTGTTTTTTACATTCTTGACAAATGCACCAATATCATCCCAAAAGTTCTAAGTACATTAAACATCTGCTTTGCCTAACTTTTTGTTGTTATTTACTAAATTCAGATAAGTACAGTTTCAAAAACTTTCCGTCTTATCCATCCTTTCTCAGGAAGTTAACTGAGGCTGTACATCAATAAAACAAGGGAGTAAACCAAGAAAGCAAAAAGATACGGAATCAGGAAAGAGGACCTGAAACGGACGCAAAGCAAAGTGGAGGTTTTCCCAGGAACGTGGCAGGCGTGGAGAGCAACCACTCCAAACCGTGCAGCAAGTTCCCGGGACGCAGAAGGTACGGCTCGGGGGGAAAGAGCATCCGTGACCTGACTCTCCAATCACGGAAAACTGTACTGAGAATTATTTTACTGTTAGGAGGTGGAAGAAGACTTTACCATAAAGAGATTCCAAGATAATTAAACAGAAATGACACAATAATTAACTCCAGAATAACTCAAGAAAACTGTACATAAAAGAAAATGCAATCACAGTACACTATTTTAGCAGCGACCATATTTACAGTCATTATAATAAAAAATAAATCAAGGGGGCTTCCCTGGTGGTGCAGTGGTTGAGAATCCGCCTGCCAATGCAGGGGACACGGGTTCGAGCCCTGGTCTGGGAAGATCCCACATGCCGCGGAGCAACTGGGCCCGTGAGCCACAACTACTGAGCCTGCGCGTCTGGAGCCTGTGCTCCGCAACAAGAGAGGCCGCGATAATGAGAGGCCCGCGCACCGCAATGAAGAGTGGCCCCCACTTGCCGCAACTAGAGAAAGCCCTCGCACAGAAACGAAGACCCAACATAGCCATAAATAAATAAATAAATAAACCCAAAGTTCAAAAAAAAGAACTATGAAAAAAATAAATAAATCAAGGGAGTGGGTGAGGAAGGGACAGCCATATACGCACAGTTTTGCACAGAGCACCTTAGAAAAACTATCAAAAGTGGCATCACGCCTGCTCTTAAAGTAGGAATTAGGGTACTTGAAGATGGGCAGGAGACTTTCCCTCCACATATGACTGATTTATTGTTCTTGCATTTTTGTGTGCAAACTGAACAAACAATCCAGTTCGCTTGTCTCATACAAACCAGGTCTGAGGACCTGGTTGATTCTAATCCTACACGGGGCCTGTAGGACTGGGCGGCTGCAGCACGTCCAGAAACCACGCAGGAGCCGCCGACCAGACCTCAGAGCGGGGCACAAGCAGTTCTCCAAAGGGAAGGGTGCTCTGGAGAGACAGGACTGATGGCCCTTCTGACCCCCACGTGGCTGTGCTCCACGTCTGACCTTCAATCCGCAAGGTCAGAGTACGTGAGGAAGGAACAGACTGCTCCAGAAAGAGAGCCAGATGACCTGCTGCTGTACGCTTCTCATTCTTCTTCTCACAGACTTTAGATAGAAAGCCTAGAAAGAGCCTGCCTTTAGGGAACACGGGCTCGAGCCCTGGTCCGGGAAGATCCCACATGCTGCGGAGCAACTAAGCCCATGCGCCACAACTACTGAGCCTGCGCTCTAGAGCCCGCGAGCCACAACTACTGAGCCCGCGTGCGTAGAGCCCGTGCTCCGCAACAAGAGAAGCCACCACAATGAGAAGCCCACGCACCGCAACGAAGAGTAGCCCCTGCTCGCCGCAACTAGAGAAAGCCCGCGCGCAGCAACGAAGACCCAACGCAGCCAAAAATAAATAAATTAAATAAATTAATTAATTAATTAATTTTAAAAAGAGCCTGCATTTAAGGAAAGCCATCTTTACTGCCTCTAAAGATTTATGGAAAGTTCTTCCCATGGCCCAGCCTAGCTCAATACAGGAAGCAACGCTGGGTGTTAAAGCCCAACACCAGATAAGCAATAAAGTATTCCTATGTCTTCTGTACTTAAAGTCCACACAAGAGTCCTTCTAGTACGTACGGCTGGAGCATGGAAGACTTACTTTTCACTGTATACCCATGTTTTACTTAGAGATTTTTAATCCAGGTAAATAAGGATGTCTAAGAATAAATACGTATTTAACCTAATGAATCTCAATATTTCCTGGGAAACTGGACACAGTAACAAGTTCCACTTTATAAAGATGATTCATCCACGTATCTCCTCCGTTAATACACACCGTTCCTCATCACTGATAACATCAAAACCTATAACATTTTTTAAGTTACACAATTATATTTTAGACGTTTCAAGAGAGAGACCCTAGAGTTTAGAGATTTACATTTACGTATTTACAGGTAACAGGCTATGATACTGAGGATGCACGTCACAGGGAGGAAGGCACAGGGTAGAGGGTTCTGTGCAAAACAAGGTGCTGTCTGTGCAGACTGGGTAACGGGGACAGCACAACAGAGTAGCCTGCTGTTTCTTATATTCGAAATTTTCCTTAATAAAAAAATGAAAAAGCCTACTGAAAATCTGTATCGATTTTTAAGAGGTAAAACATTATCACCAAGACGACCTATTACTGCTGGTTGAGGAAGTCACAAGGGTGAGACACGCTGGAGGGGTTTTCTGACCACATTAAACCAAAAGCTGGAAAACACATTAACAAGAGTTAGTGAAAATGTAGTCAACACTCACCAAGCGTTTTGAGTCTTCATTCTGTTTGTAAAAAAACAGAAGCTGCCTCACCAAAAGGGTAAGGTTGGGACCGCTGGCGATGGAAAAAGTGCCACCGGGCTGGGACAAGCTGGCATGGCGATCAAATGCACTTCTCTGGATGGAGTACTGACAACAAAACGAGACACAAAGACAGGATCACGTGATCGTATGGTCTAAATGGTCACTCAGTGTTTAAATTGGAGTAGTGGAAACTGACAATTAAGATTCCGTTGCTGAGAAGTTATCATTGGTAAACGGTTAATGAAACCCAAAAAGCCTGGAATGTAGTGACAGAGCCATGAATGCCCTATGCAGGAGTCTTCCACCACCTCCTTCTACTGTGATCTTTAGCCGTGGTTTGGCATATGTTTGCATTTAATAATTTAAAAATCACCAAAAAACTCATCTGTCTATAAATCTTTATATAAACTAATAAAATTAACTATTGGGGAAAATACTATTATCCACGTTAACTTTCATTAAACAAGTACACACAAAAACACGTACAAAATGAATTCCACTTCTAAGAATCCAAGGCCATATTTAAAATAAGCTCTCGGGGCTTCCCTGGTGGCACGGTGGTTAAGAATCCGCCTGCCAATGCAGGGGACACGGGTTCGATCCGGGAAGATCCCACATGCCGCGGTGCAACTAAGCCCATGTGCCACAACTACTGAGCCTGCGCTCTAGAGCCTGCAAGCCACAACTACTGAGCCCACATGCCACAACTACTGAAGCCTGTGCGCCTAGAGCCTGTGCTCCGCAACAAGAGAAGCCACCGCAATGAGAAGCCCTTGCACCGCAACAAAGAGTAGCCCCCGCTCGTGGTAACTAGAGAAAGCCCGCGCACAGCAACGGAAGACCCAACGCAGCCAATCAATCCATCAATCAATCAATCTATTAAAAAATAATAATAAATAAAATAAAATAAGCTCTCTCATACCTAATTCCTTCTCAGTTTAAAAACAAACTTACTTGCTGTTTTCTGTCTCTATAGCCTCGAATAAATGACTGGATAATTATTGCATTTTTCAATCTTCGTCTTTCTTCCTGAATAATGCAGGGAGGAGGGAACAATGGGTCAGGATCAGTGAAAATGACAAATACTAGTTAAGACTTGAAAAAAAAAAAAAAAAAGCTACATAATTCACATACCACAAAATTCACTCTGTAAGTGCACCATTCACCAATTTTTAATATACTCAAAGTTGTGCAATCATCACCACTGTCTAATTTTGGAACATTTTCATCACCCACCCCCAATAAAACCCCTGTACCCAGGGGTTTTACCCAGTCATCCCTCATTCTGTGTCCTCCCACCCCGACCCCCCACTGCTGGCAATCACTAATCAATTTTCTGTCTATATGGAACTGCCTATTCTGGACACTATGTACAATGGAATCATAACATGTGGCCTTTTGTGTCTGACTTTTTTCACTTGGCATGATGTTTTCACGGTTCATCCACGCTGTACCATGTGTCAGTACTTCACTCCTTTTTATGGCTGTTCCACTGTACGGATGTCTCATTTTGTTTATCCACTTATTAACTGATGGACATTTGAGCTCTTTCCACTTTGGGCTATTATGAATAATGCTGCTGTGGACATTCATGTACCAGCTTTTGCGGGGACATAGGTTTTCATTTCTCATGGGTGTATATCTAGGCATGGAATTAACATTTGAGGAACTGCTGGACTGTTTTCCAAAACAGCTACACCATTTTACAATTCTACCAGCATAGAAAGACTTCCTTTTTTTTAAGTTTTTGTTTTAAGCATTAAAAAAAATACAGACAACAGAAGCATCTATTTTAAAGGTCACTTTGTTTCCAAGCAGAAAACTCCAATTTTTATCAACTCGACTCTGTCTTTAAAACCTTCAGGGGTAGGATAGGGAGGGTGGGAGGGAGATGAAAGAGGGAGGAGATATGGGGATATATGTATATGTATGGCTAATTCACTTTGTTATAAAGCAGAAACTAACACACCATTGCAGAGAAATTATACTCCAATAAAGATGTTAAAAAAAAACTTTCAGTGACCTAGCAAAAATATATATTCTTTATCATCATTATAACCACTGCAGCTAACAGTGTTTGAGAGCCTACTATGTGCCAGCCCTAAGAGAGACACTTCACATGCATTCATACAATAACCTTACAGGTGAGTATTACTCCTGTTTTAAAGACACAGAAACCGAGGCTTCCATAAAGATTAAGTAAGTGATGCCAAAAGATATGAGTCAGAGAGCAAACTCAGGTGTGACACAAAAATCTGTACTCTGTCTTATCACATGACAATGTTTCACATCTTCTATGAATGCCACCTACCAGGCTTGAAAGGCACATACACACTCACGCAATCTTGGGATTAGAGAACATACCATCAGGTCACAAAAGTGTACTTTCTGAGCTTCAAATGGTTACAAAAAGGGAACCCTTGAACTTAAACCTAGTTTGGGAATCTATTCATAACTATGATGACTCTAACAGCACTTAATTAAAAACTCATATAACATCACATGCATTTTCAAAACACTTATTTTAACTCATTCAGCTGTTTGCTGGGGAAGAGTCTCAGTAACACTCCAGCTCTCTGGCAGGTGCGCTGAGGACAGGCGAGTCCTCACAAGGCCTGGAGGCCAGCTTCAGATTAGCTCTTCCCTGTTTTAAAGGGGATTCATCCCTCCCCCACTGCCTGCCAGAAGCAAATGCAATGCTCTCCAAAAAGAAGAGGCCATATTCTAATCCTGAAGATATCGCTTCAGTTTGGAACATACAATGTCCGGTATTCAACCAAAATAACCAGGCAAAGACAAGAATTTAAAATCAAGAGGACAAACAACAAAAACGAACCCACAGGAATTCCAAACACTGGAGAGTAAACATTATCTTTAAAAATCTACAATTACGTGCAAGAAATGAAAAGACAAGAGAACTGGGAAATAAAAGAATCAAAGAAAATTCTAGAACTCAAATAAAAACTGAAATTCAGAACTCAATGGATGTACTTAACAATCAGACATCACTAAAAGAGATAATTTGTAAATCAGAAGTTAGATCAGAAGAAAACAGCCAAACCAAAGCATAGATATTCAAAGAATAAATATACCGAAAAGAGTACAGGAGACACACAGGACATAATGCAAAGGTCGAACATCTCTGTCATGTGAATCCAAGAGGAGGAGGAGAGGGAGGATGCAACAGAGGCACGACTGGGAGAGATGGCTGATTGAGAATTTTCCAGAAAAGATAAAATACACCAACCAATACACACTTTTCTTGCTTGAGCAGTGATTTTCAAGTGAGGGCAATTCCCACCGAGGGAACGTTCGGTAATTTCTGGAGACACCTGTGGCTGTCTCAGCGGGGGTAGGGGGTGTTTCGGCATCTGGAGGAGAGGCCAGGGATGCTGCTAAGCATCCTGCAGTGTGCACGACAGTCCCCACAGCAAGGAATTACCTGGCCAGAATGTCAAAAATGCTAAGGTTGAGAAACCCTGCCTGAGCGTTTTTGCATCTGCTGTTCCCTTGACCAAGAATGCTCTTCTTCCAGCTTTCCACAGCTTTTCTTTTCCATCCTTCAGAAATCCACTCGACTCTCACCAGCTCAGGGACGCCTTCCCTCAACACCCTATCCAAAGCAGACCTTCCCAGTCCCCATCTCAGGATCCTGATGAACATCTGTGTTCTACGGCCCAGCAGAAACACTGTTTTATTCCCTATCTATATACCCAGCCAGCAGAAAAGTACCTGGAACATAACAAGCTCTCAATTTATATTTGTTAAAGGAATGGATGAATTATTAAAAAACAAAACAAAAAATGACCTAGAAAAGCAGGCCATAAGACACAACAATTGCTGATTAATCAACAAAGTAAAGCCATTTTAAGAAATTACCTCCGAAAGATAAAATGTAAAATAAAGACTAAAATGCCAAATGTCACTAGCTCCTTTCATTTATTCAGCTTCCTCACAAATAGTTAAGATAACTTGCCTTGACAGGGAGTTTTCTCCTTTTGCTTGACAAAACATGAACACTATACACGAAGACTTTCTACATCTTCTGGAAGCCGTATCATAAGCAAGTAAGTGAACTGAAAGCCTATTTTCTCCCTCTATTCTGGAAACTGCTCTTTTAGTCCATCTTTTCTACATTGGTTCCAGAATAGATGACCTACCATAAAATCCAACAAATCCAGAAATGTTTCTTAAGTTTAACATACATATAAATACTTAAGTTATGTCACATATAACATACATATATCTAATATATAAAACAGGAAAACCAAGACTTATTTAGATGCCATGGAAAAATGTTTATCTACAGGGACTATTACAAAACTGTTTTTACCTCCCTCTTTCTTCTTTCTTCCTGAGTACGATGTAAAAGAGAAGCCTTTTCTTCCTAAACACAAAAAAGAGAGAAAAGATAAAGGTTATAATTTCAAATTCTAAAATACTCTCATACAAAAATTATAGAATGTCTTGACCCAAAGGATTCTAGAGATCATCCAATCAAACTGTCTGACTTAGTAAGAAATCTGAGGCGCAAGAGGCTAAATGGTTCCCTCACCCCCACCCCCAGGCCACAGATCTAATTGTAGTATTTCAGTAGTGTTCTAAGAATAAACTCTGATTTCCTTACACACATGTTAGTTCAGGTAAAACTGGGGAGATCTGAGTAAGATCAGTGCATTGTATCAATGTCAATATCCTGCTTGTGAGCACATACTACAGCTCTGCAAAATACAACCCCCAGGGGAAATTAGGCAGTGCAAACAACAGACCTTTCTGTATCATTTCTAACAGCTGCATGTGAGTCTACAATTATCTCAATAAAAATTTCAGTGAGAAAAATCAGTCTTTTATTATCAAAATTTTTAAAATTCTTTTCATCTTAAGTAAAACTATATTTCGAATAAAATTACTTGATATGTAGAAGGAACTGAAATAACAAATGGGAAAGTTAAACATTTCAAATAAAATAAAAATACTTACAGACGACCCTCCTCCCCCCCAGAACCATTCCAGTCTATACTGTATGGGCATTTTATTTTTGTAAATTTAATCCAAAATAAAATTAAAGGCCTAAGATATCAACATATAAATCATTAGAAAAATTAATAAACCTAAATTTCTTAACACAAACATACAACTCATCAGAATAGAGTCAGAAAGCAAGTAATGAAGCCAATTTAAAATAATACTTTGATATGTGAAGGAATACATGTGTAGAGCGAAAAGTTTCTGACAAAATTTTGAGCCAAAGAAATAAATCCTCCAGATATTTTCCATTACAGAGAATTTCATTTCTTGAATTCAAATAAAAAGTCTTTATCTATTACATGTCAAAGGTCAGAAAAATATTTCGTTTTTAACTGATTAATTAAAAGGAGGAGGAGGAATGGAAAAATCTAAAGTAAAAAGTGCTCAGAATTATGGAAAGCTTCTAGATAAAAATACAGCCATATTTCTGGTCATTATCTTTATTTATGCATAGGAGTGGTAAATACATGTCTGTAATTTCTCTTCCTTCTATTCCATTTAATCAGATTTAATATATGTTCATTACTTGGTTATAGTTAAAGAGCTAAGATTTCTTAAAATGATACATGCTGTTACAACTACGAGAAGATGTACTTAATGTCTGAAATTAAACCCACGTTTTACTTTTAAAAAAATGGTACATGCCAGCAAAACAGTCACCAAATTGACTTCACACATAAGCTTAGCTGTCAGTAATCTAAAAGCCCTGTGGGTTTGAGGGCCTGGCCTGTCTCTTACCACCAGGTCCCTATCATTGGCTTCAATGTCTGCCACATGTAGGGATTTAATAAATATTTACAAAATGAACGAACGAACATTTCCTTTAAGTAAAACAAAGTAGTCTAAAAGGAGTAATCATGACAGCTGAAAAGCACTTCTGAATACCTACAACACAGCACCGAGTTTGAAGTATTTTAAAAATCAAAATAGGTACCAATTATCAAAAAGCATAACTGGATTCTAAGTGAATACTTTCAGTTTGAAGCATACGATATGAGATGGCTATGAACGCACGCACCAGAGGCAATGCTGAATGTGTTGAGGATGAATATCCTTACCCTTTGATGACCTGTAGATTAAAATCCTTGGACAGAGGACACCATATAAATGGAAGGTCACGTCTCTTACCTGTGCTCGAGGGCTGTAAAGTTTCCTACTTAAAATAGCTCATTTCAAAAATTATAAAATAAGCATAGCAAGCAAATCCAAAGTCCTGGACACACACACAAAAACCCTTACATGTGACTTCCACTGTAGTTTACAATAATGTGAAGGTCTTTTCAAAGAGTACTCATGCTCCCTAAATATTTTAGAGAGGAGGGAAAGGTCTGCGGGGGAGGTCAACCAACCCCACAGGTCACGTCAGCCACATGGGACAGGAGACTCTAGGACAGCGCCAGCTGCCACCAACACTGATTCCTCTGTGCCCGACCACTGTGCCCCAGCACACAGACAACTAACACGGACTGAGGGCTTACCCTCCACGTGCTAAGCAACATTCTAAACCCTAGGATTTGGTTCATCACATATTCCTCAGAATAACCCAATGCGGTTTAAGCACTATTACTTTTCCTGTTTACAGATGACAAAAGTGAGGTTCAAGAGTGGCAGAGCCAAGATCTGAACTCAAGACGGGCCCAGAGCCGAAGCTATTGAGCAGTGTACTATTTACTTTGAAAAACAACATTAAGTATGATATTATTTCACATTTTGAGAAATGTTTAAAACTCTTTTGTCTTCATAATACATACGTAATTTGGAAGATATATCGGAAAGGAGGCTGGTGGGGAGGGGAGGCCACAGAAAAAAACTGGGGGGGGGGCCACCAAAATGTGCCGTGAGTTCAGAGGCATGGGGAGCAGGAGGGGGTGAGAAACAAAGGATCCAGAACGCCCAGGAAAGGCGAAGTAAGCAATCGCAAAGGCCTGGGACACAAAGGTGGCCATAAAAAGCCAATTCAGCACAGAAAGAAAAGTGTGACAGAGCACTTAACCGATGTCTATAGATTATGTACACTATCACATGTAGCACCTGAATTAGCTACCAAATTCCACATCAGAACCGGAGCTTCTTCCTATATTCCCCAACTCAGAGACCGTCTCTGTTCAAAAGACTTTCAAACGAGGCACAGGAGAGGAATTTATTCTCAACAAATACTGGCTGACTCATGCGTCATGCTAGGCCCTGGCTGTTTTAAAAGTAACAAAAGTGTCTGTTCCCAAGGAGTGCACAGTCTGGTGGCAGCAGAAGAAGCCTATGAATGGAGCACCCACCACGGGCCGGACACGATTCCAGACGCCGGCAACACAGCAGAGTCAGCAGGAGCGGCCCCGCCCCGGGAGCGCACAGCTCAATACAGGTGGGCGCCGGGGACAAGGCAGCGCAGAGAAAGGACAGGCACTCCGCCGGCGCGACTCAGAGAGCTCTCAGGAGAAAAGGTGAATGCGAAAGAAATCTTGGAAGGCTGTGTTCAGAAGGATGACAAGATGGAAAGCATCCCAGCAGAGGGGGGAAGCACGTGAAGCAGCAGAGGCACGAGAGGGGGCGCTGGGCAGGAAGCAGGGCTGGAGGGAGGGGCTGGGCTGACCTCGAGGCCAGCATCGAGAGGGAACGGGAGACCCCCATCTCTGGCTAGGTGAGCCATATACCAAGACAGCATGGGATGGAAGGGAGAGAACGACGAAGTTAAAGTTCACTGACCTTGAGACATCTCTGGGACCGACAAGTCAGTCAACAGGTAATAAAGAACAGGGAAGAAGTATGGATTGAAAATTCAGTTCAAATCACCCATGAATTAAGCTTAAACTCCTTCCATGGCTTCCCACCCTCTACCTGCACAGAGGGCTGCTACGCCTTTAAAACAAACAAAAACTGCAATATCTAATACTCATTTCCTGAAAGACCACTGGACACTAGACGGAACCATCCCTTCTCAATGCTCAATTATTTACATGAACCAAAGTTATGTAAAACCTACCACGCTGGACTTATTTTCCTACTTCATGGTAGCCTATCTGAGACCGTAATTTGAGAACGGCCAGTGTGTTCTAAGGGGTCAAGTTCAAACACAGCCTTGGGCGCAGGAATATTCCGGTCAAACACCTCCTCCTCCTTCTCTTGCACCACCAGCACGGCGTGCCCCCAACTACCCTCCAAGTCTCAAACCCCCCACCCCTCCCCAGCCTGGCCTTCCCTCCTGGCACTGACATGCACCTGGCAAGCGCCCACTCGCCTTAGGTGAGACTCAGCTTAAATGTCATCTCTTCCATGAAGAGAAGATGACCTCCACTCCTATTCCTCCACACAATGAACGGGTGAGTTCACATTCTCAGGCGGGTACCCAGCACACAGGGCTGACTACTCAACATGCAGAAAACGACTGTATCTGCACTAGTCAGAATCCTGGAGGCCACACAGACACCATCCTCAAAGATGTGGCCACCAAATGCCGTGGAAGGTCACTCTTCAGCAGGTTACGCCACACAGGGCCAGTCGGGGTGTGGTTATTCTGAAGACGAGCAAAAAATAAGAAAACAAAACAAACTCCATCCCTTAAAACAGCAGTAATGAATGATCAAAGTATGTCAGGCCCAGCAGTCAGTTGGGAAAAATAAAGGCATAGGCCTGATCCTAACTCGCAATTCTGAGTGCCTACACATGGCTCGAACCAGTAAATAACTATTAACTTCCCAAAATGAAATTTCACCAGGCTGCGAAAACAGCAAACCAACAAACCTACCACAGTGCACAACGGGAGTCAGCGTCCAGGAACTCACCCTAGCCGTCCGGACCAGGGTTAGAGAAGCAGTCCATCCCTGGCGCCCACGCCTGCCTCATCAGAACAAGCACTCCAGGGCTTCCCTGGTGGCGCAGTCGTTAAGAATCCGCCTGCCAATGCAGGGGACACGGGTTCGAGCCCTGGTCCGGGAAGATCCCACATGGTGCGGAGCAACTAAGCCCGTGCACCACAGCTACTGAGCCTGTGCTCTAGAGCCCATGGGCCACAACTACAGAGCCTGCGTGCCACAACTACCGAAGCCCTCGCGCCTAGAGCCCATGCTCCGCAACGAGAAGCCCACACACCGCAACAAAGAGTAGCCCCCGCTCATAGCAACTAGAGAAAGCCCGTGCGCAGCAACAAAGACCCAACGCAGCCATAAATAAACAAACAAACAAAACTGCCGTCTCTCAAACCATTAAAAAAAAAAAGTTGTTAAAAGAAAAAAATTACCATGTTTTTAAATGTTCTCTCACGTACCACCGGAATCATCACACTCCATACTCTGGGACAAACACTGATCTACACTAATAAGGCTAAAGCAGGAGCAGACAGGTCACTGTCAGAGGGTCTCCAGGGAGACATAAATAAAAACGGAGATTGAGCCGTTGATAAAGCTGGCATTTCAAATTTGCAGAGAAAAATGTATTATTCAATAAACAGTGTCACAACAACTGAGTAGTCTAAATAAATGACATTGTATCCCTAAGTCTTCACATCAGAATAGATTCCTGATGGACCTGAGATTTATATACATATACAGCACTATAAAAATACGTGAAAATAATGAGGGGATTGTTTTTAAAATCTCAGTGTGGAGGAAGACTTTCTTTAAGAAAGAAATATCACACCACACATTAAGTCTATTAACTTATTTAAGAATGATAAACTTCCTGCATGCCTCAACTAGAGAGCCCACGAGTCACAACTACTGAACCCACGCACGCCGCAACTAAGACCCGACGCAGCCAAAAATAAAAGAAATAAATATTTTTTTAAAAAAATGATAAATTTGACCCCATAAAAATTAAAACTTTCTACACAGAAAAATGCCATACCCAAGGCTTAAAAAGTTGACAAAGTGGGAATAAATATTTGTAACCTTGCAAAACCAACTATTTGTAAAAGCTCTCAGTAATAATTTTAAAATATCAACAAACTGGACTTCCCTGGTGGCGCAGTGGTTGGGAACCTGCCTTCCAATGCAGGGGACGCGGGTTCGAGCCCTGGCCTGGGAAGATCCCACATGCCGCAGAGCAACAAAGCCCGTGTGCCACAACTACTGAGCCTGCGCTCTACAGCCTGCGAGCCACAACTACTGAGCCCATGTGCCACAACTACTGAAGCCCACATGCCTAGAGCCCACGCTCCACAACAAGAGAAGCCACTGCAATGAGGACCCCACGCACCGCAACGAAGAGTAGTCCCCGCTCGCCGCAGCTAGAGGAAGCCCGCACACAGCAACGAAGACCCAACACAGCCAAAAATAAGTTAATAAATAAATAGAAAAATCAGCAGAAGCTATAAACAGTACATAGGGAAATAAACAAAAATATCTTTTAAACATAAGAACTTCATCTTTACTCATTTTTAGGAAAAAATGCAATAAAAACACAATGATAGGCTTTTTAACCCATCTAACTGGCAAACTTTAAACCTCAGATAACACACTGAGATGAAGATGGACAGCAGCCACTTTCTTACACTGATATGATCTCCTTACAGGGCAATTTGGAAATATCTATATAAAAACAGCCTTTGACCTAGCACTCCTAGAAATTTAACCTACAAATATTATTGGCACTTATACAAGTATATGCACCACAGTGCTGTTTAAATTAGCAAAAAAGCTGAAAACCACCTAAATGGCCATTAAAATACATGACAACTAAATAACTTAACAGAACACTCATTACATGGAGTATCGGACATAGCTTCTCTTTTTTTTTTTTTTATTTTATTTATTTATTTTTGGCTGCCCTGGGTCTTCGTTGTTGCACGCGGGCTTTCTCTAGTTGCAGCGAGCGGGGGCTCCTCTTCATTGCCGTGTGCGGGCTTCTCATTGCAGTGGCTTCTCTTGTTGTGGAGCACGGGCTCTAGGCACGCGGGCTTCAGTAGTTGTGGCACGCGGGCTTCAGTAGTTGTGGCACGTGGGCTCTAGAGCGCAGGCTCAGTAGTTGTGGCGCACGGGCTTAGTTGCTCCATGGCATGTGGGATCTTCCTGGACCAGGGCTCGAACCCGTGTCCCCTGCGTTGGCAGGTGGATTCTTAACCACTGCTCCACCAGGGAAGCCCATACACAGCTTTTTGAAAAATGCAGTAGATCTATTTGTACTGATCTGGAACTATGCCCAGACGTAGTGCTGGAGGAAGAAGCACACCAGTCCGTTCAAGGCGCTCTAGCGTGTGTTCAAACAAGAGAAGAGTGCACATCTCAGTGATTCCATGCACAGAAAACAGCTCTGAGAGGACAGGGAAGAACCTGGGAACACAGACCCATTACAAGGATCAGGGACCCGGGGAGTGAGCAGTGGGGTGAAAGGCAGGGAGATGATCATTTTATTTGAATCTTTATTTTCTACTGCTTGAATTATTATCCAAGTATGTGTAATACTTTCTCACTTTTTTAGAATAAGATACTAATGAAGCTACTCCAGAACCTAACTTTTTAAAAACAGCTCCACCAAGCCAAGAATAAGTTCATTAATTAAGTGTCTGGGAGGAAGAGAACAATAAGGTACCAGTAAAACGCACATTTAGATTTTCATTCTTAACAAATTTTTGGTTTCAATTTATTATAATTGAAAATAGCTTTTACCTTTTAGAGTCTACAGGCCTAGGCAAGTTAGGGTTTCCCAGCCCAGTTATATACCAGTTTCATAAAGTACACTGAATCAACTGTTTTTGGAATGACTAAACCTATTGTTCCTATGGCAAACCTGTTGCTTTCAAAGCTAATCTCTCACCTCCACAGCTGTGACACTAACCCTATTCATCAATATGTAAACAACAGTAAATTACAGCAAACTTCTCTATTTGATCTTTGAGCCTTAGGCACATTATCTTATCTTCTCTGAAAATTAAATATGGCCAAACTTGACAAATACCATTAACAAAGATGTTTTTTAAAGGGGGGGAAATGCTTTCTTCATGCAAATGAATTTAGTGGGAACAAAATGAAGTTTTTAAAAAGTAAGTCATATATAGTTTAAATTAGATTTCATTAACCATCAGAATAAAAAAAAAAATTTATGGTCAAAAATTTGAGTATAGGTCAAAGTAAACGTACATAACATGACAATTTCCATAAAACCAAATGCTCAAATTGACTGCTAACCACTTATAAAAATAAGTTTAGCATGTTTATTAATACCTTGATTTTTTAAAAACTGTGAGATTTCCTTTGTTTCCAAAATATTTGGATTATTTTCCATTAGCAATTTACTCCATTTACCAATGTAAATAGAACAATCAGTTTCACATCTGTTTCAAGTTAGTATATTTTCCCACTCTCACGCACTAACACAATACTAATAGTTTTACACAATTTGAAGAATATTCAAGTAAAATACTTTGAGTTAATTAAAATGTTAAAAGTTAGCAAAAGTTTTATTTGTAAATAATGCACAACCTATGATCTGTGGATTTTTCCTTCTTTTATAGACCCATAAGAAAGAACCTTTATGAAAATATAACAGCAACCAACTTCACATACATGCAAATATTTAAAAGTACATCAAAATACAGTAATAAGTTACTAAAAATCATATTTATAAAACAGTGTACAATATGATTCCCAATTCAAACACTATATAGAAAAAAGACTAGAACAAAATTTATGCACATATTAACATGTGTAAAGAGCATAAAATGTGAAAAGAGCTCATTTAAAAATAAAGTACCCGGGCTTCCCTGGTGGCGCAGTGGTTGAGAATCCGCCTGCCAATGCAGGGGACACGGGCTCGAGCCCTGGTCCGGGAAGATCCCACATGCCGCGGAGCAACTAAGCCCGTGTGCCACAACTATTGAGCCTGCGCTCTAGAGCCCGCGAGCCACAACTACTGAGTCCGCATGCTGCAACTACTGAAGCCCACGCGCCTAGAGCCCGTGCTCTGCAACGAGAAGCCACCGCAAGGAGAAGCCCTCGCACCACCATGAAGAGTAGCCTCTGCTCGACGAAACTAGAGAAAGCCCATGCGCAGCAACAAAGACCCAATGCAGCCAATAAATAAATTAATTTATTTGTTAAAAAAAAAATAAAGTACCAAAATAAAATGCAATCGTTTATATCTCATTACAATAAATTCCAAAAGACCTTCTTTTCTTTTTTTTTTAAAGACCTTCTTCTCTTACACCAAAACTGTGTATTAATTATGGCACTGTTTCACTAGCAAAACCCTGGAAACAACCTGCACACATACATCTATCAATAGCAAAGTGGTTCTATGATACAAACCGTTCAGTGGAATATTATGCATCCATGAAGAGAAACTACACGTAAAGGTGCTGGTGTGGAATCGTCACTTAAGACACAGTGCTGAGGAGAACAGTAGCTCTCACTGTTATTTAAAAAGCTAGGGGCACATGTTTATTTATATTTACTCTAGTTTTGAAAAGATTGAGGAAACTGGTAAGAGTGGGGAAGTTTGGAGTCTCAGTGAGAGGAAGACTTCATTATATGCCCTTTAGAAGAGTCTCAGTTTTTGTAACTTTTTCAATTAAAAAAAAGGTAACTTTTTTTAAAGGCCACTGACTGGAGATTAGAAATGGAAATGTTATTAGACCAAGGAAGATTACAGTGATAATCTACCTTTCTCATTATCAAGAATTATGACTTTCCCATTACAAGATGTGAAAACAAGAAGCCCAGAAAAGATGAATAAGTTGCAGACAATTGGTTAGGAAGATAAATAAGCATTTTTTCAAGCCCCCATTTTACTTTTTACATTTCATCTTTCACAGTAAAGATGTGCTACGAACTGTGCTGCTTGCCAACACACTAGAGTTTACTAATGTTCCTAAAGAAGTTAAAGAGAGCACTAAAGCTGCATTATAAGAAAAATTAATTCAAAAAGACATAGGATTGTTAAAGCCATCCTTTCAGTGCCTGCAGGACACGGTCCTCAACTTGCCAAGCAGTTAAAGGAGAGCTTAAGCAAAGCGAGAAACAACACAAGACGTGCAGGCTACACAACATCCAACAGCCAGACCAGGGTTCACATACTTCACTAAATGATTTGGAATCTCTGAGCCCTGATTTCTTCCTCTACGGGCTGCCAACACCTCCGCCTCACAGAGAAGGAGGCAAGAAGAGGCGAGAGCATACAACAAGCAGGAGGACAAACCCTGAGGGACGCAGTTGTAGGTAACTAACAAATAAGGAAAGAAAACAGAGACACCCTGGAGAGAAAGTGCCCTCGGAGGCTCCCTGCAACTGCACAGAGGCTAAGGCAGCACTTAACTGCTAAGACCAGGGAATGGAAATTGATATAATTTTTTCTAGAGAACAAAACACATCAAAAGCCTATGTGCACACTGACCAAGCAATTCAGCTTCTTCCTGCAATGTATCCTAAAAAATAATTATAGGGGTTTCCCTGGTGGCGCAGTGGTTAAGAATCCGCCTGCCAATGCAGGGGACACGGGTTCGAGCCCTGGTCTGGGAAGATCCCACATGCCGCGGAGCAACTAGGCCCGTGAGCCACAACTACCGAGCCTGCGCGTCTGGAGGCTGTGCTCCGCAACAAGAGAGGCCGCGACAGTGAGAAGCCCGTGCACCGCGATGAAGAGTGGCCCCCGCTCGCCACAACTAGAGAAAGCCCTCGCACAGAAACGAAGACCCAACACAGCCAAAAATAAAAATAAATTAATTAATTTTTTTTTTTAAATAATAATTATAAATCATTGGCTATAAAGATGTTGTTCACAACAAAATAGAAACAACCTAAATGTCCAAAAGTAAAGGATGAACATGTATACTTCATCATACACAGCTCATACAAAGAACATGCATGGTAATTTTAAAAAGAAAACGAAATTTTAATTTTAGAAAATAGACTGAACAATTGGAATAACCTAGAGTTTACATAAATGTCTTATGGTCAGTCCACAGGACACAGTCACAGCTACAACAAATAAAACCTCAAAACCAGTACAAAAGGTCTGCGGTCCTCCAACAAGCCCTGCTTTTCTAACGAGCTCCGCTCTGCTCACGGCCTCCGTCAGCACTACCGTCTGCGCACACTGCCGCGCCTGCTGGCTGGCCGCGCACCGGTGCCAGCAGCGCCTCTCCCTAGCGTGCCCCTCCTTCTCTGTTTCTGTAAACGCCGGCAGCCCTCGGAGTTGTGTCCTGAGCCCACATGTCTTCTCAGCAGAACATTTTCCAGAGCATCTCACAACTTCAACTGTTACCTACTGATAGACCAACGGACTCCCAGTCTCTACCTGAAGCTCCAGACTAGCACCCCACCTGCCGACTGAGCAACCCCAAGCATCTTGCGTTGAACACGTCCCTAGGAACTCAGCATCGTGTCGGATTATGGGGTAACTGTCCACTCCTGTCACCCCAGACTGACACCTGACGCGATGCTTGTCCCCCAGAGCTCACCAGTTCTGGCTCCTCGACAGCCCTGAACCCCTCCCACTCAGGTCCTGCCGCCTGCTTCAGGCCCTCACTACTCCTCTGCACAACTACAGCTGCCTGTCTCTCGCCTGGTGTCCAGCCCCTGCACTGCCCCCCAGTCGTCTCTCTAACGCCTGAGTTTGCTCAGGGTCACTTCACTGCTTCAAAAGTCTTCAGTGGCTCCCAAGGTGCCCCTTTATGACCTGGCCCCTGACTGCCCGTCTCCCCAGCCCCCCACTCCAGCCAGCTGAACAGTCTGTAGGTGACTGCCACCTCTCCAGGGTCGGACACCTCTGCCTGTGCTGATCCTTCTAACTGGTGGCAACGACGTTCAACCTGTCAACAGTGGTAAGAATCTCAGTCTAGCACACAAGAGCCGAGGGCACTGACATTATGCTGCCCGCCCGGGGCCCTGAGAATAGGCCCTGGAAAAGGAGGGAAACAGGCTTCCTCCCTCCATTCTGGCACAAGGCGCCCCAAGCAGCTCTCAGATGGCCAGAAATTTACTTTGATGCTCTCCTACTTCACTCCCTCTCTCCAATGGCCTGATGCATCTACCTCCTGCCCTATGGCTGTCAAAGTGACAAGCCAAACACTTTCATTCCCATATTACTTACTCCCCTGTATATTTCCCCCCTTTTCTCCAAGGGTGGTTGGATTAAAAATTACCAATTCACCAATTCTAAGTGAATTCAAATTGCTGCAAATAAATGGCAGCCTCTCATGATTCTGAGGCTTTTTTGAGGAAGATGCTTACCTCAAATAAACTACCTAACAGATAACACTTCAGGTAAGACCGTGCAGGAACGCAAGAGCTTAACAGTTCACAGGAAAGGCCAGCTCACAGTCAAGGAGCCTTGCCTAGGAGAAGGGAATTTTAAGTCAGTTCTCTATTTCACCAGTTTTCTAAGCTGTTCCTACTTTACCAACTTCTTTCCTTGTTACATTTCCAAACTGGTGGAGTTTGATTCCTCTCACCTTGAGTGTGGACTGGACTGACAAATAAAATAGGACAAAAGTGACAACGTGTGACTTTCAGGACTCCCTCGTAACAGGCTTTGCCTCGTTCTCCCTGCTCTCCTGCGTCACTGGCTCCGGGGAAGCCAGCTGCCAGGTCAGGAGGACGCTCAAGCAGCCCTAAGGTGATGTCCAAGTGGCAGGAGCTGACACCTCCCGCCAGGACCCATCACTGGCCTCCAGGCACAGGCATGAGCCAGCCCCACAGTGGCTCCCCCAGCACCGGGGAAGGCTTCCAATGTCTGAGCCTCCAGAGCCCCTAGGCCAGAACCACCCTGCAAGCTGCTCTCGGATGCCTGCCCCACAGAGCGGAGTGCGAGAACAAAAATGTGCTGCTTTAAGCCACTATGATGCACGAACAGAGAACCAGACCTCTGTTCATTGGAAATTAAGACACTGGTAAAGCAGAGATCATGACTGTTCAGAGTAACATAATTTAAATGCAGACTGCACTACTGCTTTGCAATCTACTTATTTCCACTAACAATGACATAGTTTAATACATATAATGAGTAGACATCAATAAATGATAAATATTAACAAATACAGCTCATGATCACTTTAAACAGTTGTATAGCACCCCACCGCACTGTTTTACCATTTAACAAATCTCCTATTGTTAGACATTTAGATTGTTTTGAATTTTTCAATACTATAAGTAATGCCACAAACATCATCTTTTCTTTCTCATGCATCTATCCCATGCACCCGTCAAATCAGTTTCTTAGAATAAATTTCTAAAAGTAGACTTACTGGATTTAGAGGGGTCGTACCTGTTTACGACTCCTGATGCGTGCTGTTAAACCATCCCCCAGGTAGGCTGTGCCGATTTACGCTGCCACCCACACCCCCCAGCAGGCATCTCCAACTTTAACTTGGTCACCACTGAAGGTGATGGACTCCGGAGACACTCGGCCAGAAGGAAGCTCCTGCTCCTGCCTTCATGCTCACGAGCGGCATAGGCAACAGACGGCGTGAAGAGGCCGTGGCCAGAGAACAAGGACACGGTGGTATAAAATAAGGGTCATGGTCAAAGAATAAAATGCTTAACTTCCAAACTCCTAGGTGCCCGCATTCTTTAAAGTTATAAGAAAAAAGGGAAAGAGACAGAGGAAAACTCTTTACTGCTTTTGCAATAACCTCTTTTGAGGGCTCTTCTATAGTCCTATGAGATGACCTGTTTATTACCTTAGTTAAGAGACCTAGTTGGCAACTAACTCTGTAACTCAAGAAAATCAGCACACACTGGAGTGTGCAAAGCCAGACAGGACTAGGGAAGGCAAGCCAGGTAGGTGCCTGAGCACAAAATTTAAGGAGGCACTCACTCTCAGGGCCATGAACCCGAGTGCCACCTTAAGCCCTGCACCTATGCATCTCGAGTCAGAGCCTCCTTAAATTTTGTGCCCTACGTGGCTTGCTTGCCTCACCCTAGACCCTGATTAGAAGTCCAAAGAGAATTAGACAAAGTCTCAGCCCTTCCACTCTGCTTGGTTTCCCTAGGAACCAGATCAAGAATTCCTGACCTTATATGCTACAGAGAACTTACAGCGTTCTGTCTCGTATGTGAAGAGTATGGAAAAACATATTCAAGAGAACAGATGTGGGGCTGCTAGATAAAACAGGAAGGTAATAATACCAGTTCTGACAGTAAATCTTAAAATCTGATTTTAGAAAACGTTTCTACTTTACTTGATGTCAGACGTGTAAAAAACAGTTTATGTTCCACTACAACATACACAGAGTAGTACGACAACATGTACATCAACTGCCAGCTTTTCAAAACGAAATAGCATGGACTTTTTTTTAGGTTAAAATATTTTAGGTAAGACCTCCAATTACACAATAGAGGGCAGTTATATAAAACTAACCAATCAGAGTGCTTACAATCCTAAGAGTATTCTAGACTTATCGAAAGGGGAAATTAAAATTACAGTAGCTGGTTTCGGTAGGCTCTACAGTGAAACTCATTCTGCGAGGCCAGCAGTACCCTAATACAAAAACCAGAAAAAGACATCACGAGAAATAAAAGCTACTCTCTCCGGAACGCAGATGCAAAAATCCCCAAACAAAATACTACCAAATTGAATGCAACAACGTATACAAAGAATTATACATCAAAACCACGTGGGATTTATGCTAGGTATGCAGGGCTGGTTCAGCATTCAAACAACACTTGGTGTAATCCATCACAGCAACAGACTAAGGAAAAGCATATGATCATACAGTAAAAAGCATCTGACAAAATCCAACACCCAGGTAATTCCCTGGCAGTCTAGTGGTTAGGGCTCCGTGTTTCCACTGCAGGGAGCACAGGCTCAATCCCTGGTTGGGGAACTAAGATCCCACATGCCATGCCGTGTGGCCAAAAAAGAAAATAAAAATTTAAAAATTTAAAAACTTAAAAGTAAATTTAAAAAAACCAACACCCATTCACGACAAAAATTCTCAACACACTAGAGATAGGAACTTCCTCAACTTGATAAAGAACCACCACAAAATACCTACAGCTAACATCATACTTAATGGTGAGAAACTAGAAACTTTCCCACTAAGATCAGGAACAAAGCAAGGATATCTTCTCTTACCACTCCTTTTTGACATCATTAGCTCTAGCTAATGCAATAAAGCAAGAAAAGGAAACAAAAGCTATACAGATTGGGAAGAAAGAAATAAAACTGTCTTTGGTCACAGATGACTTGATCATCTCTGTAGAAAATCCCAAAGAATTAACAAAAAACTCCTGGAACTAATATGTGATTATAGCAATACTGCAGGATACAAGATTAACACACAAAAGTCAATTGCTGTTCCATATTCCATCAATGAACAACTGGAATTTGAAATTTAAAAAATAATAATAATAATAAATAAATAACATTTCCACTATGGAAACAATATGAAGGTTCCTCAAAAAATTAAAAATAGAACTACCTTATGGTCCAGCAATCCCACTTCTTGGTAGCTATCCAACAGAAATGAAAACAGGTATTGAAAAGATATCTGCACCACTATATTCACTGCAGCATTATTCAAAATAATAAAGATACGAAGACCTAAGTGGTCATCAAACAGACGAACAGATAAAGATGTGGTGCATACACACAACAGAATATTATTCAGCCAAGAGAAAGAAGGAAATTCTACCATGTGTAGAAATATGGATGGACCTTGAGGGCCTTAAGCTAAGTGAAATAAGCCACAGAAAGACAAATACTGTAGGTATCACTTATACATGGAATCTTAAAAAAAAAACCAAAAAAAGTCAAACAAAAAAAACAAAAAAAAAGTCAAAGTCAAAAAAGAGAGTAGAAAAGTAGCTGCCAGGGGCTGGGTGGATAGGGGTGGGGGAAATAGGGAGAAATTGGTAAAAAGGTAAATACAAAACAAAATTGCCTTCCTGTAAACCAACAATGAACATTTGGAACTGGAAATTAAAAACACAGTATTGTTTATATTAGCACCCCCCAAAAAAGAAATACTTTGGTCTATATAAGGCAAATTACAATAGCCTGATGAATAAAATCAAAGAAATGCACAAATGGAGAGACATTCCATGTTGAATAGGAAGACTCAATATTGTCAAGATCAATTCTTCCTAACTAGTTTGATCTACAGATTCAACACATTCCTAATCAAAATCCCAATAAGTTTGTACAACACAGAGAACATACCCAATATTTTATAATAACTATGAGTATGACCTTTAAAAACTGTGAATTACTATTGTACGCCTGCAGCTTATATAATATTGTACCATCAACTATATTTCAATAAAAACAAACGCAACAAATACACCTAAAATACAGTGGCTTAAAATAAATATATATATATATATATATAAAAGTTATTTTGTGAATATCAACAAACTGCCTCTAAGGTTGATATGGAAAGCAAAAGACCCAAAAAAGCCAACACAATGCTGAAGAAAAATGTGAACAAAGTCGGAGGACTGACACTAGCTGACTTTGAGACTTACCATGAAGCTCCAGAAATCAAGACAGTACGGCACTGGCAAAAACAAAGCAAAACAAAAAAATCCAGAACAGACAAATAGATGAACGGACCAGAATAGCAACCCCAGAAATAGACATATAAAAACACAGCCAACTGATCTTTTGACAAAGGAGCAAAGGCAATTCAATGAAGAAAGGACAGCTTTTCAACAAATACGTTGGAACAACTGGATATCCACATGTCAAAACAGAAAGAAAAAATTAAAAAATCTAGACACAGACCTTAACACCTTACACAAAATTTAACCCAAAATGGATCACAGACCTAAATGTAAAATACAAAACTATAATACTACTAGAAGTTAACACAGGAGAAAAGCCAGGTGACATTGTGTTTGGCAATCAATGACTTTTTAGAAACAACATAAGAAGCACAATTCATGAAAGAAAAAAACTGATAAAACTGGACTTCATTAGAATTAAAAACTTCTGCTCTGCAAAAGACTGTTAAGAGAATGAAAAGACAAGCTCAAAACTGGGAGAAGATATATGCAAAAGGCCTCTCTGAAAAGAGTTTATATCTGCAAAATATATACAAATACATTGAAAATGTGTATAAGGAACTGCTAAAACTCAACAGTAAGAAAACAAACAACCCAATTAAAAACTGGGATAAAGACCTGAACAGACATCTTAACAAAGATACGCAGATGGTAAATAAGCACATATGAAAAGATGCTCCACATCACATGTCAACAGGGAAATGCAACTTAAAACAATGAGATACCACTACATACCTAATAGAATGGCCAAAATTTAAACACTGACAACACCAAATGCTGGCAAGGATGTGGAGCAACAGGAACTCTCATCACTGTTGGTGGGAATGCAAAATGGTGCAGCCACTTTGGAAGACAGTTTGGCAGTTAATTACAAAACTAAACATAATCTTACCATACGATTGCGCTCCTTGATATTTACAAAAAGGAGCTGAAAACTATGTCCACACAAAAAACCTGCATGTGGATGTTTATGGCAGCTTTATTCATAATTGCTAAAACTTGGAAGCAACCAAGATTTCCTTCAGCAGGTGAAGGGACAAATAAACTGTGGTACATCCAGACAATGGAATAGTATTCAGCAATTTAGAGGGGGAAAAAAAAAAAGAGCCATCAGGCCAGGAAAGACCTGGAACAACCTTAAAAACATATTCCTAAGTTAAAGAAACCAGTCTCAAAAGATCAAAACTCACAGAACGTACAACACCTGGATTGAACCCTGATATAAACTGACTTAATAATAAGGTATCAATATTGGTCCATCAATTTTAACAAACGTACCACATTATGGCAAGATGGAAATAATAGAGAAAACAATGTGCTAGGAAGATGGAGTGAGAGAACTCTCTGTACTTTCCCATCAGTTTTTTCTGTTAAGACTAAAACTGCTCTACAAAAATAGTCTGTTAATAAAAAATAAGATAAAAAAACAAGCTAGCAAGCTATGAAAAGGCATGGAGGAACCTTAAATGTATGCTGCTAAGTGAAAGAAGCAAATCTGAAAAGGCTACACACCGTATGATTCCAACTACATGACATTCTAGAAAGGCAAAACTATGGAGACAGTAAAAAGATCAGCGGTGGCCAGAGATTGGGGGCAGGGGGGCGGTGGTGTGTGAGGGATAAGGGAGAAGATGAATAGGTAAAGCACAGTGGATTTTTAGGGCAACAAACTATTCTCTATGATGCTGTAATGGCGGATACATGTCATTACACATTTGTCAAAACCCACTTAAAGCACAACCCAAAGAATGAATCTTAATGTACTGCTATTGGTTCATCAATGTAACAAATGAACCACATTAAGGCAAGATGCTAATAACAGTGGATTTCTATACGTGTAATCAAATGACCATTAAGATATTCTTCTATGCACTACCAAGAATAGAAAAAGATACTGCCAATAAACTATGTCATGCCACCATGTATCCTGACTTCAGAAATATTAAAAAGTGGAAACCTATGTGACTTAGACTCAGTATATACCTACCCAATCCAGTATATACCTACTCAATGTATACCCTTCCACCCACCTGGAATACCCTTGCTTCCCAGCTACCCTAATTCCACGCATCCTTCAAGACTAAGCCCCAACCAACTCTATTCTTTCCTGAATCAGCCCAAGGGAAACCCAGAATGTGGTAATTGCTCTCTCTATTGTTATTTAATGTTTAACTGTGTAAATCTTATCTCCCCAACAAGATTACAAGGAGGGCATGAACTTTTCCTTACAGTGTTTCAGATCCTTCAAAGAATCTTTACAAATAAACATTTTAAATATTCATTTAATTTGGGGGGGGGGAAGATGTATTTATTCAAAAAGTGGCAACTATTCAGTTTCCACTAAACTTAAATTATTGTTTGAAATTTTCCCTTAAGACATGGGAGAAAGATCATTTTAAGTTTTTGTTTTTTAAATGAGGCAAAGGACTTATGTTGCAGCAAAAGAGAATTAAGGAAAATAAGCATATGTGGGTGCTCAACATCATTAGTTGTTAGGAAACAAAATTAAAACTACAATGAAACTACACACCCACCAGAACTGCCAAATTAAAATGACTGACAAGGCTAAGTGTTGGCAAGGAAGTGGAGCCACTGAAACGCTCAGAAGGAGGCAGAGTGCGCTGGAGCTAAACCCACGTGCCATGTGTGAGCAGCACGTGAGAGCACGCGTCCACCCAGAGACACAGACAACAAATACGGATCAACTGTGCTATGTACGTTCAGACAATGCAACCAGAATAAGATGATGGATCCCACCTCTCAGACCAAATGCTGAGCCACAGGGTCCAAAAAGAGGGGCCTCTACGCACAAGAAGTTCAACAGGCAGAACTGATCTGTGGTAATAAAGGTCGGAATAGTAGTTACCTTTGGGTAGGAGGGCTTAGAATGGAAGGGTGCAGATGGGGGCCTCTGGAATGCTGGGCATGTTGTTTGATGGGAGTGGTGGGCCCACGGGTGTGTTCATATGTAAAAATCCTTCCAGCCGAACCTACAGTTAATTCCCTGCCCAGATTCCGGTACCAGGCCAATGCACCCATCCCCCAGCCACTGCAGAGTGACTGCGGTGGGCTCCTTACTCCCACCCTCTCTGGAGAATTACACTCCCACCCACCCCAGGGGCAGCCTGCAGACAACGACTAAATGATTCGGGGATACAAAATGCCAGCCCCCTCACCTCAAGAAGGGACAACTCTGTGACGCCAGCCACGCTCCAGAGTTGTCGGTGGGATCCGGCTAAAGATAAACTCCAACCGAGAAAACCCCTTGTCCCCTGCCCTCTCCTCTTCCCTCCTCAATTTCACCTGCACAAGGATTTCCTCCTCAGGCTTCTCGGGGACATGGCCTAAGACACAGACACTTAATGTTTGTGACCCTGACTGTATGTTAAGTCTAAACCTCAATGAAAAGGTGGATAAAAAGGGGAAAAAAATTGTTTCGCACAGCTGAAAAGCAAGACGTGCAATCTCCCCTTGAGATTCTGATCAATAGATAACTACTTTCCTTAAAGAAGAGATGTGTTACTTGGTGAGAAAACAGGATCAACACCCTAGCAGGACCTGCCAGGGCACTCCTGTCTGTAACAGAAGTCACAAGGTCCTACATAAGTGAGGTGACATGGATTCTAAGGTGGTGACCTGCCCCCAGCTTGCTATGTGGCTGTGCAATCACTCAACAGCTCTTTATCCCACCTGTAAACTAGATCTGGCCCAGAGGTTCTCCAAGGCCCCTTCCAATGGCATAAGTCCTTTGATCTCATTTGGAATTTTCATGAACACCCAAGCCACTGAACGTGACCCACGCCAGCCCTGCACAACACCTACACAGCACCTAGTCTGGCACCTAGTTCTGCAGCCTCTAACCAATCACCATCACGCAAAACCCAAAGCTTGTAAATTATCAGCAAACTTCCTTCCCAAATCCCTGCTGGGTTCCCCTCCTCTACCCTCAGAAACCATCATATACATACCCCATAGTACAATTTAAAACGGATATTCTTACATGGACTTGAGCATCCGCTCAGAGTCATGTGCCAACCCCGTCGTTAAGTGTAACATACAGGATACACTAATACAGAAGAAAGAACAGAGGAACCACTGAAAGAACACTTTAGAAAATTATTTAGTAAACAATCCGCTAACTATACTCGACCTTTTCCAACACTCTAAGCACGGGCGACCACACTTTATTTTTAGTCTGATAAAACTAAAACAGGCAGGGAAGGGATCCAGTGGAGAAGTGGTAAAAAGCAAGCAAATGAAGCAACACTGACGCTGAACTACTTGTTAGCAATTCCACCGAATCAGTATATGCCAGTCATCAGAGAGGACAGCACAGTAACTAGTTTGTCCGCCCTTATTCTAAACTGTTATCCTAAGAATAATCATACGACCAGTCGTAACAGAAAAAACGTGCTAGAGTCTCTCCAGAAATGTTTCCAAAAGGCTGGTAAAGGACGACTTTCATGGCCTTGGATTCAAACACGTGGCCAATGATGAGGAGTTCCGCCTCAACTTCAGAGACTGTTGTCATGAACAAATACATTCTACTTACTTTCTACAGCAGACAAGACCCCCACGTGGTACTCTAAAAGCAATCACCGTCAGATGTCAAGTGTGATAAAGTATCTAAAGTTCGTTTCTGAAAGAAACACTGTGTCCTTTGCCCTGAGTTTTTCACTACCTAAGTATAAAAAGCCGTCCACCCTCAGCATCCTTGCAGCTTCTTGGGCGATTCCGGTCCACAAAGCCCTTTTCCCCATCAGCTTTCCTTCCAGACCCGCTTTGAGCCGTCGGAGCAGGTGACCCCGCAGCCCGCCCCCCGCGCGTCCCTCCGCCGGGATGGACCCCTCCCGGACCCGAGCCGGCCCCCCGCCCGCCGTCCCGCCCGGAGTCCGCGGCCGGCCCCGCCCAGCCCCGCGGCGCTGCCGCACGCAGGCCGCTCTTACCTTCCGGCTCGCGCCTCCCAGAGACACCTTGGGCCTGGTTTTGAAATCCCCTTCAAAACTAAACATCTTTACAGCCTATCCCATCTGGGAGGGCCCGACCCTGAGAGCGCGGGCGGGCCCCGGGGGAGGGTCCCCGGCGGGGACAGCGACCGGGGGAGGGTTCCGGCGGGAGGGGAGCGGCAAGGACGAGGCCGCGCCAGGAAGTGACCCCGAGCCCGCGCCCGCCGGCGCTCTGCCCGCCCGGACTGCCCTGGGGGGGAGGGGCGGCGACACTGGGGGCAGCCCTCGGCCACCTCCCCCCTCATCCACGCCTCCCCGCCGCTGCGGCCGAGCCCGAGCGCCGGCAGGGCCGCGGACCCCGCACTTGCACCCGGAGCAGCTGCCGGGAGGAAAAATGGCCGCCGCCGCCGCTGCCGTGCGCCGCCCCGCCGGCGTGCGCGCGCCCGACACCGACGCCGCGGCGCCGCTCCCGGCGCCCCGCTCGCGTGCGCGCGCCCGCATGGACGGCGCGTCGGAGCGTGGGAGGAAGCGGCGGTGCCAGGCTCTGCGGCGGGAGGGATGAGGGGCGGGGCCGGGGCGCGTAGGTGGGGCGCAGGTGCCCGGGGAGGGGGGCCGCAGGTGCCGCGGGGGCGCTGGTGCCCCGGGGGGAGGGGGGCGCGGGGGGCAGGCGGGGGCGCGCGTCCCGAGCGGTGCGCATGAATCCTGTCTCCACAGTGCGCCGAGGGCGGCTGCAGGGGTCGGTGGGCGCCTGCGCCCCGGAGTTAGACTAGGATGTTGTTTGTGCACTTTTCTGGGAAGCGGGCTCCACGCTTTCGATGATACCAAACTTGACTGATCTGAGGGGAAAAATATGAGCTTTATTACTTAACGCCCGTAGAGAGTGCATCATTTAACGTTGTGACCCAGTTATGTGTGAACTTCATACACACATATTTCAATATATACACATATATATCGTACACACATAGATACAAATGTATATCACATACATGCACATGTATAAAAGTATACCATGTATGCATACATACAGTTAACATAACTGTCACATGCACATCAATATATACACAAATATATAGCATATACACATATATATACATACATCTATATCACATATACACAGAGAAATATATATCACGTACACATATACATAAATATATATCATATACATACATATATTTCATATACACACGACTGAAATCAAAATCTTAAAAACTAGTGTTTTTCATTACTATGTGGGATGCACTATTTTTTTTACTCTGTTGTCTTTTTTTTTTTTAATACCAGCGGCAAACCACTAAGTACATTTCACAACCCACTAATGGGTTTCAATCTCAGTTTGAAAAATCCTGCATGTACACACACGCACACACACACACATATACACACTTACTATATATAGATTCTCATATATATATATGAGAATTAGGTCACAATCGTCAGTATCAAAAAACTTTGAAAGCCAGTGATTAGTGCAGTTTTCCAGTTAACACATAAGCTACTCTGATATGTCAAAAAATCCTTGATTCATCAAAAATATACAAATTTTATCAATTTTTAAATTTTACAGATTTTACAAATCATCACTTCTTTAAACCTGTCAGATGAGCAAAGATTTAAAATATTGGTAATATACAGTATGTGCCCTCAGTAAGTGAGTCTACTCTGAGGTCTCAGATTTTGCCCCAAATAAACTCTTCCAAGGTCCAGGCCAGGAGTGAGGAGCAGGAAAGCCCATTTAACTAGTTCTCCAGTATCAGCTTTGTTGGTAATTAAGGTGTGCTGCCTCCATCTGCTGGGTATTTTTCAAATTTTCTAAATTGGCTAAGAACATATCTATCTATCTGTCTTAGTTTCCTATCATTGCTGTAACGCATCACCACAATCTTAGTGGCTTAAACAACACAAATTTACTATCTTACAGCTCTGCAGGTCAGAAGTCTCACTGGGCTAAAATCAAGGTGTCTACAGGGCTATGTCCCTCCTGAAGGATGGGCCGTCATTTATTATCTCACCATTCCCCTGTTGTTTGGCACTTAGGTTAACACCATTTTGTCGATGTTACAAATTCTGCTGCAAGCACATTCTCACACACAGGAATGAGTTCTTTCTGCAGGAAAGACACCCTAAGGTGTCGTGGCTGAGTTGCAGTGCAGCAGGCTTACATTTGATGGGTCTGTTCCTTGACGTCCCCAGAGGATACACCCCCTCTCCTTTGAGATCATCCTGGGGCTGCTGGTGAGCCATGTTGCCTCCGGAGACTCTGGAGTGGGTCCCAAGAGAATATTCATTAAATTAACACCAAGGCCACTGTACACCCAAGGCTGGAAATTCACTCCTTCCTTTTACCGTCCCAAATCATGCCCGACACACTGTCCAGTACAATTCACTAGAACTCATGCAATGTGATTAAGTGATCCCATTTAGATTCTCCAATAATAAAACACCAAGAAAATTCCAATGAATAAAACTATAAAGAAATATACAGAAAATTTTGTCACAAAAGGGGGGATAGTAGTTACTGATGGGAGAAGACCTTGGAGGGAAGATTCAAAGTTACTGGCAGCATTGTTTCTCAACCTGCATGGTCTTTCCAGGGGTGTTTGCTTTGTATTATTCTTTAAAATGTTGATATATGTTTAATATACTTTCTATGTGTATAATAATTTTAATGATCAATTTCTTTCAGAAAAAGAAGCTTTATTGTCTTGGTTCAGGCTGCTTTGACAGAATGTCACAGACTGGGTGGCTTATAAACAACAGAAATTTATTTCCCAGTCTGGAGGCTGGAAGTTCCAGATCAAGGCCTGGCAGATTTTGTGTCAGGTGAGAACTCACTTCCTGGCTCATAGCTAGTGCCTTCCCTCTGTGTCCTCACTTGGGGGATGGGACGAGGGAGCGCTTGGGGTCTCTTTTATAAGGACCCTCCTCCCATTCATGAGGGCTCCACCTCATGACCTCATCACCTCCCAAAAGCCCCACCTCCCAACACCATCACATTGGGGGTTAGGATTCAGCATATGAATCTGGGCGGAGGAGACACAGTCCATAACATTCATTAATAAAATGGCAACAGTAAAACGCCCTAAATTTGAACATACACTCCTCTTCCATTATCATATTCCAGGGGATGTTAGAGGACAAACACTAAATCGCTTTGCAAGATTAAAGTCCAAAGGTGAAAAAGTCCAAAAGAATCAGAATGTGCAAAAACTGACAGAAATGAAGGGAGAAATTAACAATTTGACAATAATAGTTGTAGACTTCAAATACCCATTTTGAATACCGGCTAGAACAGCTAGACAGAAGATCAACAAGGAAAGAAGATTTAAAGGCCACTCTCATCGACTGACCTCACAGACTCTGGGGCATGCCCATCTCCCGCATCGGAGCACCCACTCCTCCCAGGGGCACATGGAGTCCATGCCAGGTCCTGCAACAAAGACAAATCGTACCAAGCGGTTCTCCAACCGCAATGGAATGAAGTCAGAAACCCATGAAAGCGAAAAATTGGGAAACTTACCAATGTGGAAATTAACTTCTTAATAGCCCCTGGGTCAAAGAAGAAATCAAAAGGGAAACCAGAAAGTACTGGAGGTGAGTGCAAATCAAGATAACAGACCAGAGACCACAGCAGGGGTTCAATGGCATTTAAGAGGAGGGTAGAGGAGACTTGAGGTTCACAAAGATGGACGTCCCGAGTCCACGCCGGGAGCTCTCAGTTCCTATCAGGAGTGTAATCTCGCGCCATCCGGAGCGATGGGGTGTTTTACCTGGGCAAACTCTCCCTTTCAGAAAGTGGTACCCGGGACACTTCCGCCTCCCATCTTGCAAACTTTGCAAATCTGCTCGGGGCAGGCCCAGTAAACAGGCTGGCTGGAGTACCTTTCTCTCCCGGACCACGGATCCAAGACCCCGTATCTCTCCCCTACTGAGCCCTGTGTCTCTGGTGCTGGATGCCCACTGAGTGTCAGCTCTGCCCGTGACATCGGCCGCGGGGTGGCTCAGGAGCTGTTTCGAGCCGTGACGGCCCTTGGCCTGTGGCCCCTTGCTTAGGACAGGTTCTTGCTCCCCAACGTTGGGTCCAGCTGAGATTCCCGAGCCGAAGCTTCTGCGGGAGTTGCCATGGGGTCACCAGGAGCGCTTCCCTCTGTCTGTCCTCCTCCACGCAGCACAATCCACGCCTTGCGCTGAAGTCGAGGCCACGTGGCAGCAGCTGCTGGACGGCCCTCCTCCCGAGAACCCTGGCTGGGGGGCTAAGATGCCCTGCCGGGCCAGGCCTCCTCAGAGGGTCTCACCTGCTGCAGGCCCCAGCACAGCCTGGGACACGCGGCCTTCACATGGGGGCAGACCCACCGTCAGCGGCAGTCACCAGGTCAGGCCAACACTTCGCCTGGCCCCCGACAAGCACCGTCTTCCCCTGCAGCAGCGAAGAGCCGGCTGTGCCGCTGCGAGACGCAGCTGCCCTGCAGGCTGTGAGCGACGCAGCCCCACTGGGCCCAGGCTCAGCGTGGTGCTCCGAAGCCCAGGGGCACGTGCCAAGGCCCTGCCAGCGCCCCACCCTGGGTAGGACCCTGTGCCCAAGGCCTGTGTTGTGCTCCCAGGCCTCAGAGGTGCATTTATAACCTAACGTAGACACCAGGACCTCATGGAGAGAGGAGTCCTGGCCGAGCGTGGACCTGGAGGCGCAGGGGTGCAGGACCAGCTGAGGCAGACGGGACACAGTTGGGCAGGAGGCAGGTGCTGTGGAGAGAGACGCTCCAAATAGCTGATTCCACACGCGCAGGCTTGCGTTCATCAGCGGTTACCTTTTCTTCTTTTTGTCATAAAGCTCTTTACAATGAAGGACTAATTTTTTTTTTACTAAAAACTGGACTATGTCCAATACAAAATGGCCTGCGTCCTCATCGTTTCCAGGTACACTATAGAGATGCTCTGTTATTCTCCAGTAACACCGTATTCATACTGTCCATGGCAGGTTAAGCAATATTCACAGATATCCATGCTTGCTCTCAACACTCAAAGGAAAATGAAGTTTAAGATGTGTTCTCATAGAAGACAAATACCATATGATATCACTTATATGTGGAATCTAAAATACGACACAAATGAACCTATCTACGAAACAGAAACAGACTCACAGGCATAGAGAGCAGACTTGTGGTTGCCAAGGGCAGGGTGGAGGGAAGGATTGGGAGTTTGGGATTAGCAGATGCAAACTATCATATACAGAATGGATAAACAACAAGGTCCTACTGTAGAGCACAGGGAACTATATTCAATATCCTGTGATAAACCATATGGAAAAGGATATGAAAAAGGATGGACATATACATGTGTATGTATGTATAACAATCACTTTGCTGTACAGCAGAAATGAACACAACATTGTAAATCAACTATACTTCAATAAAATTTAAAAAAAGAAAAGTGTGTTCTCGTGGTCAAGCACTGCTCAGAGACAGGTTTGGGTGCCAGCCCTGCCCTCTCTAACTGTGTGACTTTGGGTCAATCAGTGACCTTCACCAAATTCATCTGCCAAGTGGGCCAAATGCTCCCTGGCCTGGAGGCACAGGCCTGGTCCACGTGGCTCTCGAGGCCTTTGCTTTGGTGACACAAACACGTTGAATACGCTGAGATGTTTCAGATTATTGTTATTCCCACGAAATATCTGTAGCGTTTTGCTAAGTTCATAGGCCAAAAAAAAATTTTTTAACAGCAAACAATACCGAAATACCGAGTATTAATATGCTGTTAACATTCTACTGATACTATTTTTATGCATTATCATCATCATCATTTTAATCATTTTAAAAGGTTAGACAATTAGGAGTGTGCTTGGCAGCCAGTGCATGTGCGGGAAGCAGGAGGCCAAATTGCAAAAGCTCCAGATGGCCTTACAAAGACATGAGCCGCCAGGATGGCCAAGGAGAGTTCCTCTTCCCGAAGCTCAGCTCAAGTATTAAATCTCCAAGCGAACTATGTTTTGGAAAGGTATAATTACACTTCTGTTCAAAGTCACCTAAAATAATGAAGTGCTGGAGTATACCAATGCAGTGGTGGAAAATGAGAGCTACTGTTTACTGAGCATTCACTTTCTATCAGGTATTACACTCTGTGCTACCCAAGCTTTTACTCCCTTACTTCTCACGGCAGCCCTGTGACGCAAATGTCATTCCCCACGCTTGACCAATGCAGAGAGTGGACACAGGAAGAGGGTTAGCAATTTGACAGCTGGTCAGCGCACAGCTAGAATTCAAATCCAGAGCTCCTGTGTCACTCCAAAGCCTGGTGTTTCCCCTAAAGCACATCACTTTATAATCTACAGTCATAGATTACCGGGTTTAATTTCTAGCAACATAAATGAGACTTCGCCTCAAAGATTTCCATAAAACTTTTTTTTTTGTTTACTCGGGAAAAAAAAAAAAGTGCAGTAGAACAAGCCAATGTTGTAAAGACAATATTGTAAAGAGCACTCCGCTTAAGTGCCTCCTGATAGTTAAATATCAGGGCCGTGTGTGCTGCCAAAGAACGAAGACATTTTATTTAAAATTACACTGGCGCAGGACCATCAAAGCGTCCTTAACATTTTCATTAAATTGAGATACAGGTATACTTAGGGTAGTAAATCTCTTCTGATACAAAGAGCTCATTTAAGAGCCAAGATTCTAAGGCGTGATGAGCCTCAAAGAAAATCCAGAAACACTGACACCTTGTTCAGAGCTCTCCATGTGCCGTACGGCCACGAGATCAACCGCAGTCTGAACAAGATCTAAGCAGGTGAGGCCTCCAGCTATGCCCACACCGAGGTCTGCAACAACACGCAGTGAGTGTCTTCAGGAGATGGACAGTCAGGCTAGATCCCAAGAGGAGGGGGTGTGCCCCACGACAGGAGGGCCACAGGGGAAGCACCAGGGCAAGTCAGGAGGTCGGAGGGCGGGGAGGGGGGGTGAGGCCTGTGGTTTCTGCAGGAAGAAATGGGTGGGGCAGCGTCGACACGTGCAAGACTGGCTGGTGTGAATAGTTTCAGCTGCCTCTGGGGCAGAGGGGCCGCCCCTCATTGTTGAGACCTGGTCCTGAGTGATTAGGGCAGGTGGAGAGTGGCCTGGTGTGTGAGAGCCTGATAGAGGAGGTGATGACAGGGCTGTGGGCCTTACATTGGCTGGTTTGCATTTGTGAAGTGCACTCACAAGTGGACAAAGGTTTACTCTCTCTAGGAACTGGCTACCTGGGGCAGGCAGTCCCTCCAGGGTCGTCGAGGCCCCAGATGTCAGAGCATCAGGTTACAGAGGACTGAATCCTCGTGCTGACAAGCTGGACCAGGTGCTGTCTTAGAAGTAGAGCCTTCAGTGAGGCTGTCCCCATCTTTTTCTGTTTCCACAACTTATTGTTTTAATTGAAGTATAGTTGATTTACAATGTTATGCTATTTACTGCTGTATAGCAAAGTGATTCAGTTATACATATATACACATTCTTTTTTTAATATTCTTTTCCATTATGGTTTATCATAGGATAGTGAATATAGTTTCTTGTGCTATACAGTAGGACCTTGTTGTTTATCCCTCCTATATATAAAAGCTTACATCTGCTAATCCCAAACTCCCAATCCTTCCCTCCCCCAACCCATATCTTGACTGCAAGCTCCCGGGAGACCTTGAGGGAGACTCACTCAGCTAAGCCCCTCCCAAGTTTCTAACCCACAGACGCTGAGACACTAAATGTTTATTGTTTTAAGCCACTCAGTGTTGGGCAATTTGTTAGTTGGCAATACTTTACTAACACAAATTTGTGTCTGTGAGGTGTTAATAAGGCCAGGATTGTGGGTCTGACATCAGGAGAAGCACTCAAGCTGGATGTTGGCAGTGCCATTTATAGTCCTCAGACCCTGATATACAAGTCTCCAGAGATAGTGCCAGCACCAATTTCTAGTCATTTCCAGAGACTTCCAGATGGACGTGCTGGGGTTGGAACACTGCACATCCATGCTCTGCTGTGTTCTAAATATGCCCACCTGGCTTGAAACAGGCGGTGACTGAGAAGGGGGCTGAGTGCCCACAGAGCCCTCCTAACTGGAGGGTCTGAACAAGACACAGTCATGCCTCCAAGCCCGCACTGTGACATGCTTCACCGCAGGGCCATGTTGACACTCAGGGGCCAAAGCCTGTTCTTTTATGAATGAAAATTTCGTAACTCAACAGCTTCTAAAATGCCTGCTCTTCTCAACTCACCTCCAATCCCATTGGTCATAAGTGACTCTGATCAACGAACAGTGATGGGTCAGTGAAAGCTCATCTGTCACACCTGCAAAGCCGCCCAAGATTTCCACACCAGCTGGAGTGGGCACGTGGACATAATGTGTCTCAGAGTGGGTTGGATTAATTTTAACTTTTTAAAGTTATTTGAAAATTTTCAAACTTATAGGAAAGTTGCAAGCGTAGCACAAAGAAGTCCTCTTTACCATTCACCCCGATTCACTCACTGGTCTATCATTCTCTGTGATTATCTTCTGAGCCATTTGAGAATGAGTTGCAGAGTTCTTCTCTCCCTGGTTCAGAATCCAGTTGAAGAACAGGCATTACACTTAGCTGTTGTGAATCTTCAATCTCATTTTATCAGAAAAAGTTACTTTTAAAAGACTAATAAGGACGCTGGCACACAGGGGAGTTTGTGTTCGTGTGTCCTGTCTTGTTTTGCTGCCTGTCTTACCCTCCATCCCTTCCCTGTCTGCCTTGCTCACATGATTGAAACATGGCCACATGTGCCATATTTTGAGCCCAGTTTTTTCCCTTAACATATTGTCCAGGTCTAGAATAAAAAAAACTATACTGTCATAGCTTGAGAGCCGGTGTCCTCTTTGGTTTGGAGCACAAGTAGGAGACGCTCTGCTCGAGTGAATAACCCTTCCTCTCGGGCTGTAGGAGAAGAGCATCCTTCTCCCTTCCCATCACATGGAGGGTTTACAGGAACACATGCGGAGAAGCATGAAGGAAGAAACCTTCCTCACAGACCTCCACTGGGGCTTTGCATTTCGGGGAGAAGATGTCCTGGAACCTCTTTCAAACCTGGCAACTCTGTGTTCTTGGGACCCCACACAGAAGGTGTCAGGACTGCAGGTGGTTTTGTACCTGCCGTTGGCTCCATCGGGGATGTCCTCCCACCCACTCCCTCCCTGCTGAGGTCGGGCCTCTCCGTGGGGCCCACCCCCAGGCTGTCCCTGTCCCTCCTGCCCTGCAGCACCCCCTCCCTGTCCCCCCCACCAGCCCCCTCCGGGCCTGTCCTGGGCACATGCTGACCTCTGCCTCAGAGTCGACAGGCCTCCATCTCTTTCAGGCTCTCGGAGCCTTCCTCACCTCTGCACGTCCCAAAAAAATGCAGGCCATGCTCTCCGCTGTCTGGTTAGCTAATTCAGCCAGGATCCTACTCAATGGAGCCAACACGTTCTCAACTAGTAGACGAGTGTCCTTCAAAGGATGGGATTCCGTCAGCTGCTCTCCCAGCCTGCTGTTACAGTCTAAATTAAAAGCAAGACTGTTCTGAGCAACAAACTATTGAATGTTATACTCAGTGTATTTCTATTGTGAGGGAGCTACTGTCTAGCAATGTTACAAACAGAAGTTAATGCAAAGGTGGCAGGCTGTTGTCTAAAAATGGCCACAGAAAAATGTCCAGTCCCTCTTCCAGAATCTTCCACACACCCTCCAATCAAGAAGTGCTAGAGTCCAATGAATGAGTTAAGCTTAATTTTATTTTATTCATGATTTTTTCTTGTGGTAAAAGACCCATACGATTTACCATTTTAGCCATTTTAAAGTGTACAGCTCAGTAGCTTTAAGTACATCTACGTTGTTGTGCAACCTTCCCTACCATCCATCTCTAGAACTTTTTCATCTTAACAAACTGAAACTCTGTCCCCATTAAACACCAACTCCCCATCCCCTCCCCCAGCCCTGGGAACCTACTTCCTGTCTGTATGAAGTTGATCACTCTAGGTCCTCATATAAGTGGAATCATATAGTGTTTGACCTTCTGTATCTGGCTTATTTCCCTGAGCATAATGTCCTCAAGGTTCATCCCAGCTGTAGCAGGTGTCAGAATTTCCTTCCTTTTTAGGGCTGAATCATATTCTCTTGTATGGATGGACCTCATTTAGTTTGTCCATTCATCTGTTGGGGGACACTTGGGTTGTTTCCTTGTTCCAGATACTGTGAACAACGCTCTGATCATTGGTGTACAAGCATGTTTGAGTCCCTATTTTCAATTCCTTTGGGCACACAGCTAGGAGCTGACTAAAACTAAACTGTGAAGACAAACTTCTCTGTTATGGCAAAATCATAGCAACACAAAGAAAACATGAAATCTAGTATGCGTGAGAAAACAAAGGCTGATTTGGCTGCTTTTCCACCCAAGACAGTTTCTCAGAGAATAATTGCAAGACTGTGGCTCAGGGACTTCCCTGGTGGCGCAGTGGTTAAGAATCCGCCTGCCAATGCAGGGGACACGGGTTTGAGCCCTGATCCGGGAAGATTCCCACATGCCGCGGAGCAACTAAGCCCATGCACCACAACTACTGAGCCTGCGCTCTAGGGCCCGCGAGCCACAACTACTGAGCCCGCATGCCACAACTACTGAAGCCCGCGCACCTAGAGCCTGTGCTCCACAACAAGAGAAGCCACCGCAACGAGAAGCCCGTGCACCGCAAAGAAGAGTAGCCCCCGCTCGCCGCAACTAAAGCCCGCGCGCAACGATGAAGACCCAATGCAGCAAAAAAAAAAAAAAAAAAAGGAATAAAGACTGGCTCAGTGGAGAAAAGCAATGCAAGGCCTCGGATGCACAGATGTTTTCCTCTTGAAACTGGAGCTGTGACTGATTCACAGTCTATTTAAGAGCGTGAGTCCTGGGACTTTGTAATAAGAAAAGCATATAGAATTGATGTGCAATAGAGATTTAGACTTGAAATTTTCAAACGACAAGCTAATCATATCCTGGAATCTGGGTTTTACAGTCACTTCTACACAAAAAACAGAGTATAATAATAAACGAATGCAGAGCCATGACTGTCCCACTAGAAAGCAAGCTTCCTTACTCCACCTGTGGCTCATCTTTCAAATTAAATTTAGTAAGTAGGTTTATGATTGTATTTTTCCTGAGGAAATGTGATTACTTTAAAATATTTTATGATTTTTTTTTTTTGAGGAGCAAAGACTGACATACAGATATTAAATAGATCAATATTAAATAGAACAAAGATTGATAGCCATGGATCTTGTCCAACCCTCTCATTTTACAGATTGGAAAATTTGAACTCAGAGAAGTCAAGAAAATTACCCAAATGGGTGCAAATTCCAATTCTCATTCTTTACATTAATATCATGATGCCTTTGTTTATTATCCTAAAATTATCTCAATCATGTTTCAAAGCGAGGCTTTTTCCTTGCATTTCAAGACTGGGAGGACATTTAGCAAAGCACACCAAGAACTGGCTGAGCGGGCTGCCTGCCCAGGGCCCCGGGACTGTATTGCCCTGGCCAGAGGTCTGCTTCTCTTCAGACAATGCCAGTAAGTCCTCTCTGTCAAGGGCATCTGTCCTGTATCCCGATTTCCTAGATCCCTAGTCTTAGCCACTGATCTGGAAATAAGTGGCAATGAATTACCGTTTTATCTGCCCAGGTGACATCATGGAAATTTTTAATGCTTCTTATTGGAGAAAGTTTTAAACATATGCAAAAGTAGAAAGACAAATATAAATCCTTATGTACCAGTTACTGAGTTTCAACAATTATCACCTCATCACTGATCTTGCTTCCACTGCAGCCATCTGCTTTCCCCTTCCCCACATCCTCCTCCCAGGCCATTATTTTGAAGCTAACCCCAAACACTGTATCGTTTCACCCATAAACATTTCAGGATGCATCACTAAAAGGCAAGGACTGATTTATTTTTTTCCTAAACCATAGCCGCAGTCCTATTATCACACCCAAAGAAATGAAGAATAATTACTTAATTCTCAGGGATGAAATGTACAGAGTGGGGAATATAGTCAATAACTGTATAACATTTTTGTATGGTGACACATCATAACTAGACTTATCATGGGGATCATTTTGAAACGTATGGAAATACTGAATCACTATGTTGTATACCAGGAACTAACATAGTGTCGTAGATCAATTATACTTCAACAATAAACAAACAAAGTCATAGAAAATGAGATCAGATTTGTGGTTACAGAGATGGGGGTGGGGGAGGGGAACTGGATGAAGGCCGTCAAAAGGTACAAACTTCCAGTTACAAAATAAACAAGTACCAGGGATGTAATGCACAGCATGATAAATATAATTAACACTGTTGTATTAAAAAAAAAAAAAAGGCAAAGGAACTGAATACTCATTTCTCCAAAGAAGACATACAAATGGCCTACAGCAACTTCTCTGGTGGTCCAGAGGTAAAGAATCTGCCTTCCAATGCAGGGGATGCAGGGTTCAATCCCTGGCCAGGGAACTAAGATCCCACATGCTGCAGGGCAACTAAGCCCAAGCACCGCAACTACTGAGCCCATGCGCCTCAACTATAGAGCCTGTGTGCCTCAAACGTGCTCTGGAGCCCGCGCGCCACAGCGAGAGAGAAGCCTGCACGCCGCAAGGAAGATCCCACATGCCGCAACTAAGATCCGACATAGCCAAGATAAATTTAAAAAAAAAAATGGCCTACAGGTGTATGAAAAGGTGCTCAACATCACTTAATCACCAGGGAAATTCAAATCAAAACCACAATGAGATATTATCTCATACCTGTTAGACCTGCTATTATCAAAACAAACCAAAAAAAAGATAAGTGCTGGTGAGGATGTAGAGAAAAGGGAACCCTTGTGCACTGTTGGTAGGAATGTAAATTGGTGCAGCTGCTATGGAAAGCAGTATGGAGGTGCCTCAAAAACTTAAAAATAGAACCACCAAATGATCCAGCAATTCCACTTCTAGGAATTTACCCAAAGGAAATGAAATTAGGATCTCCAAGAGCTATCTGCACTCCCAAGTTCATTGAGGGCATTATTCACATTCATTTTTCAATGAATGAATAGATAAAAAATACATAGTTGTATATACCATATGTATGTATTTATATACATACGTATATATGATGGGATGTTTTTCAGCCTTTAAAAATAAGGAAATACTGTCATTTGTGACATCATGGATGAACCTGTTACAGGAAGGGGGACCCCTTCCAGGGCCCGAGAGTGGGCTCTTGTCTAACACTTGGAAATGAATTGTCCTAGGAGACACACGTGCTGACAAAGCAGGAGACTTTGTTGGGAAAGCAGCGGGTAAGGGAACCCAGGAGGACTGCTGTGCCACGTGGCTCACAGTCTCGGGTTTTATGGTGATGGGATTACTTTCTAGGGTGTCTCTGGCCAATCACTCTGACTCAGGGTCCTTCCTGGTGGCGGGCACATCTCTCAGCCAAGATGGATTCCGGCGAGGAGGATTCTGGGAGGTTGGTAGGACATATGGGCTGGAGTCTCCTCTCTCCTTTTGACGTTTCCCGAATTCTTCCGGTTGGTCGTGGCTTGTTAGTCCCGCGTTCCTTACTAGGACCTCCTGTTGAAAGATAACTCATGCAAGTGGTTACTGTGGTGCCTGGCCAGGGTGGGTGGTTTCAGTCAGTGTTTCCCCTAACAAACCTGGGGGACATTATGCATTAAATATGTACAGCTTTTTGTATTTCTTTAAAATTAGGTCTCTACCCAGCCCCCCCTCAACCGCCAATCCCAGGGCTGGCCACTTTCAGTTCTTTTAGTTTTCGATTCTGGTTCTGTGTAAGGAGCATATGAAGCGAGTTCCCGATTCAGTCCTCAACACGCTGACATCGTGACGACATGACGTTACATATGAGGATTTCAGCGCTCCAATGCCCTTTGCCCTCCTCCATCTTCCCCAGACAGATACAGCACAACTTTATATTACATCTATGCTTAGTGTTTTCATCATTATGATAAATATCTGTCTCTGTTGACCCAAAGTTCCATGCTAGCGCTGTCCCATAGAACTTCCTGCGTTGATGGAAATGTTCTATATCCGAGCTGTCTAATACTAGACACAGGTGGCGATCAGCTTTTGTGACTGATGCAGATGAGGAACTGAATTTTGTTTCATTCTAATTAATTAAAAGTTAAATAGCCACTCTCGTCTCACAGCTATCATTTGGACAGCGCAATAAATCTATACTACGATTATATATATTTCCTTTCTTAGGTCACTTTTTTTCCTAGAGTTAATAACTGCCTACGGTTTTATACATTCCTTTTTCTTTGCAATGTGTCCTCACCTCCAACGGCCCTATAAAATATGTCCCATTGTTCCCAAGGAGCTATTGATATAGCCACGCCCACAAGCCACACCTCTCTGGGGGCTTCACAGCCATTTCTCTGGAAAGATTGTGATCTCCTCTGGCCTGCCTCACCCCTCATTGGGTGGGAAGCATCTGCCAATGGCTTGCTAAGGAAGAATACAAGAGAAATAGCTTTTGTGAGGTCGTCAATGTCTGTGAATGTCTTTTTCGACACTCACGCGTGACTAATATAATAGTTTGGTTGGATGTGGGACACTGATTCCATGACGGTTTTGACGATTTGAGGAGGCTCTGACCTCAATCCCTTGCGCACAACTCTGTGGTTTGGTTTTTTTTTAAGATTTTTTTTTTTTGATGTGGACCATTTTTAAAGTCTTTATTGAATTTGTTACAATATTGCTTCTGTTTTATGTTCTGGTTTTTTGGCCCCGAGGCATGTGGGATCTTAGCTTCCCGACCAGGGATCAAACCCACACCCCCTGCATTGGAAGGCGAAGTCTTAACCACTGGACTGCCAGGGAAGTCCCAACTTTGTGGTTTTTTTGTCTCTGGAATCGTTTAGGACCTTCACCCCTAATATTCTGAAATTCACACCAGGTGGGGGCATTGAAAGGGACCCTCTCAGTCTCAAAACTTGTCTGAATCTTTCAGTTGTGCAAAACTTCCTTAATTATTTCTTTGATTATTCACTCCTTGCCTTCGTATTTCTGAGACAGAGTCTGAGACTGGACTCCCAGGTACCCCTCTGGTCTTACTAGTCTGTCTCTGAGCACCTCTTTTTGTCTGCAGACTCTCTGGGCGAATTCTTTCAACTTTTCTCTTATCTGCTTGTTCATTATTCCCTTTCCTGTTCTCTGACTTTTATTTATAGTTTTCCTGCGCTTTTTTTTTCTCTTTTTTTCTTTTAATGGATTTTTTAAAATACATTTATTTATTTATTTATCTTGGCTGCACCAGATCTTAGTTGCGGCACGTGGGATCTTCATTGCAGCATGTTTAGTTGCAGCAGGTGGACTTCTTAGTTGCGGCATACGGACTCTTAGTTGTGGCATATGGACTCTTAGTGCAGCATGCGTGCAGGATCTAGTTCCCTGACCAGGGAAAGAACCCGGGCCCCCTGCATTGGGAGCATGGAGTCTTTCTTACCCACTGGACCACAAGGGAAATCCCTTTCCTGTGCCTTAAAGCTGTAGTACTTTTTCTCGTTAGTATGAAGAGCTTGTCATTTCTTTGGTAATTTTCTTCCACTCCTTCCATTGTCTCTGTTTCTTCTTGAGGTCCTTTTAGCATTTCACTTGTTTTTACCTCTTTCTATCATGTTAGAAGCATCCCATAATGTTCTTAGTTGTCCATTCAACTGAATAAGCCACTAAAAAAACTTTTGGCAGTTCAGTGAGTGAAGGGAAGATGGTTTGTCAAAGGTGGGCTCGTCCCTAGAAAACTGCTTCCATATTTGGTGGCATTTGTGTTCTTTAATCAGAAACCCCCAGAGGTCAAGATCTGTACATCTTTTTCTGTATAGTTCAGTGTCTCCGGAGTAGGACGCTCTGGGCTCCCGCCCCAAGGGTGCAGCACCAGATGCTCCTTTCTGGAGCAGCAGGGAGCGCGGCAGGCTGGTAGGTTGGTCCTAACTGCCTGGGTCCTAACTGGCTGGTCCTAACTGCACCTTACTTCTTCCTCCCATGCACCTGGTTGCCAGTCTGGAGTCTCCCTGGTTCAATTTCTCCAAATAATAAAATTCTGAGCCCCTGGATGAATGGGAGTAGTTGCCTAACTCTGGGGGCTGGGAACTGGCGGCTGACTAGTCCTTATACAGACCCAGAGTCTCTGGGGCAACTCCTTGCCCTCCCTCCCCTTTTATTCCCTTCTCTCCTCCCTCCTACCCTGGGGTTGGCCAACAGCAAGGTCGATGGCATTCTGAGCTGAAGAGCTTATTGTCCCTGAATCCTTTTAGACTCTACTGCTAGGGAGGAAGGGATCCTTTCAAAGAAAGAAGTGGACAGAGTGAAACCAGAGCCCAACTACTTTCAAGAGATCCTCAGAACGAAGTGAGAGAGTGGCATGAACATATATACACTACCAAGTGTAAAATAGATAGCTAGTGGGAAGCAGTCACATAGCACAGGGAGATCAGCTCGGTGCTTTGTGACCACCTAGAGGGGTGGGATAGGGAGGGTGGGAGGGAGACGCAAGAGGGAGGGGATGTGGGGATATATGTATATGTATAGCTGATTCACTTTGTTATACAGCAGAAACTAACACACCATTGTAAAGCAATTATACTCCAATAAAGATGTTAAAAAAAAAAAGAGAGAGATCCTCAGAAATCCTGCTTAGTGGGTGTGTGGTGGAGGGATGAAGAGCTGGCCAGCAAACGTAGACAAGTGGGTGGCATCAACCGAAAAACTTCTTCAGAGCCAGGGAAACCGTCAACACAATGAAAAGGCAACCTACGGCATGGGAGAAATTATGTGCAGACCACATAGCTGATGAGGGGTTACTCTCCAAAATATACAAGGATCCCATACAACTCAACAGCAACAAGTAAATAACCAGATTAAAAAACAGACACAGGACCTGAGTAGACATTTTTCTAAAGAAGGCATAGAAATAGCCAACAGATACATGAAAAGATGGTCAACATCACTAATCATCAGGGAAATGCAAATCAAAACCACAATGAGGGGCTTCCCTGGTGGCACAGTGGTTAAGAATCCTCCTGCCAACACAGGGGACACGGGTTTGAGCCCTGGTCCAGGAAGATCTCACATGTCGTGGGGCAACTAAGCCCTTGCGCCACAACTACTGAGCCTGCGAGCCACAACTACTGAGCCCGCGAGCCACAACTACTGAAGACCGCGCGCCTAGAGCCCGTGCTCCACGACAAGAGAAGCCACCGCAGTGAGAAGCCCGCGCACCGCAACGAAGAGTAGCCCCCGCTCGCTGCAACTAGAGAAAGCCCGCACGCAGCAACAAAGACCCAGTGCAGCCAAAAATAAATAAATAAATAAATAAATAAATAAAAACCACAACAAGATATCACCTCACACCTCTCAGAATGGCTATTACCAAAAAAGCAAAAGATTATGAACGTTTGCAAGGATGTGAAGAAAAGGGAACCCTTGTACACTGTTGGTAGAAATGTAAATTGGTGCAGCTGCTATGGAAAACAGTATGGAGGTTCCTCAAAAAATTAAAAATGGAACTGCCTTATGATCCAGCAATCCCACTTCTGGGTATTTATCCAAAGGATTTAAAATCAGAATTTCAAAGAGATATCTGTACCTCCATGTTCACTGCAGCATCATTCACAATAGCCAAGACATGGGAACAACCTAAATGTCCTTCTGTGGAGGAACAGATAAAGATGTGGTACATATACACAGTAGAACATTATCTAGCCTCAAAAAGGAAGGAAATCCTGTTGTTAGCAACAACATGGACAGAGCTGGAGGACATTACGCTAAAAAAAAATCTAGTCACAGAAGGACAAACACTGCACGATCTCACTTAGATGTGGAATCTAAAAGAGTCAAACTCGGAGAAGCAAAGAGCGGCACGGTGGTTGCCAGGGACTGGGGGCGAGGGGGAGATAGAGAGATGTTTGTCGGGTCCACAGTTTCAGTTACGCAGGAAGGATAAGTTCTGGAGACCCAATGCACAGCGATGTGCCTCTAGTTAACAATACGCTACTGTATACTTGAAATTTTCTAAGAGGATAGATCTTAAATGCTGTCACACTATAGTTACACAAAATGGTAACTCTGTGCGGTGATGGGTATGTCGATCTTTTCACAACGTGTACATATGTCAAAACATCTGTGAGGCCCTCGTTCTGGATCTCCAGCTCAGCCTGCTGCTTCCATCTGGGGAAATACTTGCAGGCTCCCTGAAATGCATTCAACCCATGTGTATTGCTAGCCTGCCACAGCTAAGGCGCTAAGATAACCACTGGGCAACAGGAGTATAAATACATAAACGATAAGAAGAGGTGCATGTTTTACATAGCTGATACATTTCTAAAGATTTCAAAAGAATAAATGATTTCGAAGGAAGAGGAAAACATCCAAATCCCTGTTGCTGACAAGACCTGCGTCTTCCTGAGCTAAAGTCACTGACCCTAAAAAGAAATTCATTTTCAGAAATTATTTTTAAAAGCCGTGAGCTTTTCCAGGAGTCTCAAAGCATAAATCACGTCTTTCACAAAAGCCCATAAAATATACTCAGCCTGTGCGATGAAATGAAACCAAGACAAACCTAATGTTTACAGTTACTAGTTCTGTGCCCGGGCAGAGACACAAGGCTACTGCCGGGGTTCTCTGCTTCTGGACAAGCAATTCATAAACCAAAATAACAACCTTTTGCAGCTTTTTGCTCTAGAAATTGCCATCCCTGACACATTTTGACACATCCCTGCTCTCTGGGACGTGGAATGCGTCTGCTGCTAAAGCAAGTTTCACCTCGTTTCTTTTTTACATGCTGCTAGGAATTTGTTCAGACCTACCTTAGAGCAATTTGAACAGCATTTTGTCACTGAAGCAGCACATATTGGAGATTTTTTCGTATTATCTCGATCAGGAGCAGCACAGCCTCGTATGGGCGCCTCTCTCACGTCCAGAACGAGCCACACGTTACAGCCAATAAATCATGTGCATGGTGACAGTCGCCCTGTACAATAGCCATACATCTGTTGTACCTGACAGGGCTCTAAGCCTGAGTTTGTGAAACCCTGGAACCTTCCCAAGGAAATCGGAGTCTTAAAACACAAGCTGGAAAACATTCTCAAGATGAAAATACATTTTTAACTCTCTTTGACTTAAAAGCAAGTATGAACATCAGATTATGTGGTTGAGTGAGGATGAATACATTGTAAGGGTGTTTTGAAGTGAAAAGAAAAAGTATAGAATGTCAAAATCCAAAAGCAGAGAATGTCCCACCTATGTTGCCAAAACGGCTCAATTATTTTGAATACGTGATCGGTTATTAATGCATTAGGCAATCTCAGACTGGCTTGTCTGTTGCTTCACACAGTCTTAGGGTAATAAATGAATAAACCACAGAAGCCAGTTGGGGCCTCCTGAGAACGTTGGTGCTGTGTCGAGAGGCTGAACAAACCCAAGCAAGAGGGCCACGTGCCACAGGGCCCAGCTGGGGTCTCTGTTCCCTGAGCATCAAGGTCATCACATCCCAGGGATTCTGGGCAGATCTTCTTTTTTTTTTGATAAAAGAAAAACAATCATTCATTTATTCAATATATGTTTTTCTGTGTCCAGTATATAGCTGACAGTGTTCCAAAACTGGAAATACAGCAAAGAGAAAAACAGTTAAAACTCACTGCGATCATGAGCTTATACTGTGGTGACAAGAATACAGAGGATAAACAAGACATAAAATGAAAATGCACAGCATGTTAAACACTCAAAAGTGCTAAAAATTAAGAGGAGGTGGAGGGTCAGAGACTATCAGGGAAAGCCTTAGAGGACGGGGCCTTTTGAGTAACAGTCTGAAAGAAGCGAGGATCCATGCAGATAGATGGGTATAAGAGGAACAATTGCAAAACCTGTATGTCTGTCAATTTCTAGGAAAAGCGCAGAGGCCAGGCAGCTGTAACAGAAGGGGCAAAGGGGGAGAGTGATAGGAGGTGCAGTCTGATGTGATGGAGGTGGGATGTCCAGATCATATAGAGCCCTGTAGGCCCGTATAAAAACATGGGCTTTGACCTTGAGTGAAACTGGACATGTTTGAGCGGAGGAGTGGCATGATCTGACTTATAGCTTAACAGAACCACTCTAGCTATTGCGTGGAGACAAGCCTGAAAAGAGACAAAGAAGAGATGGGAGGAGACCACTTAGGAGGCTTCTATGGTAATTCACTAAAGGGATGAAAATGGCAGCACGGTGGAAGCAGGAGGGATGGTAAGAAGTGCTATGGTCCAGGATATCTAGATGGTATGGATGTGAAAGAAAGACTTTCAAGGACAATTCCAAGTTTTTGGCTTGAGCAACAGGAAGGAAGTACAAATTACTGTGATGGGAAACACTTTGAAAGAATCAGGTTTGGGGATATATGAGTTCAAATTTGGACCTGAAGTTTAGACTGCCTATTATTAGATTTTTTAATTAATTTTATTGGAGCAAAATGAATCGTCTATAGATATACATATATCCCCTCTTTTTTGGATTTCCTTCCCATTTAGGTCACCGCAGGGTATTAAGTAGAGTTTCCTATGCTATACAGTACGTTCTCATTAGTTATCTATTTTATACGTAGTATCAATACTGTATATGTGCCAATCCTAATCTCCCAATTCCTCCCACCCCCCCTTTCCCCCTCTGTATCCATACATTTGTTCCCTATGGCTGTGTCTCTATTTCTGCTTTGCAAATAAAATCATCTGTACCATTTTTCTAGATTCCACATATATGCGTTAATATGCGATATTTGTTTTCCTGTTTCTGACTTACTTCACCCTGTATGACAGTACATCCACGTCTATCCACGTCTCTGCAAATGACACAATTTTGTTCCTTTTTATGGCTGAGTAATATTCCATTGTATATATGTACCACATCTTTATCCATTCCTCTGTCGATGGACATTTAGGTTGCTTCCACGTCTGGCTATTGTAAATAGAGCTGCAATGAACATTGTGGTGCATGTGTTTTTTTGAATTATGGTTTTCTCAGGGTATATGCCCAGTAATGGGATTGCTGGGTCATACAGTAGTTCTTTTTTTTTTTTTAACATCTTTATTGGAGTATAATTGCTTTACAATGGTGTGTTAGTTTCTGCTTTATAACAAAGTGAATCAGTTACACATATACATATATCCCCATATCTCTTCCCTCTTGAGTCTCCCTCCCTACCACCCTCCACATCCCACCCCTCTAGGTGGTCACAAAGCACCGAGCTGATCTCCCTGTGCTATGTGGCTGCTTCCCACTAGCTATCTATTTTACATTTGGTAGTATATATAAGTCCATGCCACTCTCTCACTTCGTCCCAGCTTACCCTTCCCCCTCCCCATGTCCTCAAGTCCATTCTCTACGTCTGTGTCTTTATTCCTGTCCTGCTCCTAGGTTCTTCAGAACCATTTTTTTTTTTTAGATTCCATATATATGTGTTAGCACACAGTATTTATTTTTCTCTTTCTGACTTACTTCACTCTGTATGACAGTCTCTAGGTCCATCCACCTCACTACAAATAACTCAGTTTCGTTTCTTTTTATGGCTGAGTAATATTCCATTGTATATATGTGCCACATCTTCTTTATCCATTCATCTGTCGATGGACATTTAGGTTGGTTCCATGTCCTGGCTATTGTAAATAGTGCTGCAATGAACATTGTGGTACATGACTCTTTTTGAATTATGGTTTTCTCAGGGTATATGCCCAGTAGTGGGATTGCTGGGTCGTATGGTAGTTCTATTTTTAGTTTTCTAAGGAACTTCCGTACTGTTCTCCATAGTGGCTGTATCAATTTACATTCCCACCAACAGTGCAAGAGGGTTCCCTTTTCTCCACACCCTCTCCAGCATTTATTGTTTGTAGATTTTTTGATGATGGCCATTCTGACTGGTGTGAGGTGATACCTCATTGTAGTTTTGATTTGCATTTTTCTAAAGATTAGTGATGCTGAGCATCCTTTCATGTGTTTGTTGGAAATCTGTATATCTTCTTTGGAGAAATATCTATTTAGGTCTTCTGCCCATTTTTGGATTGGGTTGTTTGTTTTTTTGATATTGAGCTGCATGAGCTGCTTGTAAATTTTGGACATTAATCCTTTGTCAGTTGATTCATTTGCAAATATTTTCTCCCATTCTGAGGGTTGTCTTTTCGTCTTGTTTATGGTTTCCTTTGCTGTGGGCAGATCTTCTTGACTCTATTAAACTTCACTCTTACGGAGCAAGGAAGGCTTGCGTTTCCAGTTGTAGGAGGTGACCATTTGGGTGTGTGTTAGCTGCCTGTGGCGGCTGCAGCGGAAGACCACAAATTCAGTTGCTTAGAACAGCAGTGCGTTCTGATTCCCTCTGAGACTTAGCGAAGCCTCTGTCTTCTCCTCTTTTCTGGCTTCTAGAGGCAGTTGCTCTTTCTGGCCAGCCCATCACTCCCACCTTTGCTTACCCATCACGTCTTCTTCTCTGGCTGACCCTCTTGCCTCCCTCTTACAAGGACCCGCCCAGATAATCCAGGACAATCCCCCATGTCAATATCCTTAATGTGATAATATCTGCAAAAGTTCCCTTTGCCCAGCAAGGTGATGTGCTCACAGGTTCCGGGGATTAAAACATGGACATCTTTGGGGGTCATGACTCCACCAGCCACAGGTGTTATTTCTTATTTAAAATATTCGGAAGACGGTCATATCGTAGAAGGAGAAGTTTTTTGAGAGGATCCAGAGGGCAGAATTCAGTATCATCAGAGCAGAGGAGCTTCCTGGTGACGCCTGAGCACAGGTGAGGGCAGCCTCTCACCCCCGCGGGGAGCCACTGAGGGACCCCAGCCACGACCCCCTGCGGGTGCATCCCAGCTGTGTGTGCCCACAGAGCTGGAAGGGTCTCTGAGACCAGAAACAGTGCCACTCGGTTCACTGAGCAGAGCACTTTTTGAGCACCTACTGTGTGCTACACTGAGGGGCAGCCTGTCCTGAAGAAGCTCACTGTCTCGTTCCAGGACACACAAAGCATCGAGAGTGGCCAGCCTGCGAGGTGAGGTGGGGAAGGACGGCACTGGGGACAGGGGGGCGAGGACAAGGGGAGACTGGCTCTCGCCCCCCACCCCGTTCATCACGGCCCTGGAGCACCATCCACCCCTGTGTCGTCTGTCCACGGTTGCTCTGAGCTCCAGGCCCGGCTGCCCACTCGCCTGCCCCACAGGCGTCGGAACTCAACACGTGTGCTTCTGGCTTCCTGTCCGGGACTCCCTCGTGACATCGTCCCCGCAGCCCTCCGCTCTCCTTGTCTGTCTTCCTGTTCCCTGACTGGCTGCCGGGGCCCACCCGTCCCGTCGGCGTCACCGCCCCCCTCCACTCACCGCCCTCGGCCGCACCCGGCCCCAGCCCCGCGGCCTCTCACAGGCTCTTCTCACCTTGCCAGGCAAACCGCCAATGCGTGCCCACATCACAGTGCTTTCCAAAACCAGATCTGGCAGAGCACGGGTCACCAGAGCTTGCAGGCGGTACCTCCGGTTCCCCATCGCGGTCCAAAGCCCGTCGCCGCCTGGGCGGGGCACCCCGCACTCCTCGTCTCCTGGACCCACCCCTCTCCTCCGTGTGGGTTCCCCCAAGAGAGGGCCAGTGCCAGGGGCCAAGGACGCCATTCCCAACCGCTCTGATTCAGCTCCCACCAGAGGACGAAGGCTCGCCGGCCCCCAGTGCCCGGTGGGCTAGCGGCAGCCCTCGGGGTCCGTCCCTCTGCCCCTCCTGTGACAGACCTGCCTTGACCAGTGGGAAGCCCATCTCCCCTCCTCTCCCAACAGCCTCCCCTGGGCCCAGGTCAAAACTGATGAATCAAAAAGCCTGCCACCTGGAACAGTCAGAAATGATGCCAAGCACCATTAAAAAACTGCTATTCTACAACACCTTTTCGCCAAGCTGGCACGAGGAGACCAGCCTCTGCCCTCGCAGGCCTCCAGGTGGCTGGACGGTGTGGAGTGCCCACCACCTGCGTCTGCTTCCAGTCAATACCGGTCCAGGCCATGGAGCCGTGTTTCATGATCAGTTCCTAAACTGTCTGGGACACAGTGATCTGACGACCCTTTATCAGTGTGATTTGGGGCACCCCATGTGGAATAAATCAAGATCCTCAGTTAACAGGGACGGGCGTGACTGCCAAGGCAGTGAATCAGTTTGTGCGCTACCTGCAGGATCACAAAGCACAGTAGTTACAATTAATGGCTTTAATTTTAAATGCAAGGGCCTCTGTATCAGAGTGCTAAAGAAGTCCATTTCGGCATTCTTATGACGCTTTAACTGTAATTGATGTACCTGGGAAAGTTGTCAGCAGTGCCCGTTTCCACACAGGTGTTAGGCCCCCCTTAACGCTCCCCATCCTCGCTGGTGATCATTGGTGATAGGCAACACGGTTTTGACGAAATCCAAATTTATTAGGGTTATTAAAAGTTGTTAATTATTTGGCACCATCTAGATTTCATTTGCTTCATCCTTAATGAAAATTGACAGCTTTATATTTTTAGGTGTAAAAAGTGGGATTTCGTTTTAAGTGCTTCCTGTCCTGTTCCTATGGCTGTGGCCTCCCCTATCTTTCCCTCATTCCTATCCCCGACCTTTGCTCCCCGCTTCCCCCTCGCTCCCCAATATTGATTTGTAGCCCTTTCCCTCTCAAACAAATGGGTAATTTGTCTTCCGCTGCGCTCCTTTTCACGGGCCCTTGGAAACTCCGCCTCCAAACCCAAGGACAATGGTCTCAGTCCAGAAGGGGGCTCCGAGGGCATGAGTCCAATTACCCAGCCAGGGGAGAAGCAGAGCTGAGAGTTAAAAGCCCTCATTCGGAAAAGGAGCATCCTTTCCATCTAGCAGGCCCCCTCCTGCTCGTGTAACAGATCTGGGTGTTAAACAGCTTAGCTGGCGTCCATGGAAGGAACGGCAGCCGTCTGTGGGGTCACGTCTTGCACTGGAGGCCGGGCGCACCATCTGTCCCCCGCTCCTGGCTCGGGTCTGGCAAACAAGGGTGTAAATATTGTCAGGGGAGCCCTGATCGCGAGAGCCATCACCCGGACAAGTGACTCATGCTGGGACACCCAAGGGTGCAGGCCGTGGCTCTGTGCTAACGTCTCCTGGGTTTTCTCCAAAACCAGCAGGGCTGATCTGGTGGAGGATCTTGAAATCCATGCTGTGACCTCTGTCACAGGCAGACGCTGCCTCTCACAAGCTAAGGGCGGCCCTGGGTCATTCAGGAGGTCACACAGTGTGGACACCCCCTATTGTGATTAGACGTCGATTCAGGGAGGGGGGAGCCGAACAAGCAAAACAGAAACCTCAGCAGAGTTCTGTCTGTACATGTTCACTTTCTTGTCCTGGAACTGGAAACCCACCTGCTAAAAGTGCAAATTTAGTCAACACAATTTACTGTTTATCATTTCCTCTGTATGTAGGTACGAAGGTAGATAGAGTCGAGAGAGACAGCCAAAGAATACTTTCAAAGAAAACAAAATTCCCCCAATTGTCTATGTAGGAAAAGGAGAAATGAATTCAAGGAATTACTGCATCCTTCAGACAGAAGAGGCCGTGACTAAGGAAAGAGAGCTTGCCTCTGAATCCTCCCGGCCCTCTGCTGTGCTGGCCATCCGGGGCCGAGGGGACCACCTCGCTCTCCCCTCCCTCTGTCCCCGTCAACACAAATCCACCCGGAGGCCTATGATGCCCTTAGTTAGAGGGACAGGCCTGGAATGCAGGCAGTAGTCTCTCCAAGGTCTTAGTGAAGATAGAAAACTCCTCGGGGATGGGGTCACCTCAGATTAAACAGGACACTGAGACTTCTCAACCTTGGCGCTAGTGATGCTTTGGAGCAATAATCATTCTCCGCTGTGGGGGGGTCGCCCTGTACGCTGCTGGCTGCTGGGCAGCATCCCTGGTCTGGGGGCGGATGGGGTGTAGGCGTGACTGCAGGGTGCCTGGGACCGAGGTACCTGCGGACAGCCCAGCCGGCACAGGGAGTCCACACCCCTCTCCTTCTTTCCACCGCTTTCCGGAGCATGAGCTCGGGGAAGCCGGGCTAGCGGGGAAGGGAGCGCAGGACCCATCAGGCCACCACACACTCGGCCGTCCCCTCGACCCCTCTCCAGCGGCTTCTGGGACTCAACTCTTCTGTGTGCTCCCGCTCCTCGGCCAGCGTGCCTGGGCTTTTATATTTTCTATTTGGTTAGGAAACTGCAGCTTCGGAGACCAGTTCACTCGGAGGACAGCAGGGCTATGGCAGACGGGGTGCAGCTGCGTCCCCCGCCCTCTCGGCCAGGCTGCTGGCTTCCCTCCCAGGCACTGGGTCAGAAGGGAATGCAACAGGGCTGGCCTCACAGGCTCCAGAAGGAGACCTGGCCGCAGAATGATTGCAGCCTGGCCTTTCGCGTCTGTGATGCAGCTGTTCCCCAGGCCCGTGGGCAGGTGGGCACCAAGCCCCGGGCCCTGCTTGCCTCCTGCAGCCCGACTCACACGCCCGGACTCAGGCTCCTCTCAACCCTCCCTTTATAGGGTTTGAAGTTGGAGAAGCAACAGTAACTTCCCCCAAAGGCCCGCGCGGTGCCAGGTACCAAACCCAGGACCCAAAGAGAACCAGCTCAGAGGACGCACACAGGAGAGCTGACCCCCGGCCATGGACGCCCTTGTTCTGAAGCATCCAGATCTGCTCCGGCCAGGCCTTACCTACACCTTATCACCAGGTGTTCTCCCAGTGAGGTGAAAACACAATTGCATCCGTTAACACCTCCGCAAGGATATCTTAGACAGCACAGCAAATTAAAGACCAGGCTCCTGAGAATTAGCAGGAATTGAAATGTTTCTTTTTTCTGTCTAATCAGAGTAATGATGATGAGCCTCCCAGACATCAAGGGCAGAATCAAACTGAAAATGTTCCAGAATGTTCTGGGACATTCTTCAGGCTTGCATCATACTGGACCACAAAAGAGCACATCTGGGAAGGGGAAAGCCCAGGAGAGTATTTAACCCCACAAAAGTTAGGGTCCAAACACCCTCCCAATAGTCCCCAACACCAGCCAACATCCAACACCTGGGAGTGACAGAGAGAAAGAGCCATACTTTCCCCTTTGTCACCAGACCCGGGAACTAATCACTCATAGTCAATGAAACAGGCCAGCAGGACGCAGAAGATTAACAAGCCGTGTCCTTGCAAAGTTACAGGCCTCTGATCAATTATGAGAATCCAGAATGATTTCCTTATCTGTAGTCACAGCTCAGTTCTCTAGTCAGTTCAATTCCATAACTTTAGAAAGTATTTTACATACTTAGCAAGTCCTTTCTTCCAGTAATTTAAGGTCCCCCTGGGAATCTGAAAAAAGAAGGAAAAAGCTAGAGCAACTTGTAAGTACTATTTCTCTAGTTATTCTTAAATATGCATATGTTTAAGCTTATAGCAGCTTAAAAGACGCAAGAAAATTGGAATATAAATTTAAAGGAACTTCTGCTTCCAAAATTTACTATAGGCAGATAGTAGGCTAAATCCAGGCCACAAATGTGTTCCCTTTGATCTGTACAGTGTTTTATCACTCTTCCTTTCACTTCAACACTTAGAGGCCATTGTAGGGTTATTAATTAGCCTAATTTTGATACTGTTGTGTCTCAGGGAACAGGTTGGCCAGAGGAGGGGGAGAGAGATGGGGGAATGGCCAGTCGGTGGAGCAGTCAGAACACACAAAATATTGATGGATTAAGTTTTCCGTCTTATACGGGCTCAGTTCAGGGTGCCCCAAAACAATTACATCAAAGATCACTAATCACAAATCACCATAACAAATATAATAATAACGAAGAGTTTCAAATATTGTGAGAATTACCAAAATACGACAGAGACACAAAGTGAGAAAATGCTGCAGGAAAAATGGTGCCCACAGACTTGCTGGCTGCGGGGTTGCCACAAACCTTCAATTTGTACAAAAGACAGCATCTGGGAAGCACAAAAGAGCAAAGTGTGATAAAACAAGGTGTGCCTACATGTGTAGTTGTGGGTATATGCAAGTATGTGGTTGTGTATATACACTTTTAGCTGAAACGTTTGAAAACAAATTGCAAACGTGACTTTTCACTCCTAAATACTTCATCTCCTAAAGTAAGTTATATAACCACAATTTGGTTATCATACCAAAGACAGTAGACAATTGCATCATATCGTGTAATGTTCAAATTTCCCCAGTGGTCCCCTAAACATCTTTTGAAGCTGAATTGTAGAAATTCTGCTCCACTCAAGGTTCACACACAGTATTTGGATATTACTCGGTTGGTCCCTTTTACATGAGAACAGCCCCCTCGGGGGTTTTCATGCCTCAGTCGCTGGGAGAGGCCAGGCTGGGTCTCCCCAGGTCTGCAGCGACCCACTCGTTTCCTCTGGATGTGATGTGTGTTCTTCCCAGCGTCTCAGGGAAGAACGTGACGTAGGTGGTGTCTACACTGAGGAGTGTTTTGTGCAATGCGTTTTTGCGGGACGTGCGCTCTCCCACCCCCATGCGGCTCAGCCAGGCCCAGTCCCTCACCCACGGCCTGCCGGGACCCTCACGTCAGATGAATACTTGCTTCCCAGAGCAGGGAAGGCTGCAGTCAAGACCCCCATGGTCCGGCCCGGGAAGGGACACATAAACAGCCTGATGGTTCATCTCATCGTGTCTGGGGCCCGGCCAAGTCCACAGCACCCCGCCGACCCCTCTGGGGACCGAGGGGCCCACAACGCTAGCGTCAGGACGACCTCAGGCCTGATGGCCCCGTGGTTTGGGGTTCCCAGAAAAGCCATGAATTCTGCCAGAACGCCCAGAAACGTCAGAAAAGTAACAACACTGCCTAATTTATATATACAACACTACATTTCCTAAACATTTTTTCACATACTGTCTAATTTTCAAAGCTATACTGAGAGGTAAGCAACACGCATCTGGTTTTACTGATGCAAGTGGCTTCCCAGAGACAGAAAGAGAGCGACAGGCACGAGGCAACGAGAACCGAGGCGTGCGGACATCGGGCACGTTGGTGCAACAACGTCCTGTGACCACCAAGCAGACAAGAGAAAGAGCTTTCTAGACTGGACCTCGGCCAGGCGGTGCCCATGGTCACTCAGAGGAGCACGGCTTCCAGTCTCAAGAGAGCCGTGAACAAGCACCCAGGAAGACAGCACTCAGAGGGCCCAGGACTGCCCGTGGGGCCCCAGGGCATCAAGGGAACGACTTTGGCGGGGTCTTCAGGAGGATGGTTAATTCTCAAGTAGCCCTGAAAGGTGGCAGATCCACACTTGAGTTATCTGTTGCAGCTTCCCTGGTAAGAGAGAAGGGCGGAGGCCAGAGGGGGAAATGGAGGGCTGAAAACAGAGCGGCCGGACGCATGCTGCCCCTCTGCAACTTCACCCTGAGTCTGCACAGACATCCAAGTCTAGGTTTAGCAAGAAAAGTCAAAGGCACTCTTCCCAAAGCTTTCCGGATTACAAAAATGTTAACATTTACAAGCCATTTGGGGTCAGGCTGAATGCATTTATTTAAAGCCATAACGCTTTTGCTCAAGGAGACTGTAGGATTTGTGAATGTGAAACCAAAACACCGGAAAACCAGGTTAAAAAAAAACAGCAGAAATCAGTCACGACTTACTCTGTGCTCTACCTCATCAATGAAAAAAAAAGGAGAGAGAAAAGAATACTTTGCCAGTGGTTTAGCTACACATTTTGTGGTAAATAGGGCACCTATTAAACTAATTCTATGTGATAGTAAAGTGATTAGGCTTGCAAAAAATCATCAGCTGAAATGTGCTCCCTGTTCCAGCCAGCGCCGTGGCCCAGTTTGCATCCGTTTCCACCTGATGTCTGGGCACGGCTGGAAGCACTTCGTCAAAGTTGGTTTGCAGGCACGCCTGTGATTCTCAATTAGGTAGGAATTTTAGGAGGAACAAAAATTATGGGAGGAATGTAGCTTCATCAGTCAATTTCCTGCAGAAACAGTGGCAATTTGAAGAGTTTTAGCACTCTGAAGGTCAAGATTAAAAACCAAGTAATTTATTACCACTGATTCAGAGATTAACATTGTGCCAATTAATCAATTACTCAATGTGACGAATTGACAACTAATTGACATTTTAGTTCCAATATCTGGCAAAGCTTTTTGATTTCCATAGTGAATAATACGAAATCTCTAAATTGAAAGGTTACGAGAATTTCTTCCAAGATCAAAACGAAAAGGAATAAAAAAAAAAAATACGTAAGAATAATCATCCACAAAATTTTAATATAGGAAATATAGGCCATCGTTTTACCGGTGATGTCACCGAACAATTGGGCTTAGGCATTAGAAAAACGAGGACTTTTTTCTTATTGGTGATTTAGGAATGTTTGCCCTAAGCGTTTTATTCTCTTGCATTTGCAAAAAACTCTTTGCCATGAGCATTGAAGCTACGCTCTCTCCGTAGCTGTCAAAGCCCTCAACAGCAGTCCACAAACAAGGGATTTTCTATGGGGCTCGCTGTGTCCATTTAGACCGCCCCTCTGAATAGCTCTCATGCTGTTCATTGCAGTCAGGGCCAGATCCAAGGTCAGGACGACCACACACCAGCTGTCCAGCCAAGGTCACATGGCGCCCTGTGGGTCACGGTGAGGGGGCAGAGCCGGGAGGTCTGCTCTGGACGCCAGGAGCCCACAGTCACCTTGATTCTCAGCAGACAGGCGGGGGTGTCCCGAAGGTCATGTGAGGCACGGGAGGGCAGGGTCTCACTTGAGGTTTGGAAAAGACCTCGCTCTCTTCCCCGGCTCCTAGACTCCCTTCCTGTCACTGGCTGCTCTTGTTCCCGAGCCTGCTTGGCAGTGACTGACTGACCTCTCGGGCTGCTGACCTTGGCCTGTTCCCGGAGCATCTCAGTCCTGTATTTCCCACCGCAGCCCAGACCCACTTCCACACTTTATCAGCAAGAAGAAGACTCCCTGAGGGGAAACCTTCCCGGGGGGATGGAAGGAAAGGAGCAGCTGCCGTCTTGGAAGGGCCAGCCGGGCATTCAGGCTTCCAGAACCTGAAGTGCGATTAGGCAAAGAGAAGGGAAAAATGATCTTGATAAAAACAGCTGGAAAATAAATTGGCAAGAGACCATTTTATGTGTGTGCTACAGCTAACAGAGACCCTCCCATCCTCACAGCGTTTGTCTGACACCCCAAGTGAAGCTGCAGTCGTCAGGGTCCAACAGGCCGTCCCCCACCTCCCACCCCTCCAGCCCCGCACTCTGCTTTTTTAAGGCTCACTCCTTTCTTTTGATTCGGTCAGAAAAGCAAGCCAAGTTCCTACACTGAAGGTTCAGAGAAGGAGAGAAGACGCAGGGAGGTTGCAGAATATGCTCCGCTGTCGGCGGCACAGCTTGGGCATAAGGACACGCACTGGGTGTTCTCTGAGGTCTCTTTCTCTTTCTCTCAATGGCTGCTTGATCCACAGGCTGCCTTCAGGCCGCTCAGCTTCTGGTGAAGGCAGAAGGACAGAGGCCCCCAGCAGAAGTCACAACCAAGGACTCAAGAGGTCGGTTATTGCCAGGCAAGTTCGGCAGCAAGGGTGACCAAGACAGGAGGAATGGAGGCCGCGAGAGTCAAGTTCACAGCAGAGGGGAGGCTGGAGCTGGCCAGGGTGGCCCCTGGCCGATACTCAGCCTTATCCAAGCTCATAGGATGACCACAGCTCACCCAGCCCAACTCACCCTGATGAGATCCTGCATTAGCCAGGAAGGCGGCCAGCTGCAAGTAAGAATTCAGTCCAACAACGGCTCCCATGCCTGGGGACTCTGTCTCACACTGTAAGAAGTCCCGAGGTAGGTGACCCACGCAGGTGTGGCAGCTCCAAACTACTGCCAGAGACTCAGGCTCTTTCTGTGGCTCTGCTCCATCCTGCCAAGCATGAGAACTTCCAGACTCAGACTTATCACCCAATGGTTTCAAGGTGCAGTTTGCCTTTCCAGAGTGCATCTGCCCTCCTGCCGGGCAGGAAGAAGGGAAGGGAAGAGAATGAAAGGCATGGTACGAGAAAGAAGGAAGGAAGGAGTACTTCCTGTGGCCGGCTAGCTGAACTTTCCCAGAAATCATGCCCTTACATCTCCTTGCATCTTATTGGTCAGAACTGTGTCACATGGTCACCTGAACTTTTCCAAGGGTCTCCTCCATACTTCTATTCACATCCCATTGGTCAGAACTGTGTCATAGGGTCACATAAACTTTCCCAGGAGGCTCCTCCACACTTCTCCTTACATCTCATTGGTCAGAACTGCGTTACATGGTCACTTTTACTTTCCCAGAAAGCATACCCATACATCTCCTTGCATCTCATTGGTTAGAACTATGTCACATGGTTGCATAAACTTTCCCAGGAGTCTCCTCCATACTTCTATTCACATCCCATTGGTCAGAACTCTGTCACATGGTCACATAAACTTTCCCAGAAATCATACCCATACATCTCCTTACATCTCATTGGTCAGAACTATGTCACGTGGTCACATAAACTTTCCCAGGAGGCGCCTGCCTACTTCTCCTCACATCCCATTGGTCAGAACTGTGTCACATGGCCACCACGGCTTCAAGAGAGGTTTTGGAGCGCTAGTGTTTTAGTTGGGCACATTTCCCCCCCCCTCCAAACTCGGTGTTCTTTTTGTAAGGAAGGACCTGGGCCTTAAGTGTAAGTATCTGACTGGTATTAAGGAGTCTGGTAAAATCTTGGGTGGAAGATGGGAGGACAGTTAAGTAGAGGAGAAGCATGGACACACAGCAAGCGGTGTGTCACCACAGGTCTTCCACTCAGGGTATGAAAGATCTCAGTCATGCCCACCACAGACTGTGACCTGGAAATTATGTCTCCACGGGGACGCTTAGCTTCTAGACCAAATTGTTCTTTAAGCAAATTAGAGATGGAAGCCAATTGCATCATTTCTCTTAATTAGCAAACCAATCTCTTTCAGAGGCTGAGAGTCCAAAAGTGAAATCTGTCATCCCCAGCACTCCTTCAGCTCGCTCTCCAAGCAAAGAGGGAAAGGTATGGATGTAATGTACCCTCCCGGCCCACCAGTGAAGGCGGAGAGCAGAGGAGAGCATTAGCATTTAAGTGGCCTGTTAATGTCTGGAAACCTAAACAGTCACAGAACAGCAATAAAGGAGCTCTTCAAATGTTGCTGGAGAATGTCCATAAAGAGGATATAATGAAAAGGACTGCCCAAATGTGCAAGGATAATATAGTTAATGTATTACTTCTTTTATTATTTTATCATCTTTCATTAATTGCTGGCAGCATGCCTGCAGGAGTTGGTTCCATGGAAAGGGCTTTTAGTTAAATGTCTTAAATGAAACGACCACTTAGAACCTGCGAACAAGGTTGAACCAAGGTTCACTTGACTTCAGTAAATCTTGTCTGAAGGGTACAGAGGAGGGAGGAAGGGGATTCATTCTGGGACGGCCGAGCAGCGCAGGCACTTAGACACCCCAGAGCTGCTCAGAACTGACTGTCTCAAATTTGGAAGCACAAAGGTGTGATTTTTTTTAAAAAAAGGCCTTCTCTACCATCTGCCGCCACTAATCCACTGTGTGACCCTGAAGAAGTGACTTGCAGTCTCTGAACCTCAATTTCCTCACTCAGTAAAGACTTTCCCTGACACCAAGCTCATTACCTAGCCATTTCAGGGTCACCAGGTCATTATTAATTAATGGGGAGGGTGGTGAGTTTGGGGAGGGAAGTGGAGTGTAATCCTAAACCAAAAGACGGCCCTAGAACGCGGATGTCAGCCACTCAGGACTGCTCGCCGATGCGCCCCTCCTTAAAGCCGCAGCTGCCCTTCGTGGTGCCATGTGTTCTGTCACCTGTTGGTAGACAGCAGCACGCCAAGGAATGCGGCAACCCCTCGGTGCCAAGACGCTCCAGCACGTGGGCCTCTGGGAACACAGCAGCCGCCTTTTCCTGACAGTCTGGGAAAAAAGTATTAAAATGCTGCCAACTCCTAATTTCAGCAACTTAACACTCCCGTCTTTTTGCACATCTCAGATACAATTCCATCTCATTTGAAGCAAACATTTTGGAAGCACGTGCTGTGCGCCTCACGCCGAGAGGGGAAATGGACGAGCCGGCTGTTGGGGAGACGCGGGCCCCAAGGACGTGGAGGGAGAGGGAGGAGCTGAGGACGCTCCTGGAACGGACTTTTTCAGGCTTGAGCTCTGGCTTGGCTGACCATTTCCACTCGAGGGCCACACTCACACCCCCAAACCACCAAGTCCCAAACCCAATGGATCAACTTTCCCCCAAACTAACGCTCCTCCAGACATTCAGGTTTCTTTCAAAGGCTCTGTCGCTTTCTTACTCCCCAGCCCTTTGTGTGTCCCCTAACCTCTGGCCTCAGTTCAGTCCCCTAACTCCATCCAGGCACAAAGCTACCGGACTCTAAGCTAGTATAGACACAGCTAAGTTTTGATGCGAGTAGCTGCCTAACGGTTTCTGGAATTTAACTGGAATGATTTGACTCCTTCCTGGGTTAAACTCTGTCCTAGTTACCACTTCCATCCCCTCCCCCTAATTCAAGGTCTCGGTTAGTTACCCATCTAAAGTAGACCTCACCCTCCCCCGTCACTGTTTACCTTATCCTCGCATTTTATTCCGTTAATAAGAAATTTGCTATCTGAAGTTCTCTTGTGCATTTATCGACTTGTACGTTACATGTCTTTCCCAAGTAGAATATAAATTTCATGACGGCAGAGACCTTGTCTAGTCTATCCCTCGCTGTATTTCCAGGGCCAAGCACAGGGCCTGGCGGATAGCAGGAGTTCTGTAAATACTTGCTGAGTTACTGAACTCGTCTCCTTTCCTTTAATATTCCTCCCCAATCCGCACTAATCACCACTGCCGAGACTCAGACTTCCCAAGGCAGAGCCTTACACTTGTCACCTGCTGCTCAGAAACATGCAGTGTCTTCCCATCGCCAGGGCAGTGGGTTCCAGCTCAGCCTACCTCACGACCCACTCGGCCCCGTCCAAGCTGGCCTTCCGCCGAAGCTTCTCGCACACACGGCTAAACCCTCCAGGAGGTTCACACACCTCACCCAGTCCCACCAACTGGAGGTAGTTAAAAGGGCGACAGAGCGTCCGTTTCGCCGGATGAAAAGAGCCACGGAGATGGTGGTGGGGATGGTGCACAGCAATGTGAATGGACTCAATGCCCCTGAGCTGTGCACTTAAAAATGGTTACGATGGTAAATTTTATGTCATGTGTGTCTGAAAAATAAAGCAAGGTAGGATTCGGTACAATGATAATAAATTTGTAGGGGTGTTTGAGTTAACCATGGAGAGACAGCCCCATCCTGGCAGGGACGAAACCAGGGAGGAGAAGCACCCAGGCCACCAGACATCCTGTTTCTGCTCCCTTCTCCGGTTGGCTTCCTCTCGTCTCTCTGCCACTCAGTTCCTGTAACAGCACCGAGACAGTCCAGGCTCAAGGCTCAACCCATGAGGACTGACAGCCGCTGAGTCCCAATCCCCAACCCCCAGAGCAGAGAATCTGCATGGCCCAGGTTGGGTCAGGGCTTCATCTCCCCTAAGTCAACAGTGATGCACAGATGTGGCTCTGGGGTCCTCCTCTGGGACCTTGTTTTTAGAGAGATGGTAGTTCTCAGTGAATGGAAATTATTAGGAAAAGGGAAAACACCCCAGAAGGGCTTAGGACTCACCTTAGTTTGGACTCAGGAAAGGTTTCCTGGAGGAAGCAGAATTTAAGCTAAAATCTGAAAAATGAAGAGGCATGATTTGAGCAGAAACAGAAGAGAGAGAGGAGTTCTGTGCTGGGGCTGGTGTGTGCAGAAGTCTTGAGATGGTGTATCAGTGGGTTTGACTGCCAGAGATAGAAAGTCCAGAATAATGGTGGCCTCCACCTCTTGGTTCAAGAGGATGCTTGAGCTCCAGCCATCATGTCTATATTCCAGGAAGGAGGAAGAGGCAAAGGGCCCATCCCTTCCATTAAGTGTCCATTCTGGACACCGCTTCTGCTTACAAAGCACTGGCCAGAACCTAGTCACACAACCACCTAAAGGCAGGGGAGGCTAAAAAGACCATCTTTATTCTGGGTGGATATATACCCAGCTAAGAGTCAGGGATTCTACTGCCAGAGAAGAAAGAGAAAGAGATACCGGAAGATGTCTAGCAGCCTCTGCCGCAGATGGGCCAGAGCACTGCTCTTTCCAGGAAATGGGAAAGCACAGCATGAGGAGCAAAAAGACTGGGCGGGGGGAAAGACTTTGACTGAATTTGCAAGGTTGTCCACAACTTCCTTTTAGTTACTGTTTATTTATCACCGTCCACGGGCCCAGCCTATTTTTTAGAAAACTTTTTATTTAGCATTAATTATAGATTCACAGGAAGTTGCAAAGAAATGCACAGGAAGGTCCCGTGCACCCTTCAGCAGCACCCCGGCACCCCACGTGAGCATCTTCCATCACTGCAGTGCTCTGTCAAAACCAGAGGTAAAAACTCGTGTGTTTGTGTGTGTGTGTGTGTGTGTGTGCATGTCTGTGTGATTTATCACACGTGTAGCTTCATGTAATCACCACAATCAAGCTATTTAACTGAGTCATCACCACAAGACCCCTTTATGCCATACCCGCCCTCTCTCCCTCATCCCAAACCCCCGGGGACCACTAATCTGGTAATTATGTTATCTTACTTATGCGGTATGTTTCCTTACAGGCAGCATAATTTCCTGAAGGTTCATCCAAGTTGTTGCATGCATCAGAGCTGGTTCTGATTTGTGGCTGAATCCCGTTGGATGGAATGGCTATACCCCATCTGTTTAGCCATTCACCTCCTGAGGGCATGTGGGGAGTTTCCAGTTTGGGGCTATTAGAAATAAAGCTGCTATGAATATGTGCATACAGGTTTCTATGTGAAAATAAGTTTTTATTTCTCTGGAATATATGCGTAATTGCTGGCTTGCAAGAGAAGTCCATTTTTAATTTTTAAAGGAAAGGCCAAACAAACTATGTTCCACAGTGGCTGGACCACTGTGCTTCCCCACCAGTAATGTATGAATGATCTGGTTTTTCTGCGTCCCTGGCAGCATTTGGTTTTATCACAATTTTTTATTTTGATAGGTGTGTAGTGATATCTCATTGCAGTTTCCATTTCCATGTCTCTGATGACCAACTCTTCATGTGCTTGTTCACTGCCTCTACATCAAACACAGGATTGTTTGAAAATGTATACACATCACCATGAGACCTGCATGTCCCCTCCCCCCACCAGCATTCCCCCTCCCTCCAGGAGACTGGAGGTTTCTTCTCTGGAGAGATTGAATGAAAGAGGCTTCTTACACAAGGACATCGCGTGCAGGCAGAAGGCGGAGAGTGGGTGAGCTCTCAGGGAGCTCCCACGTTGGCTGCCAGGCGGGAGGTAGTAGTGTCTACTTTCACTGGTATCTAGGGATTCCCTAACCAAGAGGCCAGTTTGCCACCTGACCACCCCAGAGTGAGTACACAGTTGAAACGCCCTGCCTATGTGCACAAGCGGTTGTCTATGCTGGGTAACAACCCCCCCTCCAAAACCTAGTGGCTTAAAACAATAACAATCATTTGTTTTGCTCACAAATCCACAATCCGGCAGAACTCAGTGTGGACAGTTCATTTCTCCTTCACACAACGGACTGGAGCTGGAGGGTCGGCTTCCAGAATGGCTCAGTCCCATGGCTGTCAGCTGGGGGCCCAGTCTAGGCTGCTGTTCCTCTCCACGTGGGCCCCCCCGAGGGACTGCTTGGGCTTCCGCACAGCATGGCGGCCGAGCTCCATGAGCAAAAATTCCAAGAAGCTGGGGCAGAAGCCACAAGGCTGTTTACGATCTGGCCTTAGAAGTCTCAGGATGTAACTCAATGGGAGGAGTAGAAGGAATTTATGGCTGTATTTAATCTACCTCATGCTCAGAGCTCTGAATAATATTTTAGTGCCTTATTCTCAAATGTGAGCTGATAGCCAAATACCAGAAGACATTTGGGGAAAGCCTCCAGTATGAAGACAAAGATAAAGAAAAATGAAAGAAACTATAAGAAGCAAAGATAATATAAAGAGCAGAAGAATAACTAAATAAACAAACCTACTGTAATTAATATCTTCCGAGAAATAAGAGAAGATATTGGATTCATGAAGCAATAGAATAGAATGGTATTTTAAAGGGGGAACAACTTACACGTGAGAAAGTGCTCTTTGATATTGAAAGTATAAGAAATAATAAAAAATTTAGAAAGTTTGGTAAAGGAATTCGAAGAAATCTCTCAGAAAAAAGAAGAAAAAGACGAAGAGATGGAGTAGCATAAAAAAATAAAGAAATTGGAGGATCAACCCCAAAAAGTCAAACATTAGACTAACAGGAATTCCAGAAAAGGAGAGGAGATAAAACAAAAAAGAGGGAATTACCAAAAAATTAATACCAGTACATGTCCCGGAACTGAAGGACATGAATCTCTAGATTGTCTTGATTAGCATATAGCACATTATCTTTTTTTTTTCCAGATTAGATTCACATATGTAATTTTTAAATTTTTTTATTTTATACTGGAGTAGAGTTGATTAACAATGTTGTGTTAGTCTCCATTGTACAACAAAGTGATTCAGTTATACGTATACATGTATCTATTCTTTTTCAAATTCTTTTCCTATTTAGGTTTTTACAGAATATTGAGCAGAGTTCCCTGTGCTATACAGTAGCACATTATCGTCCCTTCCTTTTTTTTTTTTTTTTTTTAGTTTATTTATTTTGGGCTGAATTGGGTCTTCGTCGCTGCGTGCAGGCTTTTCTCTAGTTCGTTACGGGGGCTTCTCATTGCAGTGGCTTCTCTTGTTGCAGAGCACGGGCTCTAGGCGCACAGGCTTCAGTAGTTGTGGCACGCGGGCTGCAGCAGTTGTGGCTCACGGGCTCTAGAGTGCCGGCTCAGTAGTTGTGGCACACAGGCTTAGTTGCTCCGCGGCATGTGGGATCTTCCCGGACCAGGGCTTGAACCCGTGTCCCCTGCATTGGCAGGCGGATTCTTAACCACTGCGCCACCAGGGAAGTCCAATACAGTAGCCCATTATCTTTTAAAGAAAACTTTTAACTGAAGTATATGTGAGCTATCCATCCATGTTGTTATCTACAGCAACGGTTTGATTTTCATTGCCGTCTAGTTTTTCATTGAACGAATATATCACCAATTATTTGTCCATTCTGTTGTTGATGGATTTGGGTTATTTCCAGTTAGGGGTTATTACAAATTTTGCTGCCATGAACATTCCTGTTTGCCTCTTTGGGTTGACTGGGTTTGCATTTTGGGTGCATACGGAGAAGTAGAATTAGTGATCACAGGTTGTATGATCTGCTTTAGTAGATACTGTTAAACAGTTTTCCAAAGTGGTTGAACCAACTTCTATTCCTGTTAGCAATACAGGAGAGTTCCAGCTGTCTCTCTACCACCTTGTCAGCAGCTGGTGTTGCCTGTCTTTTTCACGCATTCCCATTCAGGTCAGCATAATAAGCTGTAAAAAAACCTACAGTAAGGGACATCGGAATGCCAGAAGATATTCAGATTGTGCTCTGGAAAGAATGCGAGCAAAAAAGTGGCATAAGCAAGGCCAGAGAAGCAGACAAATCATGCAGGACTTTGCTGGCCACACGACAGGTGTTAGACTTGATTCCATGTGCATGGCCGCTACTGAAGACATTTTTTGAAGGTCCGAAATGCCATTTTGGCTTCAATGTGGAAAATGGGTTCGAGAAGGCCAAAATAAACGCAGAGAGAGCAGCAAGCTATTGCAAAAGTTGAGGTAGGTACAGATGAAGTTTCAGACGAGGAAGAGAGGGCTGAAGACAAGGCGATTTAGGAGCTATTTAGGTGGGAGACCCTAGGCATCCTGGTGGTGGGTCCGCTGTGTAGGCTGAGGATGGGGAGGACCGCAGGGATTCCCGTGTGCCCGGCTCACCCACCCGGGACTGACGCTGCAGACGTGGCGTGAGGAGGAGAGTCTAGTCTTGGGCATGTTGAATTTGCGTTGCCTGAGAGGCATCCAAGTGGAGACCTCAAACAGGCAGTTGAATATTTCTGTCTGGAGCTCTAAGCAGAGGTGGAGAGTTAAGATGCAGCCCTGGGAGTTGGAACCAGGAAATGAGATCAGGCGCACAGCAAGACGGTTTAGCATGAGAAGAGACATGGGCCTGAACCCTGAGGAAACGCAATGTTTCATAGACGCGCGAAAGCTGGCAGGGCGCTGTGGAGTTGAGGTAAGGACTGGTGAAGGCGTGGACCAGGGAGGCTTGGACCAGGAGCTGCTTAGGTGGAAGGCTCTGCATCTTGGGGACGGATGGGACGTGTAGACGGAGGGTGGCCTCTGGGACGATGGATTTGCATGGGCCTGGGAGTTGGAGTAGAACAGTCAGAGAGGAAGGAGGAGGAGGCCAGTCTTTCTTTTAGAAAACAATTCCAGATCCGAGGTTTTTCATTGCCAGATCACTTCCGTCTCTCTAAGCCGCTCCCACCCGCCACATTCTGTCCTAGGCCCTCCCCCTGCCCCTTGGGGGACACAGGTGAGGCTGAAATGCTTGCTCCAGACTGAATATTGTTCACGGACCTCCCAAGGTCCAGTTTATTCGGTACGTGAACCGTATGGACCCGGAAGTGGATTTCCTTTTCTCTTTCACAGACAAATGTCCCTGAGTTTCTCGGCTGCTGTCTGAGGAGGCTGAGGGATCCCGCCCTGAGAGACGTGAGGAGCAGCTCCAGGGCCGCCTCTGGGGAGAAGAGGACCTGAGACACACAGAGGGAAGTGTCCTGAGAGCCTCTGGGGCTGGTGCAGGGGAAACAGAATGCCCAAGTAGCCCGGTGAGCTGACCCTTCACAGCGGCCCCTTCGGAGAGGTGTCCTGATCCCGGAATCAACGTCCAAATAACCCCACGACTTCTTTGCCCACACGAGCAATGCCAGCCAGCCAGCAGCGCCCTTCACAGAAGTCCCCGAGGCAGCGTTCCCTGGGGAGAGAGCCCGCAGCAGGACTGGGACTTGAAAGGAAGAGACTGGAGACCAGAAGCAGCCCAGACCCCACGCTCCAGGCGACGCACCTGCAGTTACCTAGGCCTCTTCCCTCCTGACCCAGAAACCTGAGCTGTGACGTTTCTGAAGGGTCCGACTGGTGAGACTGAAACTGGGGCAGGTGCATTTGTTTGCGCGGTGTTGATTGCCAACGGTTAATCCCCAAGGGTAAGTGGAAGAAATCATTCCTGTTCATTTGCAAATGGAAATCAGATGAGGACTGTGCTTCAGTGCATCAGCGTTTTCACTTCCAAATGCAAGAATTTCGGAAAGACAGCCGACCTTGGGATGCCTGGCAGGCACATGCCCGCCTCGGAGTGTCCTGTGCCTTTGCCAGACATTCTCGGCCCCTGCCATGCCGGCTGGGCCCAAGGCAGACCTACTTAGTTTGGAAAGTAGGAAACATCTCAGATGCTGCGAATTCATATGCACACAAACAGCCACGTCTCCCAGTTTTTATTACTCTGTAGAGACTTGGAGACGCTTTCACCTCGCTTAAGGAGCCCCAGCAAATTATGCTGAAATCCTTCCAAGGGTTGAAATGATATGTTTATAAACCCTCCTTGCTGAACGGTTGGCCCCAAGAAATCATACTATAATAAAGACGTATGCGCTGGGGGGACGGGGGTTCTTTCCCCGATGTGTAATGAATTTCCCTCCATGCTGGTGGATTCATTACCGTGATTTATGGCCGTTTTAATGTACACAAGCTTCTTAAACAACTTAGAGTCGATTGTTCTAGAACTAGATCTGGGTCCCCGGGAGCTCCTGGAGCTGAGCCGTGGTTCAGGGAGTTATTGGTGTCCCCGGGCAGGTAAACAACCTTGGATCAAAGGCGCTAGGTTGCGTGCAAACAGCATCGATTGGAACGGGAAGCACCTTATAACTGAGAGTGGGCGCCACCTAATAACCCTTGTGAGCCCTGGGGCAGCCCATGGGGCCCGGCCACGCTTCGCCGGTGGCGCCGAGGAAGGACGGACTAGTGCCCAGGAGGGGTAAGTGCTCACGCTGGCTTCCCTGCATCCAATCGGGCACCTTCACAGAATTTGCCCGGGAGGCCTGCACAGAGAAGTGAGAAGAGGCCTGGAGCCCGACCGATGCCAGCATCGGAGAGACCCGACCCGGATTATTCGGCGCACAAAGATCCCCCTTTTATTCAGAAGCAGCTTTTGTGGGTTTGTTTCTAATACTTTTACCTTAATTACCTTAAGAATGGCTTTAACACACTACACAATTTCAACCTCAACCAGCGCCTGCTAGCACACTCGAGATGTGGGCAGTTGTACTCAGAGGGCGGGGAGGGAAACCCTGGAGGGAGAGCGACCAGTGATGGGGCGTGGCGGAGGCGCGGGCCCCTTTGTTTCATGTAAAATCGCTGGGCGTCAGTGGGGAGCTTCAGCTGGATTGGGAGCGCTCAAAGAAAGAAAGAAAGCCGGTTCCAGGAGGAGTGAGCGGGCCGTGGGGGTGCTCTGCAGAGGGACGGTAGCACTCTGAAAGTTACTGCCTGGAAGGCAGGGACCCCCCCAGGAGTGCTCTCTTGGGCCAGGGGGAGGCAGGGGTGGTGACGGTGCCCAGGTGGGAACCGCGAAAGAAGGCAGTGACCACGGGGTTCCCGAGGGCGGAAGGGCCTTCCTTTCCAACCACCAGAGGACCTCCTGGCGAAGGGTCAGTTAGTCCATCAACAGCCTTGGTGTCCCGGAAGCAAATGGGCCTTGGCTCACTGCGGTGGACCGGGATTTGTTTGACTAAGAGGGGTTGGGTTTTCAAGATTGTGTGGGACATATGTAACAAACATTTAAATTTTTGAGCCTATTTGACAAAATTCTATAACTTCTTGCTTTTTTTTTCTGTGACTGTTTCATGCAGTCGAAGCTGGTGCCCTGGGTAGACCACTGGGTAATGGGAGATGCGCGGAGCAGCTGTTACAGACCACACCTGGCGAAGTTCTCACGGCAACCTGGGGTTCTCGTGATCATCACCATTTCATGACGAAGAAGCCGACAAGCAAGTGGTTTATAACTTGCCTGAGGAAATGCGAACGGTTTTATATATATGGAAAGATCTCCTTCCTCACTGATGATGAAAACATCAATGCAAACGAGGACTCAACTGGAACACGATTTCCCACCCAGCTGATCGGCAAAGATGCAGTGGGGGGGTGGGAGTGGGAAGCTGGGTGCGAGGGTGAACTGACACAGTCTCGGGGTGAGCAATTCAGCATCATCTCCCCAAATTTCAAATGAACATACCCTCTGACCCAAGAATTCCTCTGTAATCGTCCTTGTAAATATGTGCAAGACGCCTTTATGGGGATATTCATCACTGCCCTGTTGTAGTGGCATCTCGGGTCAAGGGCTCCTCATCTTTGCTCGGCATAAGATACGCGCTCGATAAATATTTAAGTTATGCGGCCTAATCATGGACTGTATGGGACAGGTGGGGAGAGGTAAAAGCAGCGTGTGGGGCTGCGGACCACAAGAGGTGGTCCTGAGCACGCCCTGCCCCTGACCTACAAACACAGCAGGCTGCATGGTTCCCAGGGCACCCAGCGGGCCCTGCCCAGGGGCACCCACAGGGCTCGGGGAATAGCCTTCAAGGGCAATCGGTGCGCCTTGAAACCACAGCAAACTTTCTTCTGAGACCCATGGCCACCATTAAGTCACTCACTTCCTCAACAACCATCTATTCAATACTAAATGCCAATTATTCAGGGGTCTTGGCTACCGGAGCTTTATCTTAAGCAAAAAAGGAATTTATTGGAAATACATCAGATAGTTCATGGGACGAATAGAAGGCGAAAACAGCAGGAAGCAAAAGGGATGGCAGCGGAATCACAGCCGAGGTCAGGAGCAGGGATGGGCTGGCTGGAGCTCCCATGGCCATCACGACACCGTTCCGTGAACGTGCCTGACCTGTCCCTTCAGCACTGTGCCACCACCTCAAGGCTCAACAAGTGTGTGGGAACATGACAGACTGGCCCAGGCACAGGGGCTGGGCAGACAGGGGACTGGATCCCACCGGCTTCCCCGGGGGAGGGGGAGCCCTCCCTCCCCCATGACTCAGCATGGGGACCCCTGCCAGCAGCACGGACTTGGGTGGTGGCAGCAAACCACAGCAGCGTGGACTGCAATCACCCAGGCCACCGCCGTGGGCTTTGTTTGTTCGGTCAATCAATACACATTTCTTGAGCATTGCAACAGAAAAAAGAGTGGATACATGTACCCACTCTAAACAAGAGGGGATATATGTATATGTATAACTTTGCTGTACAGTAGAAACTAACACCACATTGTGAATCAACTATCCTCCAATAAAAATTAATTTAAAATAAAAGAAATAGAAACCCCCTGGTTGTCTTGGCTGCCCATCCACACCCCTTCCTGGAGAATCTGCCCCGGCCCCGGCCTCTGTCCTTGCCTTTGCAATTTCCTCTCTTCTAAATTCCGTCCACAGCTGATTACACCAAGGACCAACACCTAACCCAGGGAGAAGCAACCCACGCTGGCCGAAAGTCAGTCAATTTCTCCTCTCTTTCTAGAGAATTTTAACTAAGAGACCAGGGGTCAGCAGCAGCGGTGGGTAGTTGAACGGAAGGTCAAGAGAGCCGGACCAGTCAGTGCTGAGGTGGCCGAAGGCATGTGCACGCGCGTGTGTGTGTGTGTGTGTGTGTGTGTGTGTGTGTGCGCGTGTGTCCCCACGTGACAGGGAGGAGCCTTGTCTCGGACAGCCCGATCCTGCGATTCACTCGGCCCAGCTGTCCTGCTTCCGCCTTGGGCATCTATGGGGTGGCCTGGGTCTCCTTCCAGCAAAGCCCATCTAATCCAGCTAGGTTGAGGGGTGTCTGTTCCATGTCACCAGACAACCCCTTATTAAGGCAAATGCATTGGGAGTCCTGGGCTGGGCCGACACCGCCTGTGGATCAGAACGGCGTGGTACCCCGGACAGCTGAAAGATCTCGGAAGAGCCCCAGTGAGCTCAGGGCCTCCGTGAACAGACGGGGACACTGGGGCCCAAGGTGGGTAAAGGACAGGCCACAGACGGGAGCAGAGCTGAGCCCGGAGGCGCTTTTCTGGCTTCCCGGGTTCTTCCTGCTCCGTCGTACCTCTGCTTACACGGGACTGTCCCCCAAAGCTCACAGTGAGAGGCAGAAGAGTCCACCCCCGATCGGCTTCTCCTGTACCCTCCACCGAGGGGCCACCCGAGGTGTGTTCCGCAGAGGAGGAGATTCCGAGTCCTGGGTCGGCCCCTTTCCATATGGGGGCAGAAACCTCTGCTGCTCCGGCGGCGATACAGCCCGTCTGCACATCAGCTGACGGTATTAATCAGCCAAATGCGGTGATAAACGGTGTGCCCGACCTGCTGGCAGTTTCAGCGCTGCTGGTTTACTGCCCCTGCCCCCAGCCCGCGGCGGGAACTCCCACAAGGAGAAAAGCAGCCAGACGTGCGCACACGCGGAGAGGAACCCATCTCCAGGTGAGTCGTTTTCTGTCGGCTCCCCTCTTCCCGTCCTGGGCTGACCTGAGCACGGGCCTGAGGCCTGCGTGAATTTGGTCACCCGGTTTTAGTGATACCACCACGTATCTGAGAAATAAGAGAGAGCGGGAGACCGGGTTCCTGCTTTGAGAAGCTTCCAATTTCATGACATCATGTGTTTTATCAGTTGAATTATATCCCCCCCAATTCACATGTTGGAGTCCTACCCCTGTACCTGAGAAGGCAGCCTCACTTGAAAATAGGGTCTTTGGGACTTCCCTGGTGGTCCCAAAGACTTCGCCTTCCAACGCAGGGGGTGTGGGTTCAATCCCTGGCTGGGGAGCTAAGATCCCACATGTCTCAGGGCCAGAAAAAAAACCCCCAAAAACATAAAACAGAAGCAATATTGTAACAAAATTCAGTAAAGACTTTTTTTAAAAAAAGGTCCACATCAAAAAAAGAAAATAGGGTCTTTGCAGATATGATCAAGTTAAGATGTAGTCATTATGGTGGACCCTAATCCCATAAGACTGTCCTCATAAAAGGGGGAAATCTGGACACAGAGATAAGTGCACACAGAAAACCCCCCAATGAAGATGGGGGTGATGCTCCTAGGAGCCCAGGGACGCCGAAGATGGCAGAAACCAGTGGAGCTGGGGCGAGGCCTGGGACCGATTCTCCCTCACGGCCTCAGCAGGAACCCACCCTGCCAACACCTCGGTCTCGGGCCTCCAGCCTCCAGAATGGTGGTACAGTAAATTTCCATTGCCTAAGCCACCGTTTGTGGTGCTTTGTTCCAGCAGCCCTGGGACACTAATAACACAGTGTGTGTAGTAAGTTACCACCTACAGGGAGGGACCCCATGACCCCATGAGTCATACAGTGAATGTAGGATCCACATAACAAGTCACACTGATAATTTTTTACCCGACCAGTCAATTTAATTAAAGGGGGAAGAAAAAACAATTTAGTTGAACACCTGGTTTCACTGATTTTTTTTTCTGTCTTTACCCAGCAGTTTGCCTGAATTTATTTTGGTCTTTCCATGGAGGAGCATTCCACCCCCTTGACCCTAGGACGGGGTGCGGTGGTCTCCCCCACTGTACTGGAGGCTGTGGCCTCTGCGCCTGGCCTTTACCCCTGGGATGCCTGAGAAAGCGTCTGTCTGACCCAGCTGGGGACGCTGCTGAGGCCAGAGACGCACGCACGTGACTCCATTATGAAAGGAGGCTGCTCGAGCCGCCCCCGACTAATGGCTTGTTTGGGGCCAGGAAGCTGTCTCCCATGAGAAAATATATTCTTCTATAATTTCCCTAAAATATTAAAAGTGGAGTTCTGCTCTGAGAGCCCAATCTGCTCTGATTCCCACCCCGTGAAGAGGAGAGGCCGGAAGGGCTTTGGAAGTGAAATCAGGCTTTCTAATCCAAAGGCGGTCTTGGAAGGTGGGTTTCTGCTGTATCCAGGCGGGTGCCTGCCGAGAGCACCCAGCCTTGGAGACCAGCATACTTCCGCCCTCCACGAGGTCACAGCAGGGCTAAGCAGCAGTGTGGCCAGACATCTGGGGGAAAGGGAAAGCAATGGTCACTCAGAAACCTGGGTAACAATGACATGGCCAGTTGGGGGAAGGGCAGTGAGTCTCAACCTGAAACTCCAAGGCCGATTGTCTCATCTACGCAGGGCTGTGAATTGAGATTTCACAGACCCTCCAAGAGGTCTGTGGACCATTTGCAGCAACATGGGTGGACCTAGAGATTGTCATACTGAGTGAAGTAACTCCGACAGAAAAGGACAAATATCATATAATATTGCTTATGTGTGGGATCTGAAAAAATGGTACAAATGAACTTATCTGCTAAACAGAAATAGAGTCACAGATGTAGAAAACAAACTTATGGTTACCAGTGGGGAAAGGGGAGGAGGGATAAACTGGGAGATTTGGATTGACATATACACACTACTGTATATAAAATAGATAAATAACAAGGAGCTACTGTATAGCACAGGGAACTCTACTCAATACTCTGTAATGACCTACATGGGAAAAGAATCTAAAAAAGAGTGGATATGTGGATACGTATAACTGATTCACTTTGCTGTACAACAGAAACTAACACAACATGGTAAATCAACTATACTCCAGTAAAAAGTAAAAAGAAAAAAGGTCCGTGGATAAAATTCAGGAGTCCCTGTACTTGGATGGGAAATAATATCTTTCTTTTCACCAACCTCCAACTAACATTTAGCATACCCTTTAATTTTTTTTTGGCCACATTGGGTCTTCGTTTCTGCGAGCGGCCTTTCTCTAGTTGCGGCGAGCGGGGGCTACTCTTCGTTGTGGTGCGCGCGCTTCTCATTGCAGTGGCTTCTCTTGTTTTGGAGCACGGGCTCTAGGGAACACGGGCTTCAGTAGTTGTGGCACGTGGGCTCAGTAGCTGTGGCTCGCAGGCTCTAGAGCACAGGCTCAGTAGTTGTGGCACACGGGCTTAGTTGCTCCACGGCATGTGGGATCTTCCCGGACCAGGGATTGAACCCATGTCCCCTGCATTGTCAGGCAGACTCTTAACCACTGCACCACCAGGGAAGCCCCACGCCCTTTAATTATGAATGTGGCAACAAACCACCGTTCAATGAGCTCGCCCTATGTCTCTGTCACCAGCACAACGCAGACACTTCTTATATCACATGATTGCAGACCTCTCAGTGCGCACCACACTTTTGCAGAGATCTCACAATGTTGTTTACACACGTCATTCCTTCAGAAGCATCAGCGCCCGTGGGCCTTATCGTTCAATGCACTGATTAAGAGGTGTGCATGTTACTTTCACATATTTGTTCAAATGTTTTGATAAGTATGTTTCAATACAATTGTTCTCCTTTTTAAGCCCCTGTATTTTGCATTATGCCCTGAAAAACTTTCTTCTGAGAAGCAAGTCCCTGGACTTGCTTCCGTGTCAAGCCAAAGCGACCGCGTCACAAAAGATCAGAGTCCCAGACCTCTAAGAGGGGATGGAGCCAGGTTCCAACCAGGAAAACACTCGAAGGATTAAAGCAAAGGGAGACGATGCAGGGCACTGGGTCTCAGGAGGTGGAGGAGTTACCACTGAAGCCACCGCATTCCTAAAGCAGAGGGACGGAAGGGGGACAGGTTCCTAGGCTCCAGAGGCAGTGGGGGCCACGCAGGAGACCCCCAGCTACCAAGGTCTCCTGGGTCTCCAAGAGGGAAAACGCCCTGGCCCCTCCCTTCCCCCGCTTTCCAGAATTCTACCTGTACCTCTGCCGGCTGAATCCCTCCAGAAGCCAACGGGTTAAGGAGCCTGAAGTCCTGCCAGAGCTGGACCCAGCACCGCCCTCTACACCCCTCAGAACAGCGTGAAAAGTGTCATCACTGTCCCCAGGGCCCTGGCACTGGGGGCTGCTGTGGCCCCAGCAGGAGAAGCCCTGAGCCACAGCCATACCCAGCAAGCGTCAAACCACAGCACTTCTGTTCATGAATTTGGGACGCCTGCTGATGTGCCCTTTCTGACCTTCTCCCCCTGGATTGTCGCCTTGTGCCATAGACACTTTGTTGAGGGAGAAGAAATGAAATTATGAAAGGCTCTTAGTGATTTGCTCATCACTGGGCAGGCCTGATCTGGAGAACACAATAAACAGCGGTGGTACCTATGTGAATTCAAACAATCACTTACTTAAGAGTGTTTGGCGCCAGAAGTGCAGCTGGGATTCATGCCTCGGGATTCCTGCTTCTCCCTCCAATCTTATCTATTTTACAGGCGAGCTCTTTGCCTTCTGGATCACTGTAAGAATCCCACTTGTACATCAATTACATTTCCATTAGCACTGAGATCTCTCTTCATAGAGCATTACCAGGCTGCAGATACACAAAATGTCAATATTCCCTCTCACTTCATTATGCTAATCCCTCCACGCCTCAGCCGGGCTCCTAGAGGATGTTTACGCTGATGCAGTTTTACAGGCAGCTGGGCTTCCCAGGCAGCGCGCTTCTCACATCTGTGGATGCTCAGCCCCAGGGCTGACGGCTGGAGTGGAGACCCACGCGTCTGCCTAAGTGACCTTCTGGTGGTCCGGGCACGTTAGATCCATCACAGAGATGCCATAGTCGTGCTGCTCTTGTCGCTTATTTATCAGCCACTTCTCCACACTGCAGTCAGAAAATCCTTATGCAAATGAGGAAAGAGGAAAGAATTACGATGTTAGATCACAGCCAGGACCTTGTTCTTTGCCTGGTTTTCCGTTGCTGACCTGACCATCCTGTGGTTGGAACTGATTCTATCTGAAAGACGAAATACCTGTGTTTACTCTCTCTTCCTGTCTTCTGCAAACCAGGTGGCTCAGACTGTCCCTATGAAGGGATGCTCCGTGGGAAACCCTGTGAGGAGGGGCTGGAGCAGGGCTGGGAGGGGCGGGCGAGCCAGGAGGCGGCTTCAGGGGAGACGGGCCTGATCTCTGCACCGCAGTTCGTCCTGCCTCAGGGGAGGCTCAGGCCATGGGCGTCCAGCAGCCGATGCCCCAGGACCAGCCGGGCGCCTGAGCGTCTGCCGCAGGCCGCATGGGGGCCCCGGGGGGCCCTCCTCCAGACTTTATGCACAGAGCGCCTTCCCAAAGGCCCGAGCCCCGTGCCTCCTAAAACCTCCGGCCTCTGTCACCTCATCTGTCCCACACAGCGCGTCCCCTCCTGCATCACAACCGTCCGTGCGGCACCTGTTACAAGCTCTCTCGTAGGTCTTTGCTTCACGCGTATTATATTTGCTTCCTCAACGCACTTCTGTGTTAAAATTCCTTATGGCTGGTGTCAGGGGTTGAATTATGCCCCCAAAGATAGGCTGAAGTCCTAACCCCCAGAACCTCAGAGTCTGACCTTATTTGGAAGTAGGGTTGTTGCCGACGGAACTGGTGAAGATGAGGTCAAGCTGGAGCAGGGTGAACCCTGATCCAATAGGACGGGCGTCCTTACAGGAAGAGGAGACGCAGACCCCCAGAGAGGTGTCGGCTGTGACCGAGGAGCAGACGTAGATGATGCCGCTGTGAGCCGAGGACTGCCAGGATCGACACCTCCACCCAACGGGAAGAGGCAGGAGGGCTCCTCCCCAGCGCCTTCAGGGAGGCCGGCCCGCCAGCGCCGGGATCTCGGACTCTGGCCTCAGGAGCTGGGAGGGAACAGACGCTGTCGATTTAGGCCACCCCGTGTGCGGTGCTTTGTTACCGCGGCCCCAGGAGCCGACCCGTGTTTGCGTGGCTGTCGTCTGTCTAACACCCTGAGCCTTCGTGTCTCAAGAGTGATGTGTCCTCGCCAACTCCGCCTTTACTATATGCCAACGAGGGCCCCCGTTCACGCTTTTCCATCTCCTACTTGGAATGACCTTTAGAGTTCTTGTCACATTCTTTACGACCCAAAACGTGACACGTGGCACGTTCTTTTTAATCTCTTCAGTGGTGGCAGAACTTCACTCCGGGAAGGGGAAACAGATTTTCAGAAGCTTGGTGGGTGACTAAGCGGGGCTGTGGCTCTGTGTCGGGTCAGGAATGCAGTCAGGCTAGGAAGCCACACGCGCTAACTCCAGGGGCCCCAGGCTCCCCAGGGTCTGCGCGAAGACTGGAGTCAATGTCATGGCCACGAGAGGGGTGGTCTGAGGGCCGACGCTCCTGCAGGTGTTGCTGGAGTTTGTTTCTTGCATCTGTTAGAATATTCTACAGCCATAAACTGTATACCCCTTTTGTTTTGTTTCTTGAAATCCTACAGAGTTCTGGGTGCACAGGAAGGAACCAGTAAAAATGTTTGATTGTCTGGCTGCAGTTTTCTGAGGCTGAAGCTCGAACTGCAGGGAGATGAAATTGTTAACTTAGGTACTTGCTAGCGTGGTTCGTGCATTTATGCATCGCACTGGTCTCCCATTGCTGCTCTGACAAGTCACCACAAACTTAGTGGCTGAAAACAACACAGATTTATCCCAGTTCTGTAGGTTAAAAGGCCCCCAGGGGTCTCCCTGGGCTCGGATAAGCCAACGGCAGGGCTGCACTCCTTCTGGTGGTTGTAGGGAGAATGGATTCCTCGCGTCTTCCAGCTCTAGAGGCTGCCCCCATTCCTGGCCCCGGGGCCCTTCCACCTTCCGGGCCAGCAGAGCAGCTGACCCCTGACCTTCTCCCCGGTCATGTCCCTCTGATCCTCTTCTTCACCCTCGTCCACTCTCAGGGAACCTGTGATTTCACTGGGCCACCCAGGTCACCCAGGGTGCTCCCCTCTCCTAGGGTAGCTCCATAGCGACCTTAATCCCATCTGCATCCTTCATTACCTTTCACCACGTAACTTCACATAGTCTCAGGCTCTAGGCATTAGGACATGGGCTTCTTTGGCCGGGTCACCGTTCTGCCTACCACATTCATTCCTTCAAATAAAAACAGTTTTTCTTTTATTCAACCGATATGTATTAAACCTTTACCACGTGCCGGCCATCGTCTGGATCCTGAAGACTATAGCAGAGAACTTAACAGGTATAATCTTTGCTCTCACGAGCACACATCCTAATAAGCATACAAGAAACAAGATAAATAAAAAAGCTAAAGTATGTCATGTAGGGTTGGGGGCTCAGAGGAAAAATAAAGTAGTAAAGGAAGCTAGGAAGTGCTGATGGGTGAGGGTAGACTATGATTTTAAATACGACACTTAAGGGGGTGATATTTGAACACAAGATCGGAGCCGGGGGAGGCTTACAGAGAACGGGGCCAAGTGGGTTCCAGTCAGGGGGAACAGCAGGGGAGCAGACCCCAAAACAGGGCATGCCTGGCTATTCTGGAACAGGCCAGTGTGGGTGGCAGGTGTGCGAGGGGGGCTGAGTAAAGAAGATGAGGTGAGACAGGTGTTGGAAGAGAAGAGGGGCAGGTTGCCTGGGGCCTTTGGGCCAAGGCGGGACCTTGGCTCTTACTCACTGGAAGCTTTGAGCAGGGAGCTGACGCTCCTGGGACCAGTACGGCTGCCCCGTGGACTTGGCAGATCAGGGAGATTTGCAGGAGGCCTGCTCTACTCCAGGTAAGGGACGATGGTGGCTCACAAGAAGGAGGTAACTGTGCTGGGGGCGACACCCCATTGGATCCTGGAGGTCGCTGGAAGATGGAGCTGGGACTGGATAGGAGAGAAGGAGGGGTCCAGAGTGACCCCAAGGTTTCAGCATGAGAGACAGGAAGGATGGGGTTGTCATTTCCTGGGATGGACAACACGGCTCGGTCCTCTGATGTGCCAAGTTTGAAATGCCCATGGGATGCCCAAGTGGAGATGTCAGTGGCAGGTGGACACATGAGTCTGAAATTCAAGAGAGAGAACTAGGCTGGAGATAGAAATTTGGGTGTTATGAGTATGTAGATGATATTTAAAGCCTTGAGACTGAATGAAGTCCCCCAGGAGAGACTTGACATAGGGAAGAAAAGAGATTCGAGGGCTGGACTTGGCACTTTCGAATATTCAGAGCTCGGAGAAATGAGGAAGAATCGGAAAAGAAGACAAAAGCAGCAGCAAGTGAAGGACAGAAAACGCCTAGAAAGGGTATCCTGGATCCCAAACAGAGACAGTGCCATAAGGAAGATGCAGGAATCACCCGTGTCCATTGGTGCAGAGATCCAGGAAGCTTGGGCTGGACTCACCAGTATGGAGCTCCCTACCCTCCATGATGAGAGAGATTCCAGGCAAGCTTGAGGGGAGTAGGCCCAGTATAGTATGGGTTGCCCCAAGTGGCCCAAACAAGCTTGAAGAAGAAGAACAACGTTGGAGTACTCACGCTTGCCGATTTAAAAACATTCTACAAAGCTACGGTGATCAAGACAGTGAGGTACAGGCCAAGGATGAACATATAGACTGATGGGAAAGAACTGAAGGTGCAGAAGTGAACCCTCACACCTATGGTCAACTGGTTTTCAACAAGGATGACAAGACAATTCAATGGGGGAAATAACTGCCTTTTCAACAACTGGTCCTAGGATAACTGGATAGCCACATGCAAAAGGATGAATATGGACCCCTTACACCATACAAAAAATAGTTGACTCATAATGGATCACAGACCTAAATTTAAGAGCTGAAACTGTAGAATTCCTAGAAGAAAACATAGTAGCAAATCTTCATGACCCGGGTTGGGTAAAGCCCTCTTAGCTATGACACTAAAAGCACAAGTAGCAAAAGAAAAATAAAGAAATTGGACTTTATCAAAACTAAACACTTTTGTGCTTCCAAGGACACCATCCAGAAAGTGAAAAGACAGCCCACCAAGTGGGAGAAAACATTTGCAAATCATACATCTGTATCAGTAATATGTAAAGAACTCTCACAAGTCGATAATAAAAAGACAAATCACCCATTAAAAACGAGCAAAGGATCTGAATAGACGTTTCTTCAGTGAAGATATTCAAGTGACCAATAAGCACATGAAAAGACGTTCAACATCAGTAGCCGTTAGGAAGATGAACTCAAAACCAAAATGAGAGACCGTGTCACAACCACTAGGGTGGCTATAATAAAACGACAGGTAATAAAAGTGCTATAAGGATGTGGAGGGACCCTCGTACATTTATTATATTCATCAGCAGGGGTGCTAAAACATAATACCGTTGATTGGGTGGTTTAAACAACAGAATTTCTTTCTCACAGTGCTGGAGGATGGGAAGTCTAAGATCAAGGTGCCAGCGGATTTGGTTCCTGGTGAGAGAGAGCGGGCGGGGGGGGGAGGAAGCTCTGTCTCTTCATCCTCCTAGAAAGGCACTAGTTCCATCATGAGGGCCTGTATTAGTCAGGGTTCTTCAGAGGAACAGAACCAATAGGGTGGGTGTGTGTGTATGTGTGTCCCAAGAAGAACTGATGTTTAAGTCCGAGTCCGAGTCTCGAAAAGACCAATTTCCTGGCTCATCCCATCAGGCAGCAGAGTTCCTCTTACTCAGCCTTTCCTTCCATCCAGGCCTCCTGATGACTGGATGAGGCCCACCCCCTGGGGAGCCATCTGCCTTACTTGGTCTACGGATTCAAATGTTCATCTCATCCAGAAACGCCCTCACAGACACGTCCAGAGTCGCGTCCAAACAAATGTCTGGGCGCCTGTGGCTAGGCCTAATTAATACGTAAATTAGCCAACACACATTCCTGAAAATATGTTGTGTTACCACATGACTCAGCAATTCCACTCCTAAGTATGTACCGGGGGGAAATGAAAACATACATCCACACAAAAACTTGCACATGAATTGTCAAAGCAATGTTTTTCGTAATAGCCAAAAGATGGAAACAACTGATGGATAAATAAATGAAATGTGGTCTAGCCACACGATGAAATAGTATTTGGCAGTTAAAAGAAAGGAAGTACTGACACACGCTACAGCATGGACGATCCTTGAAAACATTATGCTGAGTGAAAGAAGCCAGCCCCAAAAGACCACACAGTAGATGATTCCATTTATATGAAGTGTCCAGAAGAGGCAAATCCATCGAGACAGAAAGTAGATCAGTGGCTGCCAGAGGCTGCGAGGAGGGGGCAGTTGGGCGTGAGGGGGGTGATGCAGGCAGTTAGGTCCACGACCATCCATTTAGGGTGAGACCAGTCAGCACGTTCGTCTGCTCAGCTGCAAACGTGCAGACACAAAGCAGAACACGTTCATGTAATCAGCTTGGAGATGGGCAGGGCCAGTGTAAGGAAGGGGGGCAGGAAACAGGTGCAAAGGTGTTTTGGATGTTGAAAATGTACTGTGCAAACCTGGGAATTTGGGCAAAACAAGACCACAGCTGGAACTACTGGAAGAATCCTTCCCCGTCAGAGTTCATTCACTACCTTCTCCTGACTGGCTTTCCTGCTTCACCAAGTCACACAGATGGAAGCACTCGGCTGTGTTCTCCCCGAGACAAAAATACCCACTGAGAAAGAGATGCCCAGAATGTCTCAGGCCATCTTAGATGACCGAGAAATTGGCTCTATTTCTCCTTGTTATGAGTACCAGGCTTTGTAAGCAAACAAGACCATTCTTAAAATACCCATGTATATTTTTAAATAGCAAAATTCAATTATAAATTAAAATCTGGGGAAAATATTTGCAACATATGTGATAACTGAAGGGTAAGGCCTTCAATATGTAATAGCTTTTATAAGTCAAAAAGAAAAAGCTGAGCACCTCATGGGGGAAAATGGCAAAAGATATTACCTAAGAATGTGGTTTTTTTCCACAATTTTTTAAAAAGAATGGAAAAGGGGGGGAGTGAACTAGTGATACATGATACAACGTGGTTGAATCTCAAAATAATCATGCTGAGTGAAAGAAGCCAGACCAAAAAAAGAGTCCAGAGTCCATACTCCGTAGTGTATATATAATCCATATTCTATATGATCTATAATCTACAGTGACAGAAAGCAGAGGGGTGATTGCTTGGGAACGGCAGGGAGGGTAGCGGGGGACCAGGCTTACAGAGATGCACAGGAAAGGTAGGGGGTAATGTATATATTCATTATCTTGATTGCGGTTCTGGTTCCACCGCGTATGTATACCTAACACAAGGGGCCAATAATGTGTACATTTTTAAAAGTTCAACATCTTTGGTAACTAGAGAAAAGAGAAAATCGTGAGATGCTACCTTTAGCTGCCCCAGAGGAAGGCAGAGGCCACTGACCGTTGATGCTCTGAGAAGCCCCGGTGCTGGGTCAGGAATCCCAGGTGCAGAGTGCGGCCCCTTGATCTGAACCCAGCCACCACTGGCCACGCTGCCCCACGCCATGGCCTCTGCTCCAGCAAGCCTGACCTGCAGGCGCTGCGGGCCACCTCTCACCACCTTCCCCGACGGTTTCTGCCACCATCCGAGGAGGCAGCGGGAGCAACGTGGATGGACGGTGGGATTTCCCTTCACAGCAAAGATGGTCCCTAAAGAGCGTTCTCCCCGCAAGCAGGAATAGCCGCTATCTGCAGTTGAGTTGATACTGAGACAAGGTCCCAGCTTGGCCGAGTGATTCTTCAAGGACCAGCACTCAGCCCAGGACGGAAGATCTGGCTCTGCAGGGGGTGGGGATGGGGGGGCGCGGCCCCACAGATGGGGCGGGGTGGGGCGGGGCCGGGTCACTGCTAGAGGAGCAGCCCACCAGCCTTGCCGGGGCAGGTGCCCCTGAGCGCCCCAGCGCGGGCGGGGAGCAGGGAGAAGCCGGACCCACGGCAAGGGCAGGGATGACCTGCCAACGCGGCCATCGACCAGCATAATGGAGAAATGACGAAAGGAGCACCGGCAATCCCGCTAACCGTGATAAATACTCTGTGGCCCTTCTGATAAATGTTCATGGCACCGCAGAGCGGATGAAACTGTACCAAGTAATGATCCTCATTCGTTCTTAGACCTCTCTGCTGAAATTGCCAATTAAGATAGTGCTTTAAGAGGGATGTGGATTCCCACCGGCTCCGAGATGGCTTGAAACCAGCATGTCAGACCAGGTGCCAGGCAGCTCTCGGGTGGCTCTGCTGAGTAGCAGCTACTGACCTGCTTCTGACCCCGGGTAACAAGACATGGGGAAGAAGCTCCCCGTCCTCGAGGCAGCCTCGGTGCTGCATGCACCTGCCGGGCCCCGCCACTGTCCCCGCCAACTCGCCACTTCCTCTCCAGAGAGCGCCCCTCTCCGCGCCCCCCTTGGCCGCATCCCACAGCCCCAGCGCCTGGCGCATCATTACCCAGCTGGCCTCCGGGGGTGGGGTGAGGGTTAAATGAAGAAGCACTGAGCAGCCACAGGCATGCAGGAGGTGCCACAGAGGCAGGACTACGTGAGCACAAAGCCGCTTCCTTTGGGGCGTGGCTGGAGACCCCCTGAGAAGCCCGAGGCCACGCCGTGGTCCAGCCTCCATCAGCTTCCGTCTCCCCCACCTCTGATCCGAGACGTGGCCGGGATGGATCCCCGAGCCTCGGGGGCTGTGTCGCTTCCCTCCCAGACCCCCACCACCTAAGCCCACGCAAGCTGGAGCCACCCAGGTCCCAGGAGGCCAGTTCCGTGACGAAGCCTGAACAACCACACTGTCAGCACAAGCCTAGGCTCTGGGGTCCCTGCGTGTTCAGAGAACAGAGAACGCGTCTCACTTTTGGAAGCCGATGTGGTGGTCGTCTGGGGCTGCCAGAGCAAACCAGCAGAAAGGGCATGGCGGAGACAACATCGTGTACTGTCTCCCAGTCTGGAGGCCAGAGTCTGGACCAGGCCAGGCTCCCCTGGACGGTGCTACGGAGGGGCTGCCCTGGGTGCCTCTCCCGGCTTCTGGGGTTCCTTGACTTCGGGCCACAACTCCAATCCTCCCTCGACGTTCTCCCTGAGCTCGTGGCAGGGTCCAAATGTCCCCTTTCTATACGGACACCAGTGCTATTGGATTAGGACCCACCCCGAAGACCTCATCTTCACGTGGTCATCAGTAAAGTCCCACGTCCCTAAATAAGGTCACACTCTGAGGCACTAGAGGTTAGGACTCCAACATATGCATTTGGAGGGGGGACACCAGTCAACCCATAAAATGGGGGAAGACAGGCTTGAGCCAGTAAAAGGTGTGAATGCAGATATTTGTTAAAAGAAACGCAATATTATATCATCCTGATAAACACAGCAGGAGTGAACAAGCTACGGTATTCGTGCAAAAGGTTCACCAGAGCCAGAGCGTTGCGCAGAGATGTGCCGTGCACGTCCCAAACGCCCCGCGCGGGCCTGCTGAGTGCACTCGGAGAAGACAGACAGATCTACCTTGTTCTTATTCTGACGGGTTTGCTCACAGAATGGAAGCAATCGATTAGATATACAGCTTCAGGAAAGCTCAGTATTAAACTGTCATTTTGTCAATAAAACGTCATTTCATCAATATAATGTCGGTGCGCCTGAATGTTTCTGCATAATTAATTCTGCTGATGCATTAAGGAATGTTATACACAATATTAATCAAAAGGTAGTGTCAATAGAGGGTAATATATAAACCCAGATATCAAGATTACAAACTTCTCCGAGAGCCTATTCCCACCGAGACACTTCTCATCTGGAAATACTTGGATTTTTTTTTTTTTTTTTTTTCATAAAACTGCTACTTAAAAAATTAGTCAAGGAAAAGCAATTAGAGTAATATACAGAAACCTCTTGGGAAATTAATTTTTTACAAAACATTTTTTAATAAATTGCATTTAATGTTCAGAAAGTCCTCTAAAGATGGAAATGGCCCTGGACACCCCTGACGTGTGCAAGGATTTACGGGGCCCATGGAATATCACTGCTGTCCTCACTGACACACCAACACCGGGACAGTTCCTCTCTGGCTGTTTCAAAATATATAAAGGTTTGTCACCTTGGGAGAGAAGGGTTCTCCCAGTGCAAACACATAGTCAAGGCCAAGGCAGAATGCTGGGCTCTGGACGTCTCAGCAGAGCCCAGAAAAGGCTCCCCCTGCTTCCGGCTGCTTCAGAACCACCACGGCCCAGCTCCTGCCCAGAGGCAGATGGCAGGAAGCTGTGGGGAACAGCCCAATGCTCCACACGACTGGCCCCGGCGTCCCCTCCTCGGCTGTGCTCCCGGCTCTTGACTCTGGCACCTTCCACGAGCCCTCCTTCACCCCACTCCCTGCCCAGCTCTCCCTCTCCGTGGCCACAGCTCTGCAAGACCCACTTCTCTCTGCCAGGGCACTGCACTCCACACCCGCAGGGAGGAAACTGGACTGCCTTGGGCGAGAGAGGCCCCAGATGAGCAGACAGGGGTGCTCAGAACTCCTGAGGTTCCTGTTCGTGGTTAACGTATCGTGAGCCTGTCTCACCGAAGACCTGGTCCTGGTCAGGCCCTGAGTCCAGTGTGACACCATCGAGAGGACATTTGAAACCGCACCCTGGTCACTGCGATCTAGAACTGGTTTTGCTGGCCCAAGCCTAGCACCCACCTGGAGCCCTGTGGGCCCCGGGGACCACGGCCTCACCTGTGACCCACATCACTGGTACCCAGCCGGCTTGATGGAGTTCTGCCTTGGATTCCAGATACAGGCCCGTCCCGACCTGGGGTCAGACCCAGAGACACTCATCGCAGTGTAATGAGAGACACCCTGGGTTTGAACCCCAGCTTTGCCACTTCAAAGGCTGCTACGGGCAAGTTCCTTTGTTCAGTTTGCAATTCTGAAATATAGGGATGATAATAATAATAACTCCGTATGTTGTGAGCAACCTATGATATGAGCTGTCATCATGTTACCACTTCAAATAGAGCTCGGCACACAGCGAGGCGTCACTAGACGTCGGCCGTCCTCGGGGCAGGGCTCAGACACCCAGTCTCCCTGCCCAGGAGACAGAAGACCGACGCTTACAAGCTTGAGTCAGACACAAGTGCATTCTCGTCCTGGCTCGGCCCCTCCCGAGCTCCGTGGCCTGGGCACTTCACTCAGAGGAAAGGCCATGCCCTGCCCTGTGTTCTGTGACTTTCTGAGCCTGGGAAAGGCCTGAGTTGGAAACGGTGAGAAGCAGTGACCAGCGGGTAGGCTTTCTGAAGGTCCAAGGCTGGCCCCAGGGTCTAGCTCGCTGGTGGCACAAGCCACTCACTCACTAGAAAAGACCCAGAGGGACTGATCAGAAGGGGGACCTGGGATTACGTCCCGTCACCTCCAGAGTGGCCAGGGCCAAGGACGGTGAGGCCAGGGCTCCCGAGAGCCAGACTCCCCGAACCCCTCCAGGGCATCTGTACCTCCAGAGCCGCGCACTGACCCACCACCGTGAGGCTCTAGAGGGAACCACAAATCAGGCCAGACGCACAGGCAAGACCGTCAGACTAACTCCGACCGCGAATCAACTTACCAGCTGCCACACCTCTCTGAGCCTCAGTCTGTTAACCTGTCAAATGGGCAGCAATAGAATCTACCTCACAGCAACACAAGGCTCCGCGGGCCGATTCACTTAGTCCACAGGCTGCTGGACTGTCATCACCATCTGTTCAGCTTCTGGTTTTCAGCCTTAGTTTTCAGGCATTTTCTCAGTCAGCTCAGGCTGTTGTAACAAAACAGCACAGATGAGGCGGCTTAAACAACAGACATCTCTTCTCTCACAGTTCTGGAGGCTGCAGGTCAGGATCAAAACATTGGCCAAGGGAATTCCCTGGCAGTCCAGTGGTTAGGATTCCGCACTTTCACTGCCAAGGGCCTGGGTTCGATCCCTGGTCGGGGAACTAGGATCCCATGTGCCACACGGTGCAGCCAAAAGAAAAAAAAAAAAAATTAAAAAACCAAACCAAACAAGACATTGGCCGATCCCGGCTGTCCCTGGTGAGGGCTCCATCCCTGTGTCCCCACTGGTGGGGAGCGGGCTCTGACTTCCTCCTGGGAGGACACCAATGCCTTCATGAGGCACCCCCCATGACCCCACCTAAACCCCGTCAGCTGCCCAAGGCCCACCCCCATATACCATCGCATCGCAGGGGGGCAGCGGTCAGGGCCTCAAAAGATGAATTCTGGGGACACGAGCATTCAGTCCACAACAGGCACACAGCCCCACACGACTGTCACCGCCACCATTGTCACAATGAGTCAATATCAAATATCCCACAGAGAGACCGAGGACCAACACGTATTAGGCACCTACTGTATGCCAGATGCTCCATGCGTGTACTTTCATCACGTTCCCAACACCCTTATTAGGATCGACAGATGTTATTATCCCATTTTACAGATAAGATAAGGAAACAGAGGCTGAGGAGGCCTAAGCAGCTCCCCCCGGGTCGTGTAACAAAGCGCAGTGACCAGAAAGGCCTGGCTCCAAAGTCCGGCTTCTTCCAGTAACCTGGCCGCGCCCCACGCACCAGCTCCCAAATGCACCCGGTACCTGCAAAATACAGTTCCATGTGTTCTGAGATGTTCTGAACTGCTTCTTACATGTCACCTGTTCTGAGGTGCTTTAACACGGATTTGGTATTTTTATCTCTATTTTGCAACGGATTCCTAAAATTTAAAAAGCCGTATTTTACGGAAAATTTTATAATTCTAAAAGTAATTTTTTATTGACAGTAGTAAAATAAGGATATTGTTGTGAACTATTTTATATTTGTTTTTCTGTAATATTTTCAGAGGCTGCGTTTAACTGCATTTTAATAGAAAGGTCGCTGACACATTAATAAAGGGTTGACAGTGCTCTAACTGCAGAGGCCCAAACGGTCTTTTAAAACCTCTTTAGCTGGCAAGACAGTTATTATTAGCCCTGTATATCATCAAAAGGCCCGTGTTTGAATCAAATAGTTCTTATTAATTTAATTATTTAACCAAATTTGCAATGATTACAATCCCTTTCAAAAGAAAAATTGTATTATCAATATATTTCCCATCAAGTATTCCTAGGAGCTTACAATTATCTACAGATATATTCATGCTCTGAATGAGGTCCTACATGTTAAATATTTTATCTTCTTCATCTGTTAACCTTTATCATCTAAAAATGTTTTTTAATAGAATAGGAAAACCAAACTCTCTTCACCTCCTAAGTTATAGGGTATCCGTTCAAAGGAAGGTCATTTTGATATATTTAAGGCATGCAATGACTCCTATGCATAATTTTTTGTCTGTGTAGGAGCCAAGCAAGCATTTTCCCCTTGTGGTAATATAAGTGGGAAAGATTCACTAACCAAAAATATGTGTGGCTCGGTAATCATTTAGGATGATGTGGTGAAGACTGAAAAGGTTAGGGTGATGGTGATGTTGATGATGAGAGTATTAATAAAATGTATCCTAAATTGTTCTTTAACTAAATCAATAAATCCCAGCCTAGAATCCCCAGGTCTCCAGGCATCGAAGGAGGTAGTCATGGGGAGGGTGGTGTCTTTCGGATGATTTCAACATAGAAGAAGCTTCACAGAAGTCCTGCATTTTCTCTCCACGAGGCTGCCTTAACTGAAGTCGTGAGAATCTCTGGTTGGAACTAGAATTTCCCCAGCTCGGCACTGCATGTGTGTTCTCTCTCTCAGGTGCACTACAAGTTCAGTATGTATTGAACTGATTTTTGAAAAAGCAACGCATTATTTTAACATACAGTTTGGTGTGCAAGCATAAGGTTTATAGAGGAAAATGAGAGAGGTCTTTCACGTTGCAAAGTTTTTCTTAAACAGACTAAATAAATCAGAGAAAGGTTATATGCAGATGAATCTATTAAAGTAAATTTATAATGAACACCAAAATGCTTGGATTACAAATTCTCATTACTAGATATTTGGTCAGGGAATCAGAGGGAAAGAAGAGATACACTCAAAAAGACCAAATTAAATGGACAACTAATAGTACATTTTAGGAGTCCCTGTTCTAACAAATCACCACTCACCATCTGGAAAATGCTGGCCTACCTTAAGACAGAATAAGAACATTACGCGATCCAGTTTTATTCTAGAAGAATAGATGCTCGCTATTTCAGAACTAATATGATTTTCACCCACAATCTTCCAGGACACAAACTACCCTCTCCCTTCCCTGCTGCCTTAGAAATAAAGGGCAACACACAGACTGAAATCTGCCTGTCCCTCCTCCATCAAAACACCAAAACTGAGGTGAGCGTTCCTGTGACCAAAGGGAAATCGCGGTCTTAACAATTTCCCATGCACGTGACCCGTGAAGGGGAGAAGGCCACAACGCCTGGCACCTCGGCCCCCCCTTCCAGCTCCTTCTGCTACAACCAGGAAAGCCAAAGAGAATGCACGTCCATAAAGCGCCACAGGATTGTTGAATGACTCAGTGGGTTTTCAGAGTACTCAACTTCTGAATCCTAGAAGCTAAAGACAAAACCCCCAAAGCAGTCCCTCAGCCTCCTTCCAGGAGGCTGTTCTCTTCGCTCTCGAGAACCCTCGGTGCCAAGGTTTTTGAGGCCTGGCGGCTTTAGGTGAAATGCAAGGTCGCGCTGGGTTGATTTAGTGCATTATTAGTTGTTTATACAGTACTGAAGCGGCACAGGACGTATGAAAAATGACTTTCCGATCTCAGGGAGTAAATCAGGGCCGCACGCGATTTCACTTAATACTTAACTTTAGCCAGTAAAATATTACACCTGTTATTATTCAGGGCAAACACAGGCCCTTCCATTTGCTTATTGAGGAAACAATTTATTTGAGGACATTTAATTGCAATAGTGAAGCCTGCCTTGGGGGTTAATCCCAGTTTATCGATGCAATTAAAAGCAGTGTGTGCGGTGTCTCATATTTATTATCTAGAGGGAGAGTGTTGACACAACCTGGGTGCTGAGACAGGCCTGCTCCGGAGTATCTGCGTTGTTTGTGTGCGGTGAAGGTGCGGGCTGCTGTGGGCCGGACGGGGAACATCATTGTTTGTGCTCCGTGTAATCTGAGTTTGCATAATCTAATTGGGGAAAGGCTTCTAATTGGATTTTACTTGGAGCAATATGTGTTCAAATTGTTACATAGATCCAGCACTGTTTGGTTTCTTGTCAATGATTCATGGTATTTTAATGCCCCCCAGACAAACACTAAAGCTCCTGGCCTCACATGTCACCTCGCATTCAGCAGCATTCCACAATTACCTTGGCCTGAATCCCACCCCCCGCTCCTTCCCAGCTGCTGGGTGCCTGTCCATCGCTCAGATTTTACTAGCTCCTGCCGAAGTCCATTCCCGGGTGCTTGCCCCTCTCGAGGGGCGACCACCTCTCCACAGCTTGGAGGGACCTGCCTCCTGGGAAGCTGCACCGACGGGGCAGGGGGACAGGAAGCCACCTGCTGGCCCCCGCAGCCACCCCTCCCCTTCCCGAGGTCACTATGAGACGAGGCCAGAGAAGGCAATTCCGAAGATCTTAAAAACATCTTTCTTTTCCCCCTATTGGTTATGATTTTCATTTTGTTGATCATATTTTTGTGGTTTTGATTTTGGCTTTTAAATTTTTATCTTTGTCTTTCTGTTTAATATTTACCTACCGGTATTGGGAACCACTTCCTTATTTAATTTTGCTACATTTTTAAAATAAATTTATTTATTTTATTTATTTTTTAATTTTTGGCTGCGTTGGGTCTTTGTTGCTGCTTGCGGGCTTTCTCTAGTTACGGTGAGCGGGGGCTACTCTTCGTTGCAGTGCGCGGGCTCCTCATTGCGGTGGCTTCTCTTGGTGCGGAGCACAGGCTCTAGGCGCACGGGCTTCAGTAGGTATGGCATGTGGGCTCAGTAGTTGTGGATCGTGGGCTCTAGAGCGCAGGCTCAGTAGCTGTGGCACACGGGCTTAGTTGCTCCGCGGCATGTGGGATCTTCCCATACCAGGGCTCAAACCCGTGTCCCCTGCATTGGCAGGTGGGTTCTTAACCACTGCGCCACCAGGGAAGCCCAATTTTGCTGCATTTAATATGTGAAATGGAGAACAGCCTGAAGTTTCTCCAGCTGCTGTCTCTCCCCTTCCTGCCTAACTTCTTCCCAGCACCAAGGCATAGCTTTGTAACCTGCTCATTTGCCTTGGGTGGCCCTGGCACTCAGCTGCTTGTCTCAGCAAGTTGTCACTGGTCTGCATCATTGGTCCTCTCTGTGCTCTGGGCCTGGCGGGGTGCTCCAGTGGGCTGGTGGTTGAATTCCAGCTCTCGAATGGCTGACAGAGCAATGGTGCTTGGCTTTTCATCAGAAATATGACGCTTTATCCTGTTGAGTGGTCAAACTGTCCCTGTGCACAATGGCAAATTCTCCGCTACAAGGCACTAGACCAGGAGGCAGACGTCTGTTGCAAAGGCACTCCTACCGAGAGCTGTTACAGGAACAGGGCGAGCACAGAGAATCTGTGCTTTGGGCCACACAGGTCTAGGTTCAAATCCTGGCTCTGCCACTTGCTGGATGCATGATGTGGGGGCAAAGGAACAGAAGTACCCAGGCTCCATCTCCTCCCTGCAAAATGGGCAGGACACCACGTATGGCAGCTATACTAGATTGTCCAGCAATTTAAATTACCCCTTCTCCACTGGACTTCCACCATACTAAAAAACCACAAGTGTTAAAAAAAAATTCCCTTCTGTTTGATGAGTTTATGATCCTCATCCATCCTCTGTGAGGATGGATGGCAAAATACATTTTTCATGGATGATGAAACAGAGATCCAAGGAAATTAGCAAATTGCCAAGGAAATAATAGTTAATAAAATGAGAAACCAGAGCAGAACTAGTCATGCTTCTGTTGGGTGATGCAGAGAAAAATTAAGATTCCGACAAGGTTTGCTATGCAGGCTGAGGTCTTTCCTTTGGAAGGACCCTAGGAAGGACATTCTGTGATACATCCCATCATACATCATACAGGCTGTAGGGTTGCCTCCACCAAGCGCTGCTGCCCCCTTACTCCCCCCACTGTGCATGATTCCACGGTGTTTCACGTTTTTTTTCTGGCCGTGCCATGCGGCATGTGGGATCTTAGTTCCCCAGCCAGGGATCGAACCCGAGCCCCCTGCATTGGAAGTGCAGGGCCTTAACCACTGGACCACCAGGGAAGTTCCTCAATGGTGTTTCTAATTGTTTCATCTCTGCGTGCCTTTTCCTCCCCTAAGAAGCAATTAAGTTCCTTGAGCACAGGAAGGTATTTTAAGTTACTGCTTTATCCTTCAGTATCAAGCTGGTTGTGCAAAGTGCCTTAGTAAGTACTTGCTGACTTGGATCGTGTTTATGTAGCCAGTGTGGACTCCTCCCCCTGGCTGCAGCAGGAAATGTGTACGGGGAGGGGGCAGGCATTCCAGAGTACAGTTTCAGTGAGTCCTCACGTGCTTGTCTGGCAGAAAACTCACTTTGGGAGGTTACCTGTGCTCCCTGGGCCCCTGGCTGGCCTAACTCTGGCCACGCTCTGACCACGTTCAGACTAAGAAGCGGAGATGAAAATAAAGTCCATCCACTTTGCTCCAGGCACGGCCGTGACCCCAGGGCGGGTGAGGGGGCCAGGCAGATGTCTGCAGAGTTTGCCATCTAGTGCTCTCTTACGTACGGCCAAGGACTGTTTTTCCCCTCTAACTTGTCAGTAGACGATCCCAGCTAATAACCAGAAAGACAAGGTGAGCACACCTGCTTTTACCCAGCGGAAGGATTCAGGGTGAATAAAAGGAGGTGGCCTGCCCTTTACACCCCCTGGGAAAGGCTGATGTGCTGCTGTGGTGGAGATTTTCCAGCCTCATTCAGATTGCAGGGTCCCCCCCCACCATCTCAGCCAGAGCTGCGGAAGGAATGGGCTACCAGCTTCAACTGACCTAAAGTCCTCCTCTCTCCTCAAGAAATGCATTGCAGTAAAGCCCCCGCCCTGCCAGCTACTGTCTTTCCCTGGGAGCAGGTGTCAGAGCAGCTCTTCTCAGCAGAGGGGCGACTTATGGAAGGAGCATGGCTGGGGATCAGGAGACAAGCCCCAGTGCTGCCACAGGACCCTGGGCAAGACCCTAACTTCTCTAATCTGGCTTCCCATGGCCTCTAAGGCCCAGACACACAATGCTAAAATTCCCCCCCAAACTCCTCCCCTGCATTCAGTGAGCAGACCTAAAGATCGGGACCCCTCTGTGCTTGGAGGAGAGGGGCTTGACGTTTCTGTGGAAGGGGGTCCTCAACAGAGCCTGTGGCAGGAGGCTGCCCTGAGGGGCTGGGACAGTGGCATGGGCCCTCAGTGCACGCGGCACGTGGAATCTTAGTTGCCTGACCAGGGATCAAGTCTGGGCCCCCAGCAGTGGAAGTTCGGAGTCCCAACCACTGGACCGCCAGGGAAGTCCCTCATGTTCCCACTTTTAGGACACAGCCCTTGAGGAGAAAACCGGGATCTCTTTACTCTGGGGAAGAATCCCGGGGTGCCTAGGGGAGACCTTCCCAGTCTAGGAAGTTGTGGGGAGGGAAGGATCCGTTAGTTAGAAATGTGCAAAATAGGTTTGTAACTTCGTTCCCCTTGGAGGGCAGGGAGAAGAGGGGCTGAGGGGCTCCCAAGACTCGGGCTGGAGTCTTGGGAGCCCCTCCCAAGGAACCTGGAAGGAACTGCCTTGCCTGCCCTCCGAGCCTTAAGACTGGGGAAGGCTTCTAGAAGTGGCCTGGCGAGCAGGAGCTGGCAGGTGGATCTCCGGAGGGGCACAGGCAGGGGTGAGGGCAGGGGGGTGGGACGGACAGTGGTGCAGACTGGGGTGCAGCCGCAGGGAATTAACCATCGTCCCTTGGACCCGGGTTCTTACTGCCATCCAGGTCCCACCTTGCAGGGACATCATGGGGGCCAAGCCACTGACCCTCGGGGCAAACGCGTGTCCGAAGGAGCGGGGACTGGGGGAGGGGAGGAGCCTCCTGCCCCCCAGCTCCTCTTCCCCGGTTGGGCAGGTGGGGGGTCCCCCACGTGTTACAGGCATTTGGGACGGAGGTCCGGGGAGAGCTGGGGGGCTCGGGGGTTGCGCACAGGCCAGCGGGTCCCAAATCACCGCACAGGGGGAGGGGCGCGGGCACAAATCTTCCCGGGAGGAATTAGTTAATTCGTCAATTAATTCAGGAAAGGTGGATCCCTCCTCGGTCAAGCTGAAATTTCGGGTTGTCGGATGGTGGTGTGCCCGCCTTCAGCGAGGGGCGTTTGCTCCGCTGAAGAGGCCGAGGGGGACTGGACAGAGAGACGGGGCCCAGCCAGTTTCTGAGAATGATTTTAAAGGCTTTCGAGGCCGCAAGGAGGGAGGCGGCAGTGGAACAGAAGGAGGCCAGAGGGATCGCCCCCAGAGCCAGCCGGGCTTCGCTGGGCGCCGCGGGCCCATGGCGGGCAAGGAGGGGCGTGGGGCTCCTCTGAAGGCTCCTCACCGCGGGGCCACCCGGCTGGGAGCAGATTTAAAATCGAGAGAATCCAAGTAAAGGCCCCAAGCTGCGGAGGTGTCTGCGGCAGCCCAGACTCGACCCCGAGCGGTGCCCACCTACCCGGGGAGCTGCCAGGCGGCCAAGCAGCCCACTCTGGCCAGATGTTCAAGACAGATGAGGGACGAGTAGTTAAAACCCACATTATATAGTTCTGTCTGGTATACAATTGCATGTGCTGACCCGTATATTCTAACTGGAAACGGACTCGAGTCACTTAAAATATTGCAACGTCGATAGGACTAATTAATTGGAAATAAGAAACGAAAGAATACAATTAAATGAGAAGAGAATCATTTTCTAATTTAATAGAGGGACATTTATAAAGAGCACAAGCTAAAAGGCATCGAAGGATTCTATCGACATTCTATTAAATCAGCCGCCACGCCCCGGGCGGGAGGAGGAGGACCGGGAAGCGCGGCACCCGGGCTGGGTTCGGCGCGGCTGATTGGTGCCGCCAGGAACCCCACGTTTGCGTCGGACCCGCCGGCCCTCCCCGCGGAATTCACTCTTCTCTGCCCACGGCTCAGACCTAGCCGCTCCCGACAGCCCCAGGCCAGGAGAAGCCTGCCTCTCCGCCCGGGAGGCCCGGGTTCGCAGACAGATTACAACAAAATTACTAATTGGAAAATGAAATTGTCAAAAAAGCATCTCCCCACCCCCGCATATACAATATCCTTAAATATTAAGATATTTTATTAGACCCACTTCCTAACAATAATTTATTGCAATAAAACAGACACCGCAGGTCCCCCTAAATTGTCTTTTCATAATGAATAAATTTAAGCAGGCTAATTAATATATAAACTAGCCCGATTTGTCAAGTTGATTTGTATTTTAGTTAATTGTGAAAGTAATTACCACATGGTCAAATTAACAGCTTTCTGGAAATGACCAAGCCTGAGGTTTTATTTCCTTCCTGGGTGAAGAAAATTCATTTTTCCAAGCTCTTGATGTGATGAATAAAAGTCATAAATCTGGGTGATTGGTGCAGGCAGAGTCTAAATGGCTTCATATTTCATTTTAGGTTTAATAGAAATATTCATGCTCTGTTTTAATGAAATTAAATTGAGGGGGGATGGGGCTGGGAGGCGGCAGTGGCCGGGGGGGCTTAAAGGGACAGCGCACGTTTTTCTTCCCCCACCTGCGGGCCGGGGCGCTGAGGTCACCTCCAGTGGGCAGCCCATCTGCCACTCCTTTCTGTGGCAGCCCAAGGCCTGGAGGTCCTACTTTGCAGCTCACCTGGGGCGCAGGTGGAGGCAGCAACTCGAGAGCCCCGACCCAGGTGCACTCCCTGGCAGCTGGTGCCCTCTCCCGTGCGCTTGCTGAGGTCACTAAGCAAGGTCAGGGTCAGCCCTGGGTGCAGGTGCAATCCCGCCCAAAGAAAGCCTTTCGGCCTGTTGTCTACGCTCAGGCCCGTGCTGACCCCGGGGGAATCCGGGGTCCACTCTCTTGTCCCTTCTGTCCCCTGGTAGGAGGGCTGTGTGGCAGCGACCCCTCATTCATGCCCTCTAGCCCTCTACTCTGTGCCGCCTGCGACATTCCCCTCCCCTCCAAGGTGATCCTGCCGGAACCTGGACCACCAGCGCCCAGAAGAGTGAACCTAATGCACCGGGCTGCAGAGGCCTCTCCTCGGCCCTCAGAGGAAGAGGAAGGGAGTCTTCAGACCCAGCAACCTTGCTACGCTCATTCGCGGTAGGGCGCTCCGAGTTTGGGGGAAGCCCACGCTGACAGCCGCTCGGGGCGCCTGGGGTGGGGTGGGGTGGGTGTGAGGTCCGTCGGGGTGTCCCTCGGCCCCAGGACAGTCCTGGATCTGCAGCCCCTTAGTGGAGCTGATCTGTGACTTGTTGATTTCCCCTGAGCAAATAAGGCTTTGATGCAGTTCCAGCAAGAGTGGTTAGCTGATGAATTGACAAAAACTAATCAGCTTTATTGGGAAACAGGTTAAGGGCACGGGCGTGTCAATAATTCTCAGCCTGACCCCCTCATCCATTAACCGAGGCAGGCTGATTAGAGTAAGAAGACCCTCTCGCATTTTGCACAGAAATTGCTTTCATAAACTCACCATTATTAGCAGTCGATGCGAGCAGCTAATTTAGAGAAGACATCCCAGGCACGTCACATCTATCATCCGGGTTTATGTATCATTATCTCATTTACAGAATGTCGCAGTATAATATGTGTTTTTGGCAATAGGCTTGGCACCGCGCCTGGGCTGCGCCGCTCTTTTTAGCAGCACAGCGGAGGCCTCCTCGCCTCCTTCCCCGCCACCGGGCCTGGAAACCCCCCCATGAGGGCCGGAGCCGGAGGGCGCTTCCCGGGCGGGCAGCGAGAACCGGGAGTCCTCCCCCCAGCCACGTGCGCCCCTCCCAACGCGCGCCTCCAGACCCGTGCACCCCGCGCACGCCGCCCCCGCTGCGCCGGGCTCGCTCGCCCGCGGGGCCCTGGCGCGCGGCCCAACCGAAGAATTTGCTCCCGCCTCGGAGCCGCGGGGTGCGAGTTCGCCGTTATGCTCGGCATCCCTTCCTCGGGGCTCGGGCGGCGGCGCAGGTGGCCCGGGGCGGCCGTTCCCCTGCGCCTGGGGGGCGCGGTCCCGGCCTCCCGCTCAGGCCTCGGCCGGCTGGGTCGCAGAGGCCCCGGGCCCGGGGGACAGCCCGCCGGCCCGGAAGGCCTCTCTCCGCCCTCCCGGGCTCCCGGGGCGGCGGGTCTGACCTTTCCCTCCCCCGGCGGCGGCGGCGGCGGCGGCGGCGGCGGCACCGCGGCCCAGATGCGCCCGGCAGACCGGAGTGGGCCACCTGTTCCTCCGGCTAATTATTTTAATGTAGGGGGCCCAGCGTCACCGGGTGCGCGCCTCTTGCAGCGACAGACGGCGGCGAGGCCGAGGACCCAATTCAGCCTTTCAATGGAATTTCCCAGATGGGCCGAGGGGAGGCCAGGCGGGTCACCAGGGGCCCTTTAACGAGTTCATTAGCCAAATTATCTTGCCCGCAGCACAGGGCCCGGGAGACTGGGGGAGGGGAGCGAGCGCGGAGGGGTTCCGCGGGCCCCTCTCCCGCCTGGTCTCGCGGAGGTGACGGGGGGAGGTGCTGAGTGAGGGAAGGGGAGAAAAGCCCCAGCCCAGCGGGCATCGGGGGGAAGGGAGGCGGGCCGTCCTCTGTTGTTTAGCAGCAAACACGCCACCTCCCTGCCACTGTTAGGTTCCACAGGTAGGAGCCCGGCCGGGTCAAAGGCCAAGTGGGAAAAAGTGTTATTAGATGCATCCAATGAAGAGATTATAATATAATAAGGAACGTGACTGACCGGGCTATGGTGTGAGGCCCGACTGCAGGACTTGAAGCCAGAGCCTGGCCTCTTTGCTGTGGGTTCTGGAGCAAAGTGCCTTGATTTCTCAGAGCCTTAGTTTGCCCGTCTGTAAGACGGGGACATGGGTATGATTTCCACAGTTATAATGACTAGGAGGAGACTCTTAGAAGGTGCGTTGAGACAGTACCATGAGCACTTGGACATCCTGGCAGGAGTGGGGCTTGAAAATTGGCCTCTCCCCCCCCCCCCGCCCCACCGTACTTCCAGCTCTTCTCAGGGCCCCAGGTTCCTCGTGGGTGAAATAGTCCCTGTTCACATGGTGGGGTAGGGCAGGGAGTTGCCTTCTGCCCAGCTGACCACACCCCACCCAACCCGACTTAGGAAACCTGGGTGGAGGTGTGATGGGGAGAGAGGCTGCCCCGAGAAAGGCGGAGGAAGCCCAGGGATGGCGTTTCTGGCAAACCAGCTGCCTCCTGTTTGCAAATACAAACCCCCCCACCCCGCCCAAATCCACCCCAAGTCTGAGATCCGTCCTGGGGCCTTGAGTGGGTACCTGTGGGGAGAGGCTGGGGCCAGGCTGAAGGAGATGAACTTGACCCAGACACCATTTGCCCATCTTGAGGCATATCCCCCAGCTCTGGGAAGTCATGTCAGGCAGAGATCCAGCCTCTCTCTCTCTCTCTCTCTCCCTCTCCCTGCCGCCAGCAGCCTCAGCTTCTGCCACCTCAGCAACTACTAAATAGACCAATTAGCAACAACTTCCTGCCATTATCCACCATGGATTTGGACATTAGCGCGCTACTACCCAGCCATAATTTCGAGTCAGAGCGCACTAAAAAGTTCACACACTGAAGCATTAAAACGCCCCCAAGCAATGTCTTCCGTGTATTTGTGCTTTTTCCCTGTGTTGTCATCCTCACCCCCCAACCCCGCCTGCGGGTCAGCAGTCACCATTCAGGCAGGGGTGGAGCCATCCTGCGTAGGTCTGACCTCCCAGGGGCCAGAGCTGCTGGTGTGGACCCTGCAACCCTCTCCTCCTGCCATGGGGGGCGTGTCGAGGGTGGGGAGGTGTGGCCAAGCACCTGGGGCCAGGGCTGCCTGAACACCTTAAAAGGTGGGTCCTCGATGACCAGACACATTCCCCTGGGAGATGGGAAAGCCAGGCTCTCCCAAAGCAGATAAGCATCGTTCTCAGTCTTAAAATAAGAAATTATCGAGGCGCAGGACTCACTCACAGAGAACTGTAGGTCCCCGTTAGCGATGGTTTGGAGAGGAGTCCTATGGGCCTCTGCATTCTGAAAAAGCTGGCTTCGCAGGTGCACTCACTACATACCTTGTTTCCGATAACAGCTTGAAGTAGAGGCCACTGTGTGAACCTGGAATTAAATTACATTTAATTTAAATCTTCTGGCAAAAATAAAGTCTTCTGGGGAAGTCTCTGTTGAAGGCTGTTTTCCCCCAGTGTGATTAAAGGGACTCCAATGAGCTTCCCCCCACCCCACGTTCCCGAATTCTTGGGGAGAAATTTGCTTCCCTTTGTAACCCAGGAACTTCGAATTTGCGCTGCAGAAAGGCTGGAAACGCTCTCCTTCCCTGGGTCAGAAGGAAACCTGCAGGGGGATGGGGACCGTCTCCCCCCCGAGGACCAAACGCTGAGCGGGGCACCGCCAGGCCTGTCCGTTGCCTTTGGTGTCCCGGGAAGCTGGGAGGCTGCCCAAGGTCTGAGGGTAACGCAGATATTTCTGTATTTGGAAGAAATTTCCAAAAATAGAAGGCCCGTAGCTTGCCGGATTGTTGGAATGTTACGAATTTAAATCCTGCAGCCTTCCCCGACCTCTTAGCAAGCCCTCGGCAATGAGCCCCTGATCTGGGGCTGGGTCAGGTGAAGAGGGCCGGACCCGCGACCCCGGGACGCCCGGAGGTGGGCCCGGTTCCGGTCCAGGCCTCGGGCGACACGAAGCCGGGTGCGCAGGGCGAGGCCGGGCAGGCGGGGCCGCGGGGTAAGGCGGCGGCCCGTCCTGCGGGTCCCACCTCGGGGTGGAGTGCGTCCGTGGGCTCCCACCTTTTCCAGGCCCTTTAAAAGGCCGAGCGCCCCCGGGTCAGGGAAGAGGTCAGCAGATCAAAGGGCGGCGCTAACTACGAGGTTCTTTTGGCCCTCGGGGCTCTGCTGCTGGGGGGCGGGGGGCACCTGCGCGGACCCGCCCCTCCCCCGCGCTCGCCTTCCGGTGACCCCAGCCCCCTCCCCCCGCGCCCGCGTCCCCAGGCCCGGCGCGGTCCCCGAGTGTCTCTCCCGCGGTTTCCTTCCTCGCCCTCCCGCCTCGCTACAGAGCTGCTTCCCCAGCCGCAGACCTGAGGGTCCCTACAACAGCGTCTTCGCAGAGTAACTCGACCGCCCCGGTTCGAATCCCATCGCCACCGCGAGTTTAGGTCCTGCCCTCAGGCAAGTTACATAGCATACCACGCCTGTTTCCTGAAGGAAACCCCGAGAGGTTAAATTGAAGTTTAGCTGAGTTCATCCGGGGGTTGGGGGAGGGCACGGTTTCAGCAGGACGGGCTAAATCACCCGCACCGGCCCTGGTCTCAGTTCTGGAAACCTCAAGCTCTGGGAGGGTGGGGTGTGCAAAGCGGTCACCAGGGAAAGTCCTCTTCCAGCCTGTGTTCCAGGGCCAGCGGTCCAGAGTCGCCTTCATGCTGGGCGCTCTGTTGTGCCTGCCCCGCTTCCTGTGAAAGGAAGCAATCTGTAAACGATGAAGATGCTGCCTCCCATCATCTGAATATGTGACTCTATAGGGTTTATCCCAACTCCATATACATAATTCCAGACATGGATAGACATGGATGACAACAGCTTTTTCTTTTGCAAATGTTTGTAAAAATCACCAGTTCTCCTTTCTAAGTAGTGGGAGAAAGGGTAGTGCAGGCTGTGTTCAGTATCTAAAGGAAGGCCCTATGGAAAGAGAAACGGATGCATTGCCAGGAGGGAAGGGACCGGATGGGAGCCAGCTAGATGAAAGGGGCACCAGGCCCTCCATGCTGCTTTGCTTGGGAGCTGGAGAGTTCTCCCCGGTGTCCTGGGGCTGGATGCTGTCCCTGGGCACCTGGAGACTGAGGCTGGGAGCACCCCTCAGACCAGACCTTTGATCTCTCGCTGCGGCCCTTCCCAAGACCAAGCCCTGCTCCTGTCTGCCCAAAACCTTCTTCAAAGCCAGCTGGGCTGGATCAATACAGATGCTGGAAACAGGAAGAGCCCTGGTGTGCTCAGCTTCACACACCATAAACCACACAAAGACCCCAAACTTCCGAGACCTCTTCCTCTCTCTCTCCCTCTCTCTTCCCATACAACTTCACAGGCACCTCCAATATGTATTCCCTAATTCTTAACATAAACAGGGTAACTGATCATTTTAAAGTCATTTAGCACTGCAGAGTCCATTTTGTCTAACCCTGAATTTTCGAGACAAAGAGAGAAATCCATCAAGATAAAGAAGCTTCTACATCTGCAGTCAAACTGCATTTAGAGGGGTGGCCAGGACCTGGACCCAGGGCGGGCAGGCTGAGTCCACTTTGGATCCCGCACCTGGGCCCCTCAGGTGGTGTGGACTCAGGGGGTAATCAGATGAACCTGCCTGAGCTGGGTCCCACCTGTGGACGACGTCCATTCCGTGTGTCCAGGAAGTGTGCTCAGCGGGCCCAGGCAGAGTAGAAGCATGGGGGAGGGGGAGATTTTGAGGAGTTTGGGAGAATACTTACTGTAGAACAAAAATATGGTAAAGTGAATTGCTCTGGGGGTTATAAAACAATAGAATAATTTTGTTGAGGAAGATGGGGTGATTTATGAAGTCTAGACTGCACACCCCCATCACCAACTAAACTAGCCCCGGCAGTGGTTATTTCAGGTGGGAGAGAGGGGCGTCAGGCTCTCCAAGATCCACCTTGGGAAATTTACTTTGCACTCCTTCCCCTGCCCCAACCTCCTAAATCATTGCCTTCAGGACCAGCAGATGGAGGAGGGGCAGGGGATGAGACACAGGAGAGGCAGCCGGCCTTCGAGCTCACCCCCATCAGAGGAGGGGGCCACGTTTGCTTGCTCTATCTTGGAGAGGTAGAGTGGCAACAAAGACACTGTTACCCTTTCTCCAAGGGTGAAGGTCTCCTGTCCCAGAACAGGTGGCTAATCGCAGGTCTCTTTGTAAAACCCTCCTTCCCCAGAGGGAACAGAGAGGATGGGGAACAGGGCTGGGGATACCGGGAACGTTGAGGGCAGCAGGTGGGAACGGTGAGGCTCCTGCAGTCAGACCTGATCTCATTCCAAACTCTGAGGCTTCACAGTTTGCGGGGATGAGAGTCTCAACCTCTTTGAATCTGTACTCTGTGAAATGGAGATTTCATCTGGTGTCATAGGGAGGATTAAGGAAGATAATTCTAGAAAGCTCATGGCACACAGTAGGTGTTCAAGAGATGTGAGTGTACCCCTCTCTCCACTCAGAGACAGAAGGACTGCATCTTTACCACCACAAAGACATAAGAAAGACAAGAGATATGAGAGACAAGACAAACACCATGTAAGTGCTGTTATTTCTATTTACAAGTTAATATTGGTTTTGCAAAGCTATATAACATTTATTCCATTTGCTGTCACTTCTCCACTGGTCTCCTCCTAATCTTCCAACTAGTCCTGTGAGTCTCGGAACTACACTGTTACAATGAAAAAGAAACGCTGCTTACCCACGGAATCACTGCAATCCACTCTCACCTGGGTAAAAAAGCCTTTTGAAGGGAAATGACTTGTTCCCTGTATTTACCTTTAAACATCTCTCTTGTGGCAACCTGACCTGCTAACTTTAAAGTTTACCTGGCCCTGTTTTTTGGTTTTTTTTTTCTTGGTCCTCTACCCCTCCCACAGCCCTCTTCCTGTCCTTTATTCACCTCTCACCTGCACGGGAAGCCAGGCTTCCAGAACCCGAGCTCCTTCTCGAATTCTCATATCTGTCTGGGGAAGATAACTAGGTCTAATGGAGCTATTGACAAAGACTGGTGGTGGTGGCCGCTGGGCTTCTTAACCTGCGCGTCCATTCTTTCTGCTTCAAAAAGCCTTTGGAAGTGCTTTTACTGTAAATATTTGAAGTGTGAGTATGGGGCAGAGGTGAAGTCTGGATTCTCATCCCACTCCCTTGCTCAGACAAGGGAAGCCCTTTCCTCCAATTTTCCAGGAGCTGCAGGCAGCAGAGAGCCTGCATTTTCCAGCCCGGGGCCTGGGGCTAGCAGGATCAGTGACCGGCCTCGGCCGACTCCCTCCCGGCTGGGCTTCCAAGGGCCCAGATGGGTGCCGTCTCCTGCCTGCCCACGGGCGGGTGTCCCTCGGCAGAGGAAGAGCTCTGTAATCGAGGACCTGCTCCATGGCGGGTGGACGACGTCTCCAAGCCGACCTGGGTCCTGCAGGCCGCTCGCACCAAACTCTCACCTTGACCGGGAGGACTGAAGGCGCGGGCTTGTGGAAGGCAAGCTCGCGCTCGGGTACACGTACGCTTCACTCCCCCACAAACAACACCTGCAACGCACAGAACTTCCCCGGAAAGGTGAGGGGGCTGGCGACAGGGACACAAACCCCTCGGGCGCAGGGCTTGGGGACCAGAACGGTCTTCGCTGAGCTGCCTGCACTGAGCAGAGCGGCTAGGTCTGGAAGCAGTGTGGGCTCTCCATGCAGAAGTCGACACACTCAAGCGCCGACGAGGAGGAAGGAGAGGACGCACGCCGCTGGCTCTAGGTGACACGAACTCAGACCCGGACAGCGTGTGTCGCGAGCTGGGCTCCGGCCGGGAGGAACACACGGACCCCGGGGGTTGCCAGCACCCGCCGCCCGCTCAGCGGCCGCAGGAGGGCGAGCAGGCACCCCAGATTGCGCCTCCGAGTCTTCCAACCCCTGTCTCGGTCCCCGCCCCGCCTTCGCGGCTCGGCACCCTGGGCTGTTTAGGACCCCGCGGCGCAGGGGCGGGGCGGCGGGCGACCGGGACGGTGACAGGTGCGCCCCTCGGCCAATGGCGGGGCAGGAGCCCCTCCCCAAGCCCCCGCCGAGCGCGCCAATCGGCGGCCGCGCTGCGCTTCAAGTGCGCGGAGGGGCGCGGGTCCCCAGCCCGGCGCCAGCGGCCTCGGCGCGGTCGCCTGCGGGCTGCAGCGCTGAGCCGGGCTCTGCGGCCCCGGCGCGCCGAGCACTCGCGTGGGAGTTTGTGCGAGAGCGAGTGAACGCGGCCCGGGGCGGGGCCCGCACGGAGGAGGCGCCCGGACCATGGTCACCCTCGGCTGAGTTTCCGGCGGCGACTTTGATTACTGGCAAATAATCATAACAATACCGAGCCCCGGGGCTGGCCGCCGCCACGCACAGACTCCGCGGGCCGGCACGCGGCCGCGTCACCCACCTCCCCGCGCTGATCGCCAACCCCTAACGAGCCGATGGAAAAATCCAAAAATTTCCGCATCGACGCGCTGCTGGCCGTGGACCCCCCGCGAGCGGCCTCGGCGCAGAGCGCGCCGCTGGCCCTGGTCACGTCGCTCGCGGCCGCCGCAGCTGGCCCCGGGGGCGGCGGCGGCGGCGGCGGGGCGAGCGGCGGGGCGAGCGGCGGCTGCAGCCCCGCGTCCTCGGAGCCGCCCGCGGCGCCCGCCGACCGCCTGCGCGCCGAGAGCCCGTCGCCGCCGCGCCTGCTGGCCGCGCACTGCGCGCTGCTGCCCAAACCGGGCTTCCTGGGCGCGGGCGGCGCGGGCGGCGGGGCGGGCGGAGGCGGAGGCGGGCCCGGGGGGCCCCACCACCACGCGCACCCCGGCGCCGCCGCCGCCGCTGCCGCCGCCGCCGCCGCCGCCGCCGCCGCCGCCGCGGGGGGTCTGGCGCTGGGGCTGCACCCTGGGGGCGCGCAGGGCGGCGCGGGCCTCCCGGCGCAGGCGGCGCTCTACGGCCACCCGGTCTACGGCTACTCGGCGGCGGCGGCGGCGGCCGCGCTGGCCGGGCAGCACCCGGCGCTCTCCTACTCGTACCCGCAGGTGCAGGGCGCGCACCCCGCGCACCCCGCCGACCCAATCAAGCTGGGCGCCGGCACCTTTCAGTTGGACCAGTGGCTGCGGGCGTCCACCGCGGGCATGATCCTGCCCAAGATGCCTGACTTTAACTGTGAGTACCGCGCAGCCCCCGAGCCTGCGGAGGGAGGAGGAAACGGGGGAGGGGGAGTACTGGCCGAGGGTTCTCCCGCGCGTCCTCTTCCACCTGGCACCTCCTTCCGCTGGTTCTCTGCTCCGGGCGAGCTGTGGGAGCGCCGCGAGGCCGCCTCGGCTCCGCCCGGGGCCTGAGAGGACTCGCGCGGGCTGCGCGATGTGGGATTGTCAGCGAATGATTAAAATGCCCACGCGCGGACCTTGCTTCGCTTCCTCTCTTAATGGGAAGGGGCAGCTGGAGGTGTGAGACTAAAATCTAATGATTAACCGGCAGGCTAGAGGAGAAGGAAGTGGTCGGGGAAGGCGAGCCCTGGGGTTAGGTGTGCCTGGGAATTGGGGGCCACCGAAACCAGGGGTTTATCCTCAGGGAAACGGACGTGACCTCGGTCCCGCATTCTGGGTTCTGGAGAGACCCCCGGTCCTTCCCAGGAGAGGGAGCGCTCCCAGAGTTAGCGAAGGAGAAATGAGCTTCAAGAGGCCCAGGGACGCAAGGCAGGGGCCCCGGGCGACCTCCTGGCCCTTTGCGGGGCTCTGCCCGCCCCTGGAAGGGCTCTGGGTCCGGGGTGCGATGCCCAGGAGACGGGGTGGCTTGACTTGAACAGAGAGATGGCACGCTCCGGAAGGCCGAGACATGCGCCCTCCTTCAGGGGCTCTAAGCAGCAGGTGCCCGCCTCCGAATTCAGGGCGCTCAGCGCAGCGCGCACCCCTCCCCAAGACCGCAGCGCGGGAGGGCTGGCCATCCCCAACCCGAGAGCCGCCCAACTGTGGGCGGCGTGCTCGCCACCCAGGCGGGACACCTGGCCGAGGCCTGGGCCTCTCTCTCTCGGGCTTTCCTGGCGCGCGCGGGCGGGCGCGCGGGAGTGGAGCTCCGGAGAGTCTGGATCTCAGGTCCGCTCGCTCCACCCGGGCTCCGCTCAGAGGAAGATGCTTGAGGCTTAACGCTTTCAGCCACCAAACACCCAAACAAAGAGACCCCATTGTTTCCGTCTGAATGGATTTGTTTAGACTGGGGAGATGCAGGCATGGGAAGGGAAAAAAAGCAAAAAAGAAAACAGAAATAAACATTTGCCAGAATTCAGATTCCTCTGCTAGAAGCTATGGTCTTGACTAAACAGAGAAAAGCTAGGATCCCAGAAGGCTGGAGAAGTCACAGCCGGGTGAGAAAATCCCAGCATGCGCGCTGTTTGCCCGCGGCCACCCCAGGCTATTCCCGGCTCAGCTTCCAGAAGGCCCTAATGGCCACCCATCCCTTCCATTGGAGTCACCCCTCCCGGCCCCAGGCAAAGAAGAGGGCAAGCTTGCTCTCACTTCTGTGGCTTCAGGCATATCTGAGCTCCTGATCCGGGGTCAGCCAAACCCAAGGCACCCTTCCAGGCCTGGCCTCAGAGCCCAGCAAACCCCTTCTGATGGAATGCCACCCCACGCATCTTTCATTGTGACCTGCATCTCCCAGAGCCTGGCAGGCTTAGTCTCCCACCGATGAGGGGGGCGGGCAGCAGTGATCTCCACACAGGCCTCCCCTGGGCGCTGGGTTCGCTGGCCACCCGGCTGTTTTCCCCGGCCTGCGTGGAGCCCAAGATTGCCCAGAAAATCGACTAAAGCCACATCCCTTTGCCAACACACTTAGTCCATCTCTTATTCCTAATCTCGACCCAGAGTTAGCTAATTAAAACCCAGCCAGCTTTAAGTTCAGAAAAAGAATCTGAACACCGAATCCTAAAGGGCAATAACAAACAGGTGACCATGCCAGAATGGGTTCTGAGAGTCCCTCCTCTGGTCGCTGGAAACCTGTTTGGTTTCCTTTAATTGGTGTCTCAGCCATCAGATGGCATTTCCCAAATGGTCCCTTCAGAGCCAGTGTTTTAATTAAAGTTCTAATGTATTGTCAAGTTGGGGATTCGGGGCCTTGTTTAACTAAAGCGGGGGGCGTGGGCCTTCCCATAAAGCAAATTGCCCATCCCATGGGAGCCTGAGCTCGTCCTGCCCGGGGCTGGCCTCTTTTCTTTCCTTTCCTTTCTTTTATTGTCTAACACTTGTCAGGCTCCTGGGAAATCAAGGGAAGTCTGGCTTTGAGGTCATAAAATTCTCTGTGATGTAACCGTGTGAAATTATGTAAATAAAGCCAAGAGACCTCCTTGAACACGTAGAAAGCCGGATCCCCCTGTGCCTAGGCCTTTAATTTGCGTAATGAGAATTGTCCTGAAAGGCTTCCAATCTCCCAAGGCTCTGCCCCTCTGGACCCTGGGCAGGCATTGTCAAGAAAACATTTTACATGGGGGAGAGTCTCTGATGAATACACATATTTAGGACCAGAATTTGGTCCTTTTCTTTCCTTCCTTCCTTCCTTCCTTCCTTTCTTCCTTCCTTCCTCATCTTTTCCCCTTTTCTCCTTCTATTCCTTTTGTATGTAAGGAGGTGGCGGTGGAAATCCTGCACCAGTTCTTCGCTGGGCAGGAAGAAGTAGGAAGTGATTCCGGTGGCCTGTGTGGATTGGGCCTGAGTTGGGGAAGGCACCGGGAGGAGTGGGGAGGAGGGGGTCCCTGGGCCTCTGCTACTTGCCTTTCTGTCCACCTGCTTTCTACCAACGCCCACCCAGGTGGAGAGGACGTGCCTGGGTGATAGGCTCTCTTTAATCAGGACACCCGGGCCCCGCCTGGGATGAAAAGACTTGGTCCCTCTAAACCCAAACCATCTGGGCCCACCTGGCCGAGGGGTCCTGGACTCCAGGGCTTCCTTGGGGAGGGGGCGCTGACACTAAAGAAAGAGCAGCGACTCTGCAGGGCCGGCGAGCAGCGGGCAGCCTGGCGTGAGGAGTGTTGCTGGCGCTGGGCGGCAGCGGGCAGTGGACTGACCTGGGCTCACGAGCCTCTCCCACCCCAGCCCAGGCGCAGTCCAACCTCCTGGGGAAGTGCCGCCGGCCACGCACCGCCTTCACCAGCCAGCAGCTGCTCGAGCTGGAGCACCAGTTCAAGCTCAACAAGTACCTGTCGCGGCCAAAACGCTTCGAGGTGGCCACCTCCCTGATGCTCACCGAGACCCAGGTGCGCTGCTCCCTCACCCCCAACGCGGCCTGGCCTCCCAGGGACACTGTCGCCTCTGCTCTCTTGACCCTCGGCCTTCCTGGGCACCTGGAGCTGTGCCCATTTGACCTTTAGGGTGTGGATTAACATCCCAGCCAGAGTTGCCATCTGCCCCCAGGGTTCCTATACTGGCACCCAGAGGTCTGATTCAGCTGATTCTGTTGGGCCCAGGAATTTGCACCCCTCCCCATTCTGAAGCAGGTGGTCCCCAGGCCACATGAGAGAGATTTCACTCCAGAAAGAGAGGAGGGAACATCTTGAGATTTACAGACAGGTACCCCAGCAGCCCTGGCCCTTCGCACATGGGTGGGAGACCTCGGTGCTGGGGGTGGGAGGTAGGGGTCTTCGTTTGAGCTTCCTCAGAGCCCCCAGCCGGTCTTTGGGTTTTGCTGATGCGCCGGGTGGGGAGCTCCATCCCCCTGGAGCTTCCGAGTCCTCTAATGGGAGCCCCACGCCCGGGCCTGGTAATGGAGGCGAGCGCACGGCGGGCGCAGGTGCAGGTACAGGAGCCCGGGGACTCGGCGGGGATGGAGGTGGCGGGTTTCTCACGCCGCCTGTGCCGGCAGGTGAAGATCTGGTTCCAGAACCGGCGGATGAAGTGGAAGCGCAGCAAAAAGGCCAAAGAGCAGGCAGCGCAGGAGGCCGAGAAGCAGAAGGGCGGCGCGGGCGCGGGCGCAGGCGCAGGCGCAGGCAAAGGCGGCGGCGCCGAGGACCAGGGGGACGAGGAGCTGCTGGGGCCGCCGGCGCCCGGGGACAAGGGCAGCGGACGCCGCCTGCGGGACTTGAGGGACAGTGACCCCGAGGAGGAGGACGACGACGACGACGAGGACCATTTCCCCTACAGCAACGGCGCTAGCACGCACGCCGCCTCCTCTGACTGCTCCTCCGGGGCCGACTCGCCTCCCCCGCGGTCCGGCGGGCCCGGCCACCAGCCCCCGCCCCAGTAGGGGCCCCGCGGCCGGCGGGTGGCGGTACGGCCTGGATGCTGCGACCCCTCCCATGCCCCCCAGGTCGCCCCCCAGGCCCGCGAGCGGAGGCGGCCGGGTCCCGGGGGCTGCCCTTGTGGGCCCCAGCAGCTGTCTGCTCAAAGGACGGAAAGAGGGAGGCCCAGCAGGTTCAAACTTGAACTCTGGTTCTTTTTAATTTAATTTGGTTTGCGTTGGGGGGAGGTGTTTCTGAGAAGAACTGACCATCAGGGGAGGCTCCCAGTTCCCCTCTTGCCGAATGGAGAAGGCGGAAACCTACAGTGTTAAACCACCTCCGAAACTTGAAACCTTCTCTGGATACGCCGTTCTTCTGAGTGTTGAAAAAAGAAAAAATGTTTTGTGCTTATGTATCTTGGGGGGAGGGATTTATGTCATGAGCGTTCAAACTGCTGGAAATCCCAAAACTGTATTGTCTTTATTTTTGTATATTGTATTTATAAATATATATATAAAGAAATGTCTACTTACGCATGCTAAATTATCATTTAGCTTCTCCCATCGCCCACGATGGAATGTAAAATAAATTGGTTTTTTTACTGGATGAGAGCGCAAATCTTTTGAGGGGAGTTGTGAGAGCGGGGTTTACTATTTTTGTTGTTGAAATGATGGGCTGTATTCCTCAATTGACAGCAGAAGGTGAAAATCAGAATCGCGAATGGGTGTCAGGACCGCCACCTCTCTGGGCCCCGAGGCCGGTGAGGAACTTGATTCCGGCTGCTGGGGAGTCGCAGGTACGAAGTGTCGGTAAAAATACCCGAGGCCAGGTGTCAGCGCGCGTCCGCGTGCCGGCTCACATCTGTCCCGGATGCGAGGATCTCCAAGGAGTAACTTTGGACGCCGTGTACTTATTTTCCTCTTTCTCTAAGGATCTTCTTGCTTCGCCGGCGCTCCAGAAGCGGAAACACACTATTTGAATGTTTCAGAAAACAAGCTCCAAACCACCAGACTTCACTGGTCTCTGGGGTCCGTGCGGCCCGGGGCGCTGCTTGCGCCCCTTTTCCGCATTGCCTCGCGTAGCGCGGCGCTTCTGTTTCTCGTCGACCCCGGCATCTCTCCCGAAAAACCTTCTCGAGCCGGCCAGGACTGGTTTTCCTGGATCTGTGCAAACGTCCGCGAGGACAGCACTGGGCGACAGGAGCGCTCCAGCCGGGCCGCGATGGCTGTGGGTTAATAAAGCTCGGCAGCGCGCGCCATCCATCACCAGGGCCGAGCCGGGCCTTCGCCCTGTGCTGCACGCATGCCCGGCTCGCCCTCCACGCGGCTCCCCTTCCCCCACCGCTGACCCTCGGGCCTCTCCTGGGCCCGGAGGAAACAGGTGAGCCGGGGACACTGCTTCTTCCTCCTTCCTTCTGTTTTTCACTCTTTCTCACCAGCAACTGGGCCGGGGTGCGCCCCCTCCCCCTTCTCTCCCCTCCCCCTTCTCTCCCCCTCCCTCTTCTCTCCCCCTCCCCCTTCTCTCCTCCTCCCCCTTCTCTCCCCTCCCCCTTCTCTCCCCCTCCCCCCTTCTCTCGCCCCCTCGTCTCCCCCTCCTCCCAGCTGATAAATGAGTTCAGAAGGGCCTGGAGTTTCATTTGGGTGATTACCGCGCAGGCGAGCGGGGCCACTCCTCGACTTCAGGGCCGGGGTGAGATTAATATCCTCTCTGGCAGCTCATTATCACCCCGGGCTCCTTCCATAAAATCCAACCTCAGCCAAGCCCGGGGGCGCGGCGCTGCTGGGAGCCCGGGCAGGAGCAGCTGTCGGGCGCGGGTGGCAGGGCGCGGGCCTGGCCGCCTCCGGGTCCAAAGGTGCTTTGTGGGGACGCGGACCGGGTTTGCAACTGGTGGGAAAGCCCGAGAGCCCCGAGGAAAGGGGTGGGAAAATTAGAGAGAGGGGAGGGGGAGAGGAGAAAGACAGATGCCTTTGGGGGCTGAAAAAAATCTGCAATCCGTGTGTATCTCGTTTTAATTTCTACCACATTGGGGAAGTTCAGCCTGAAGCAATCTCTGCCCCGGCTGGCTCCACATCTGGGGGTTATTCCCCGCCGCCCCCCTGCTCGGCTGGCCCAGCGTCAGCGCCCCTACCTCAACACTGGGCCCCCCGGGGACCGGCGGCGGCCGGGGAGGGGGTGTAGCATCCGGCCTGGAAGCTGGGGCGCCGCCGGCCTCGGCGGAGGGTCCGTCCCTCCACCCCAAGGCGCAGACCCTCCTGAACCCGGGAATCGTTCGCTCCCTCGGCGACAAGGGGCAGAGGCGCACTAAAGGAAGATAGAATGATTGTGACCCCCGCCCCCGTCCTTCAGCAGAGCGAGCCCGGGTTCGGCGCTGGGACTTGGCGACCGGGAAGGCGGGACCCGCCCGCGGCCCCAGCGTCTCCAGCCAGCGGCTTAAGCGCGACGGAATTTATCTCGCTAATAAATTTAATGATCAATTCGTTCTTGTCACAGTAGCTCTTCCCCAAATCAATTATAGCAAATTTAAATATAATCACCGGCTCATCCTCACCCACTCCGGGCACAGCGAACAATTCATTCCGCATAATGAGCGGCCGCCGGCCCCGCCCACCCGCGGCCCCCGCGCGGCGGGGAGGGGGCTCTGCCGCCTCGAGGACCGGGTTCCCAGGACCCGGGGCCAGGCCCACGCAGCCCAGCCCGGAGGGGGACGAAGCGCTGTGTCCAGACCAGCCCAGGCTTGGCCCTCGGGCAGCGGCGCGGGCCTCCGGCGGTGAAACCCCAGTGCCCGGCGGTCTCCCCGCTCTCCACCCGGGCGGGGTGCGCCCTGCCGACCCGGCGGCGCCGCAACACCGCGACCCCAAAGCGAGGGCCGCGCCCAAAGCGGACCCGGCCCTCTGGGAACCCCGCCCGGCCCCCTACCCACCCCGGGCGCCACCCTCGGCGCGGGTTCTCTGCACCTTAATGGGGGAGTCCTCCGTTCTCAGAAAGGGTACCTCGTCGTGTGCCGGGGTCTCCAGCGTGTGCGAAGAAAATGTGGTTAAAGACCTTCGCGTGAGGAAGAGACCGATCTATCGGCGCCCTCCAGGCCGCAGTCCAGGGATCACCTGTTCAGCCCTCGCAGAGCTCTGGCCCAGGGTCCGAGGCCCTGACCAGACGCCTTAAGGCTTGGAGTCTGAAGAGTGCAGAAACGCCTAGAACGTAGACGAAATGGGCCTGTTCCTTTCGCGGTTGGCCTTCCTGCACCCTGTATCCAGGCGGAAGTCAGCTTGGAAAGATCCGCGGGAAAGACTTTCTATGACAGCAAAAGCAAAAACAGGCAAATGGGATTATGTCAACATTTAAAACTCCTGCGCAGCAAAGGGAACAATCAACACAATGAAAGGCTACCTGGGAAGGGAGAAAGTATTTGCAAATCAAATATCTGATAAGGGATTAATATCCAAAATATATAAAGAACTACAATTCAACAACAACAAAAAGCCATCCAGTTAAAAATAGGCAAAGGAATTGAATAGACATTTCTCTGGAGGAGACATACAAATGGTCCACAAGCACATGAAAAGATGCTTAGCATCACTAACCATTAGGCAGATACAAATCACAACCACAATGAACTAGCACCTCCCACCTATTAGGATAGCTGTTATGAAAACAAGAACAAAACAGAAGATAACAAGTGTGGGTGAGGATGTGGTGAAATTGGAACCCTTGAGCACTGTTGGTAGGAATGGAAAATAGTGCAGCCACTATGGAAAATAGTATGGAGGGTCCTCAAAACAAACAAACAACAACAACAAAATCAGAATTACCATATGACCCAGCGACCCTACTTCCGGGTGTATATCCAAAAGAACTGAAAAGGATCTGGAAGAGATATTTGCACAGGCATGCTCATTGCAGCATGACTCACAATAACCAAAAATGGGATACGTATGTGCAAACAGTGGAATAGTATTCAGCCTTTAAAAAGAAGGAAATTCTGACACCTGCTACAACAGGGATAAGCCTTGAGGACATAATGATCAGTGAAATAAGCCAGTCACAAAAAGACAAATACTGCATAATTCTACTTATATGTGGCATCTAAAATAGTCAAATTCTTAGAGACAGCACATAGAAGGGAGGTTGCCAGGGTCTGGGAGGAGGGGAAAAGGGGAGATGTTTAATGGGGACGGAGTTTCAGTTTTGCAAGATGAAAGAATTCTAGAGAGCTGTTGCCCAACAATATGTATACAGTTAACGCTACTGTACTACTGTACTGCCACTTAAAATGGCTAAGGTGATTGAAAAGAGGACAGACCTTCTTACCTTCCTCCCTCCATTGCTCCCTCCCTCCCCCTCCTCCTCTTCTTCCCTCTCCCCTTCCCTCTCCCCTCTCTCCCTCCCTCCTACTGAAAGGGCCGACTTGCTGTAGAACATCCAAATCCCGGAGAAGGCTGAGGAAGGGAGCACCTGGCCCCAGGCCGCCGCGGACCTGAGCGGGAGCGGAGTTTGCGGGCCAGCCGCTGCCGTCCCTCGCGGTGTGGGGAGCCCGGCCCGCTCCGGGCTGGCTGGACGAGCACCTCCAGGTCTGCGGGTTAACTGACCCCTGCGGCCTCCCCTGCGCTCCCACGCCCCCCTAGACCCCAGGCCTGGACCGCGCTCCGGGGGTGGCGGGCGCCGCGGGGAGGCGCCCCCCACCCCGTATCAAAGTCCTGCGGTGCCCTGTGTCTCCCTCAATAAAACTAATCCCTTTGGAGGGGTGAGTCAACCGAGAGCGCTGCAGTGTTCCAGACTACAAGGCAAATATGTTTTTCAGATTTGGTTTTTATGGTCGGATTAAAGTTTATTTTCCATAATAGGGCACCTAATAAAACTCGTAAAGCCGGGTCCGGGCTCCAGCTGGTGGCCTCGTTTAACACTTTCACTTCGTAAATCACTTTACGACGTGCCAGGTGTGTCCCAAACTGGACGCCAACGAGAACCAGACCCCCGCTGCCGCGCCCAGCACACACACAGACACACGCAGGCACACACATACACACACGCACACACGCACACGGACGCACACGCACACGCACACGCAGGCACACACACGCACACACACACACACGCGCGCACACGCACACACGTCCCGCGCCCGCCCTCCGGGTCTGGGCCGGGGTCCGGGCGAGCGGGTCCCGGGCTGGCGGGTCACCCATCCAGGGTTCGCGGTCCGGCCCCCTCCCCTCCCGCACCCCGAGAGGCGGGGGGACCCTGGCGAGAAGGCGGGGTCCGGAGGCGGGCGGGGTGGGGCGTGGGGAGGGGGTCTCCCGCGCTCCCCCCACCCGCCGGCCCCGCGCCGACCCTGCATTCCGCGGCCGCGCACCTGGCCGCCCCGAGTGTACACAAGGTGCCGGACAATGTGCGGCTCCCCGGGCCATTGTCCGCGGCGCTGGGCGGGACAAAGGTGCCCCCCGGCCGGCGGCCGCGGCGAGGGGGGGCGGCGCGGTTTACCCAGCTGGGGGCGGAACAAAGGGCCGCCGCCTTATCGCGGCCGGCGGGCGGGGCGGGGCGGGGGCGCGGGGTCAGGCCGGGGGCGCGGGGGAGGGCCGCCCGCCAGCTCGAGGGGTCGCCGCGGCCCCGCCGCCGCGCCGCTGCCGCCCGGGGGCGTCCCTGCCTCGCGGCCCGGGCCTCGGGAAGGCGCGCCCGAAATGCCCCGCGGGGATCCCGGGGGCGGGAGGTGAAGGCGGCTGGTGGTTTTCGTACGGTCACCTTTCCATTAACAGCCTTGCTTCCAAGCATGTTTTCTTCTGTGCTGAAACAGCATCTTGAAAAAGGATAAACAGGAAGAGTTAGGGTCGTCCTAGCTCAGGGGCTTGCGAGGAGAGAATGGCCCGCTTTCCCTTGTCCGTCCTAGGGGACAGGCCAGGTGTCCCTCTGGGCCCGGTCCTTCTAAGGAGACGCGCACACCTAGGGTTCTTAAAACAGAGACACCAACTCTGTGAAGCTTGCCGTTGATTTTTTAAATAGATAAATCTGTAAAGGGAATGTAAGTTGTGTGTTTCTTTTCCCCCCCGTGGGTCTGCAACCAGGCTTATTAGCTTTCACCACCCTGCTCCATTCATCCTGGTGATTATTTATTCCCAGGTGCGTGGGGGGGGGTGTCATCAGATTCCCACCCGCGAGCCCTCGGATCAGGCACCTGTGTGACACCGCAGCCTTTTCACCCATAAAAGAGATAATAGCCAACTCAGAAAATCCATCCACCATGCATTCGTTCAGCCAGCTGTTTTAGAATAGCTGCTCTCTGCTGGACACCGTTCTGAGCACCAGGGTGCATGCGTGAATAAAACAGACAAAAATGTCCACCCTCCTGGAGTTACATAGTAGTGGGAAGAGAAAGACGAGACTAACAGACACTAAATATGTGCATTACCTAGTGTAAAACGTGCATGAATCCATGAGGTTAGGTGTCAGGTACAGTACAAGTGAAGGAGGAAAGAGGTCTACAGCCCGAGCACGGTCCTCGCTGGACCGCCCGTCATTCTCAGCATCACCTGGGATGCAGGACTCTGACCTTCTGGTGCAAGATGGGAATGTGAGAAATCGGGCTGTAGCTGCCTGCCTTTAAAGGGGTTGGAGGACAAGAATTAGAGACCTTTAAGAACTGTAGAGGGGACTTCCCTTGTGGTCCAGGGGTTAAGAATCTGTCTGCCAATGCAGGGGACGTGGGTTCAATCCCCGGCCAGGGAATTAAGATCCCACATGCCATGGGCCAACTAAGCCCGAGAGCCACAACTAGAGAGCCCATGCACCACAACTAGAGAGACGCCTGTGCACCGCAACAAAAGATCCCGCGTGTCGCAACTAAGACCCGATGCGGCCAAAAATAAAAATAAATAAATATTTTTTAAAAACCCCAAAACTGTAGAGGATATTTATCCTGAGTCCAAGCGATCAAATATTCACTTCCTGATTCACAGTGTTCCTAAACCTGATGGTAGAATAAATATTCCAGAAAACAGAGATGCACGTGTGCATGGTGGAAGTGGGAATTTGGGGACAGAAATAGATTACATGTATGATTTTTTTCTTCCTTCCTTTCTTTCCACTGAGATATAATTGACATAAAGCATTATGTCAGTACATTATAATACATAATTGTATTAGTTTTAGGTGTACAGTGATTTCTTAATTTTCATAATTCAGGCATTTAAGACCACTCTGGAAAATAAAAGAGAAAACCAAAGTTTTCACATAAAAGGTTCACTGCCAGTGTTAAAGAATCCGACCCCGGGCACAGAAGCTCACAGAGCCACGAGGGCCGGGCGCGGGCCGTGCCGCCTTCCTGCACTTCAGGTGCCCTGTGCACCTGCCTGGGCCTTGGGTGCCTTCCCTTCACGCACAGGGCGTCCCGTCTCCACGCACCTGCACAGGCCGTTCTTCCCACCGGACTCACGTCCCCCTCATTTCCTGAGTCCCGTCCCTTCTCCCAGGCCTGTCACCTCCCCCCCAGTGTTCTGTGCCCAGAGCAGAGGGCTGTGGAGAAGGCCAGGGACCCCAGAGCGTGGGCTTGCATCCCGCCTCACCTAGTGTGTTGCCGGGGCAAATTCCTTGACCCCGTGCGCGTGTCCCCGTCTGTAAAAGGGGGACTGGGTCAGTCCCGGTCTCCCAGGGAGAGATGAGGCTTAGGCAGCTGAACGCATGCCAGGCTCCACATACAGACTCAGGGAACAGTTCAACAAACCAACGTCCTCGCAGCTCTTGGCCTCCACACCCACAAGGCACAGGGGGCACCCCGGGTCCACACGCTCCAGTGAGGGTCCTCGAAGTTGAAGTTCCAGGCTAATCTGGGAAAAAGATGTGGTGGGTAGGGGTGTGAGGGTGGGGAGGAAGGCTTTGTAAAGACTCCTTGGGACTCACAGGAACCCAAGAATAAGAGCCAGGGTGAGAGTGTGTGGGTGAGATCCTGGCACTTACGGACTGGGAGGCGTGGGGCAAGTGACTTGACCTCTCTGTGCCCCACGGTCCTCTGTCAAGTGGGGAACGGCAGCCCCTGTTTGGTAGGGCAGCTGTCGAGAAGCACACAGCGCAGGAGGGAAGGGCCGAGGGCCGTCCCAAGGGAGGTACTGCCACATCAGCCCCTCCCACACAGAGACCGGTGCCTTCTTGCCGGTGGTGTCCCCGCTCTCCACTCGCTGCCCTCCCGGGCTTGCCTGTTGGCTGGCACATGGACCCAGGGCCACCCTGTGTCCACACCGGCATGATCACTTGTCTTGGGGACCGCTGCAGAATGGAGAGAGACAGAGAGACAGAGACAGACACAGAGAAGGAGAGAGAGCGCGCGAGCCGACAGCTTCCCGTGAACCTGCCTCTCTGGCCAGCCTGGAGCCCTGGAGCCCAGCCTCCTTTTGAGCCATGAGGCGTTTGCAAGTGGGGTGCGCCTGGAGCCTTGAAAAAGCCTCGTCCGCCTGCTGCGCTGGAGAGGCACGGGCTAGCTGTGCAGATGCGGGCGACACGCAGGTTGACCGCAGCCACGAGAGAGAGTCCCAGAGTCCCACCGGAATCGCCAGCCCACGGAAAGATGAGCTGAGGGCTGAGGTCGCAGGTCACTGCGTCTGGGGGGCTGCTTACACAGGAGACGCTGGCTGATCCAGTACCTACTACGCGCGCAGCTCAACCTTCCAAACCACGGCCGCACAAATAGCTCCGCGAGCTCCGCCACTACCTGCTACCTGGACCCACACCTGCCTGGTCTAAGTGATACTTACTGAGTAACGCTGTTGCGCCCGACACAGTACCAGGCTCTGGGCAGAAAGCAGAGAACGGCAGAGCCATGGTCTCCATGCCATGGGCCTCAGGCTGGAGCAGGTTGGAGGCAAGACACCCAGGAAGGTACCCAGGAGTGAGCAGCGCCCTGGAGATGTCCACAGACCGCCGTGCCTGTCGGTAACCGTGGGGTCTTAATTCTCACCGCCGTGGGCTGCACCCGCTGGCCTGTTAGCTGCTTCAGTGCAAGGGCCGTGTGGGCTATTGTATCAGTTAGGACACGGCTGGCCGCACGCGGCAGGAGAGCCAAAGGAACAGTGGCTTTCACGGACAGAAATTCATTTCCTCTCCTGTAAACCTGGGCTGCCAGCGGCTGGTCTGGCGGCCCCGTGACCCCCAGGGACCGCAGCCCTTTATCTCGTGGCTTTTCCTCTGTGGTTCAAGATAGGGCTCGGGCTCCACATCCCGACCAACACGACCAAGGGCAGGTGCGTGTGTGTCCTTCCCAGGGGTTCAGGTGTGGCCCCTTCGCTCACATCCCACTGGCGAGAAGTCTCTCTCTCTCTTTTGTTAATTTGGCTGAGCTGCGTGGCTTGCGGGATCTCAGTTCCCCGATCAGGGGTTGAACCTGGGCCCTGGCATTGAGAGTGTTGAGTCCCAACCACTGGGCCACCAGGGAACTCCCGGGTGAGAAGTCTTAACACGGCCATGCGAAGCTTCGCCGGAGGTCGGAAAGTGAGTCTTTATTTCCATTTGTCCACAGGCCTCGCTAAAAATTGGGGTTCTATTCCGAGGGAGGATGGGGTATTACTGGAGGACAGCTAACTCTGCCCTGGGTATTTGTTTTGGTTCTTTGTGTGTGTGCGTGTGTGTGTGTATGTGTGGCAAAAAAAACATAATAGTTATCACTTTAACCATTCGTAAGTGTACAATTCAGTCGCACCAAATGCATACAGCATTGTGTACCAACACCTGCATCTGTTCCCCAAATGTCTCATCACCTCTGTCCCCATTAAACACTAACCCCCTTCCCCCTCCCCTGGGGAACCTCTACTTTCCAGCTCTGTGAATTTGCCTGTTCTAAGTACGTTTTGGTCCTTTTGTGCATTTCCCACTGTATCCAGTATAGAGATGAGCACAGCAAAGGGCTCCAGTAAATTAAGCTGGTTTTTCCCGCTTCAGCAAAGGCACCGCTCTCCTCCCAGGCGTTTGAGCCAAAGGCTCTGGGTCACGCTCAGTGCTTCCTCTCGCCCTCCTGGCCCAGCTCCGCTGCGGCCGAGGCTGCCCGCGGGACACACACGCTCCAGGGACCTGCCCCAGCATCGCCACCTCCGCCGTCTCTCCCCGACGCCCCAGGCTGCCCGTCCCAGGCGCCAGCATCTCTAGATGTGACTCAAGTACGGGCTGCTGACTAGGACACCCCTCCCCCCAGCAGGAGCCTGAGGGCGAGGGAGCCAACAGAGCAGTGGTCGAAGGAGTCGGAGGCCAAACATCTCACTCTGAAAAGTAAAACCAGTGCACCAAAAATTGTAGGTTCTCTACTGTACAGCACGAGGAACTATACTCAGTATTAGGTAATAACCTACAAGGGAAAAGAATCTGAATCTATATATATGTATAACTGAATCGCTGTGCTGTACGCAGGAAACTTACGCGATATTGTAAATCTACTCCAATAAAAAAATTTTTTAAAAAAAGTCCTCTGCTAAATTTAAAACCAGAAATTCAGAAATCCTTCTGGCTACCTTGACCTATTTCCTTTACCGATTTTCACAGGTAAAGGAAACACCTGAATCGTCACACACTGCACTCTTGGCAGCTTTTCAAAATTGCTTGAAAAATCCAGGGGTGCTCGTGACCCTCCTGAGTCCCTGGCGGCGGCTCTGGGCTCCTCCTGCCGGCGGCCCCTCCTAGGGTGGGCTGGGGGTCTCCTTGGGGCCATGGACGCGCCCCAGCGCCCCCATAGCGTGAGGCCTTCTCTCTCCTATCTTCATAAAACAAAGTAATTCGCTTTTAATGACTGCCGGTGTTTTCTTTCCCAGTTCTGTTTGAGCAGATAATGTGTCGGAGGCCGTCCCAGCAGGGTTAAACCACTGTGACCTTCATAATCAGAGAACAGAAATAAATTATATTTACTCATAAATGTTACCAAGTCTCCGGTGCCCAGATGCCTCCTAATCACAGCGGGGGTGATAACATTTTGCTTTTATCAGGCCTCTCACTCACAGGTAACAAAGTGCTTTATTATCCCACCGAGCAGGTAGGGAGCCCTCGGTCGCACGGTTTCCCAACCCGGGACGCGCTCAGGGTCTCCCTGCTGGTGGCCCCATCGGGCCGCCGGAAGAGTCGCTCCCCCGAGGGCCCCCCAGGCCTGGAGATCTGGGTGGCAGGAGGGTGGGCGGGGAGCAGAGACCCCGCGAGTCCCCTCTGGGATCTCGACAGGTCCACTTGGCCTCCGCTGTCAGAGTATAAGTCAGTGGCCCAGGCCCCTCCAGGCCGGGCTGACCTTGCAGGGGGAAGCGGCCAGATCACTACTGACTCTCATGCGGGTTGTTTCCGCTCCCACTCGCTTCACAGGAGCCGGGCCAGGAGCTCAGCGGGGAGGCGGCTGGAACCCACTGGTGTCGGGGGGAAAGTGCAGGTCTGCACCGGCCTGAAACCCGGCTTCTTCCAGGCCCGAGTGGCCAAGCCTCCGTGCAGGGAGGACAAGCACCAGAGGAGAGGTGACTGGACAGTGACACTCGACAAAGCACCCGTCCCCGCCCCGGTCCCCGATGGCGCAGCCAGGCCACTCACGAGTCCAGGGAATGCGGGCCTCACTCCAGCTGCCCTGTACTGCGCTGCGTGGACAGACCAAGGGCACGTGGGACAAAACAGCAAGCCCAGCCCTAAAGTCCATCTTGTATTTTCGGCTTCTCTGTTTCACGGCTCTGGGGGGATGTTCGTGGTGGGGACGGCAGAGCCACTTTCCCAGGGCAGACCCAGGGCAGGCCCGGGCCCTGCTGTCGGGCACCAGGCCAGGATGCCATGGCCTCTGCCGCTGATTTATCAGTTAGCCCCAGAGTAGCTAAAGTAGTAAAGCAGATGCTGGCTGCCCTATTAAATCTGATTTAGAAAACAGAGAGGTTTAAAAAATCTCATTGTCCATTTAAGTCAAAACGCGTAAGGATGCTAATGACCACTCTGTGGGTCTCACCGGCTAGATTGAAAAGTACTTCCTCCACCAGTCAGAAGCTTGAGGGCAAGGATAAAATAAATCTCAAATAATTACATTGTATTTTCAATGAGTTAAGTAAGTGTGCTTTATGCCGTGGACATGTGAACTTGCTTCTCTGCACACAGTAAGCCCCGGATAAATACTTACTGGGAAATCTGTGTTTGTAATGCATTGTTTTTGCATCTCGTCTGATAATTATGCCCTTGGGCACATCTGTTCAGAGTTGGCTCTTTGTAGGTAATCAGAGCTTTGGCCAAGCCTGGGCAAAATTAAGTAATGACAGTAATAGAAATAATCTGAGCCCTCAGTTTTAAGGTGTGTAGGTGCCAGGCACCCTTGTACAAGCGCTGGACTCTGGGATGTTGGGAGCTGGGCTGGCCTTCAACGCCTTGGTTTCACCTTGTACTTTTTTGCAAGCCTTGTTCTACTCTCATTAAGGATAATTTCCCCAGAGACAGCAAAAATGTCCTGGATTACCCATCAGCGTTTAAGAATTATAAAGTAGATACTAATTCAGACCTGCAGAATGATATTCACGGGAAATCGGGGGTTGAGGAAGAAGAATGCCTTCAGAGACCCCCTATTTGCACTTCAGGGGGAAGTAACCAGAGAGAGAGGTTCTGCTCTCAGACAATTAACAAGCACCTCCTTTGTCCAGACGGGAACCTACCCGGCGACTGACCTGGACACAGTGCCAGGTCCTTTGAAGGACACAAAGCTCATCATAGGTCATAAAATCGCAGACTCCTTGAGTTAGAAGTGCCCTTACTCCTGCCGGGGTCAGGCTGTCAGCAAAACTGATAAGCACGCCTTCTTTGGCCAAGTTATTGCTGCAAACACGGGGGCAGGGGGAATGCTAAGCGTAGACGCGGACCCGGAGCTGCTGCTGGGAACCTTCCTGGGCCTGTTGGACAGACGACGGGTCTGCTTCCCGGTGCTGCTCGTCCGCGCCCATCGCCCACCGACCTCTTGGCAGCCGTGCCCTTGGGGTGACAAACCAGGACAGCCGGTCACCCTGCCTACTCTCCTGAATGGACAGGATTAAGGATCCCTGAGAAGAGAAATGAGAGTAGTACGGACTGAAGTAGCTGTTAGTGAACTCATCCTGAGTTTAGAGAAATTACCGCGGTCACTCCAGGCACTCACAGACCTACTTGAACAATTAGAGAAAACCTCGATGGCAAATCCATTTTATAGGTAAGAGTGCTTCAGAGATGCAGTGACTGCTGTGTGCTGGCAGCAGGCTGGCCTTGAGCTGGGCTGGTGCCAGCAGTGGCCGGGCCCGATGTGCTCGTCCCTTCTACACCTTGTGACTGACCAGCTGGCAGGCCAACGAGAGCATCCCCATGACCTAGTCGAAGCGGGACTGCTCGGGGTCCGAGCAACGGAACTGCGCTACGAAACTCTACCCCACACCCGGATTTACAGAAGCTCGGCCAGCGCAGCTTGGGCTCCCCTCCACCTGGCAGGGTCTCCCCCCGACGGGCAGGAGAGCGGGTCGCCAACCTGGGGGCACGGGCCCCACCCCAGGCCGAACCCCCCACAGGCTCTGCTGGGAACCAGTCCTGTGCACTTGCCCCAGCCAATGGTAGCGTCTCGCCATCTGCCGTTCAGAGACTCGCCTGTCACGGCTTCAGTCGTTTCGCGATGGATAGTCTGATCTTCCCCGGGAAAAGGGAGAGGGGTATAAGAAGACTCATCTTAAAAATTTATTTATTTTTATTTATTTATTTTTGGCTGCGTTGGGTCTTCATTGCTGTGCACGGGCTTTCTCTAGTTGCGGCGGGAGGGGGCTACTCTTCGTTGCAGAGCATGAGCTTAGTTGCGGCGGCTTCTCTTGTGGCGGAGCACGGGCTTTAGGCGCACGGGCTTCAGTAGTTGTGTCTCACGGGCTTAGTTGCTCCGGGGCATGTGGAATCTTCCCAGACCAGGGCTCGAACCCACGTCCCCTGCATTGGCAGGCAGATTCTTAACCACTGCGCCACCAGGGAAGCCTCAAGAAGACCCATTTTTAAAGAAGAATGCCTGTTAATAATGTAGGTGGGATGACGGGACTAGAAAATGACCACTTTGCAAGTAATAATTGATCCTGGCAAGGATCATTAATGTCTGTCTGACCCACTAGGTGAAATATTGGTGGGAACAGGAAACACACGTTTTGCGACATTTTTTTCCTTTGTAAGACGTCCTTAACTTTTGGTGACTAATTTCCCTTAATAATTACAAAGGTAGGGCTTCCCTGGTGGCGCAGTGGTTGAGAATCTGCCTGCCAATGCAGGGGACACGGGTTCGAGCCCTGGTCTGGGAAGATCCCACATGCCGCGGAGCAACTAGGCCCGTGAGCCACAACTACTGAGCCTGCGCGTCTGGAGCCTGTGCTCCGCAACAAGAGAGGCCGCGATAATGAGAGGCCCGCGCACCGCAATGAAGAGTGGCCCCCACTTGCCGCAACTAGAGAAAGCCCACGCACAGAAACGAAGACCCAACACAGCCAAAAATAAATAAATAAATAAATTTTTAAAAAATAATAATAATTACAAAGGTAAAAACGTACCTTTGCCGTGGGGAGGTCTGCTGGCCTCGACTGTAATTAGTGACTGAGCGTGGCCAGTTGTGAGCTTCGTACTGTCTGTCCCGAGATGCCAGTGTCACCGGGCTGTGATTTTCCCAACCATGTTTACGTGAAGCCCACCAGGATTTGTCGTGACAACGGGCCAGGACTCTTCAAAGCCCAGTTTCGTGAGAAATTTTACACGGGGGTGGGTGTTGTATACTAAAAGAGAAATAAAAGGAAATATAATGTTTGAACCTTGATTGTATTCTGTCTAGGAAAAAAACAGCTATAGAAAATTCAGTTTCGAACAACTAGCGGTATGAAAACGGAATTGTCTGCTGGACTCTGTCACTGAATGCATGTTCGTGTTCTCAGGTGCAGTAATGGCATCACCAGTAATGGAGAATGAGGGGTCGGGAGTCAAGTGTCATGATGTCTGTACTTCCAATCGATGCCATCAAAACGTGTGTGTGCATAAATGGATGTGGATTAGATATAAAAAAGAGAAAAAGCAAATGTGGCAAGTGTTAACAATGGGCAAACCAAAAAAATAAAAGCGGAAGAATTTGCCCTCTTTGTTTGGAAACACTTCTGACAAAGTAAAATGAAACAAATAGTCCATTTTAAATGATTTTCTATAGAAAATCATTTTTAAATGCTCTTATTTTACCTCGGCCTGAAGTGAACCCCGCCCGGGTTTCATATTTCACTGGGCCCTCGAGGGGCGTTCCCTCCACCCCTCTGGTCGGCAGGAGCAGACCCAGGTGTGCGTGAAGCACAGGAGAGGGAGGAAAGGGACCACTGGCTGGTTCCCCAGGGCAGGAAAAAAGGACACAGACCACGCTGGGGGCGGGAGTGGGGGTCAATCTCCTGCAGACTGGATATTTGAGAGTGGGAAAGTGCCCACGCGATAACCCCCAGAGGCCGTGGCCATGTGTCTTGCTTTGGACGTGCTCAAGGTCAAAATCGCTCTGCTCCGAGGTGGACACACACAAGGCATTGTTTTCCAAACACACACAACCCTGGGTGTTCTGAAGTCACCTCTGCAGGCTTAGAACATTTTAAACTGGTCCCCATTTTCCCTTTCATCATCTTATCATGCAAACATCATTTTTCATCATTTATTCAGCGCCACTCAAGATAAATGTCATCTTGTGAACTTGACCCTTTTCCCGCCAGCTCTGTCAAGGTAGAATATGATGATACGAAATGTAAGGGTGAGAAAGGGAAAACTCCCAGTTCCCAGGCCAATATTACTTTCCCAAGAAAATCTAAGTTTTACTGACCTTTCGTAACACTCTCTGGACATGTGTGCGTGGAGGTGTCCCCTACACACCCGCTCGTGCATCCTAAGTGCTTCGCACTCGGGGAGACGTGAGGCCCCCAGAGGCTCACAGCGTCTTTGTTCACGTATGGTCGCTGCCTGAAGTTGCCTGCGCTGTTACAGAGCTACTACCCCCCAGGATGGGTCTGAATTGCTGGTGGATAATCCCCAAAGCCCAACTCCCGGGCCTGTTTCCAGGCCCTCCCTCGGGCTCTGCTCTCTGCACTAGGAGCGCCCAGCATCCTGGTCTTGGCCTTCTCCTCGTTAACTCAAGTCTCCTCGAGGGGTTCCAACTCCCAGCCCTCAGGCCCCCAGCTCCAGTGGTGTGTCTGCACCCTCAACCCCGACCCCGATGTTGACAAGCCACCGGGGGCGTCCCAAACTGCCCCCACCCCCGCCCCTCCACCTCTTCACTGAAAGGCACCAACTTCCGGTGTGTGTCCATCAGAAACGTCTCCAGGAGTCTTCCTTCTCACAGCTGCTCTCCTAGGCCAGATCATCACTTCTGCCTGGAAGGTCACAGGAACCACCCACCTGGTCTCTGCCACCCGCCTGCCCACGTGCTGACCCACCACCTTCCTCTGTCCAGCAACATTCTTGAAAACACAACTTCGGTGATTTAACTCCCTTGGCAGTAATCCTTCGATGGCTTCCTACGGTTGAGCAGATAGATCCCCAACTCCTCAGCCTGGAGAAAGTGGCCCTTCACAGCCAGGTTGCAAGTGCCCGTCCTGCTGTCTGTCCTGGGTCCCAGGGTCCCGCACAGCCAGGCTTCGCACTCCCGACCCCCTGCCGGTGCCCTCGTGTCCTCCGAGTGCCCCTCAGCCCCTCTTGGAAGAGCACGTCACGTCCCCACGTCACGTCCTTTGCAAAGCTCTCTGTCCCTGAGCGCTGGGAATAGCTGGCTGTCTCCATCACTCTTTGGTGCACTTTGACTACAGGACCTGTCCTGTCAAACTTAAATGATGGTTTTGAACCCTTCAAGCTGTCCGAGGGCTCAACTCCACGTGTGGCACCAAGGAGGCCCCCAGCAAACGTTGACTGCGACCAAGTCCCAACCCTTACCTCGGGTCCTCCTAAAGAGAGGCTTTGAGCTGACGTAACTCAGAGACACCACAGCCTGGTCACACACACAACTGGGAAAGTGGAAACTGAATGACAGACGGGCTGAGAGCCAAGAGCGAGTGTCGGGTGCTGAATCCGCCCCACCAAGTAACACCTGAGGGGACGCACAGCACCCTGCTGTGACATCTCGGCCGGGATGCTGTCTGTGCCCACAGGTCAGCAGCCCTGTGCCCAGAGCTCTCGGTGACCGATGCCACTGCCACCCAGGCCCAGGACCCAGGCTCTGGTCACGGTCAACAAGCAGGGCCTTCCCTCCATCCCGTCTGGCTCTTCCCGTTAACCCAGGGGCACCTCACCAGTGAAGTAAACCAACAGAAGCAGTGTCACTGCTTTACAGTAAGGCCTATTTTTTTTTTTTTTTACAAAAGAGGCAGAAGTGATTTGAATTAGGTTAATCATTTTCATGAAAAGACATTGGGGGCTTCCCTGGTGGTGCAGTGGTTGAGAGTCTGCCTGCCAATGCAGGGGACGTGGGTTCGAGCCCTGGTCTGGGAGGATCCCACATGCCGCGGAGCAGCTGGGCCCGTGAGCCACAACTACTGAGCCTGCGTGTCTGGAGCCTGTGCTCTGCAACAGGAGAGGCCGCGGCAGTGGAAGGCCCGCGCACCACGATGAGGAGTGGCCCCCGCTCGCCACAACTGGGGAGGGCCCTCGCACAGAAATGAAGATCCAACACAGCCAAAAATAAATAAATTAATAAATTAATTTAAAAAAAAAGAAAAAAGACATTGGAACGTTTTAGACCTCTGAAGAATGCGTTCTGCATCATGAATGCTTTATGACAATTGTTTATTTTGCAATAATTTAAAACTTAAGGAAAAACTGTAAAAATATACTTCATGTGTATAAACTTCACCCCACAATGAACATTTTACTTCATCTGCTTTCTCTCTGTCCACGAGCAGAGGAAGGGAGGGAGAGAGCCGCTGTATCTTGGGTGCATCCTGAGCGCTCGTCCCTCGCGGGCGGTCTGTTCTGCGCGTGTTTATGGCCCGAGCGCACCGCTCAGCAGGCGGCACCTGCTGCGTCCAGTGTCCGTCTGGTGACTTCAAAGTTCTTCCGGAAGGTGCATCACACCTGGACTCGACGGGTCTACGTGACAGACACTCGCGGGGAAGGAAGATGTCCCTTCCCACGTCAGAACTCCAGGTGAGGAACCAGGATCGCCACCCCCGCTGTGCTGCACCCACACCTGCAAGGCTTGAGTCAACTGCTGACTCTTCCAGAACACGGGCTGCCAAGTACTTGAAATAATCAATCAAACCTCAGGAATGTTTAACTGACGGTTTCTGAATTTTTAACCAATACATAAAAGATAAATAAAAACGCCATCCGTTTCTTTATAACTGCACCCTCTAGAGGCTTACTTCGTCTATTAAAAAATTAGGCACTGGCACACCCCCTCCGCAGCCTCATTGCTGCCCGGGGCCCGCCCCTCCCTCCCTCTCCCCCGCCTCCTAGAAATATAAATATAGGTATTTGAAGACTGCTCAAAACACAAATACCGTAAAACCTTGGACCGAAATAGAATATTTTAAACACGACAGACTGTGCTGCGGCCCCACATCACAGGCGAATGAGCACCCCTCGGCCCCCAGCCCCGGCTACGGCCTCAGGGACGCCCTCCCCTGCAGGGCCCCGGCGCAGAGCTCGGCTCTCTCCCGAAGCGCGCTGGCCTCCTCGGCGCCCCCGTGGGCCTGCCCGCCCTTCAGCAGGAAGTGGCTGATGAAGAGCTTCAGGCCCTCCCGCAGCAGGCCCAGCGCGGGGCTGTCAGACACCCTGAGGAGGAAGGGACACGCGTCAGTGACCAGCCGGCCCCCGTCTCAGCCCTAGGGACCCCGAAGTGGGGGACGTACCTAGTTTCCATCTGGTCAGAATTCTCAAGTAAGAACTTAATATCCTATCTGTCAGAAATCATTTTCTGTTTGCTATTAGGCAAGTCTCATGTTCCCCAAATTAATGTTCAGGATATTATTAAAACTGAAAAGCTACATGTAAGTACAACAAACTTGCTTTTATAAAACAACACAGGTGAAAACAATTTCTCTCCCCTTTTCCACATGTTTTATCGAAAGAGCTGGGAACAAACCTTGCAAAAATTAAACCAAGGTCTTCAACTTCCGTTTCCACGAGCAGCATATGTAACACTTTTCGTAAAAAGTGGACTCTGGGTTTGTCCAATTCACTGAATTCAACGACCTAATAGAGTACAGATAAAAAATAATAAGTTACACTGTTGAGCCAACTTTGCAGTGATTTCTGACTATAGCTTGAGTAAAAAACTACTGCTCCCCTTGCCCCTTAACTAAGGCTATTTCCAGTTTTATAAAATGAACAGCTGTCAGCAAGGACGTGGGGCCCTGGGACCGCTCGTGCACTGCTGCAGGGCGTGCACGCCACTGGTGAGAGCTACTCGGCAGTGCTGAGTCCGGTCCAGGGGGCGGATGGGTACCTAGCGAATCAGGAATCTCATTCCTGGAGTTGAAACGTAGATTATCTCCATGTCTTAAAGAAACTATCCCCTAATTAAAACCATACACACACACACAGAATTTAGATCCAGAAGAGACTAATTCATATATATATAACAATCATAGTATACTGATACAGTGGAATACTATACAGCAGTAATAAAATCTAAGGACAAAACTGCAGATATCAACATGGATAAATTTCAAGCTTATGCTGAATTAAATAACTGTACAAGGACATCAAGAGCCTGGTTAACCACATGCAGACACAGGTGCTGCCTACAGCCAGAGCCCTGTGGGGTACGGAGGGGCTGGGCTGCTTCAAGGCGTCTCCAGGACGGGCTGCATCTGAGGGACACGTCACGTCTTGTTCCATTCTGAGCTCAAACTCAAGTGAACCGAAGGTAAGACTCCCCCCAGCAAGGAGAAGGCACTAGCTCTCCGTGTTGTAAATTCTCCCCAGTTCTGGAATGTGGGACGAGGCTCTGGCCCTCATTTTCAGTACAGTAGCCAAAACCCAAGGGCACATCCCTAAGGAACGCGCAGTTAACTCGACAGGTGCTCTGGTGAACAAATACATAAACACAGACAGGAAACCGCAGCCGAGCCTGTCCCAAGGATCAGGAAGCAGAAGGCAAGAGGCCGGGCCCCCAGCTACCCCTGCCCCTCAGCTTCTCTCACAGACCACACCGTCAGGACCCCCAGGCCCCCGAGGTCCTACTGCCCAGGCCACCTTGACCCGCCTCTCACGTCTAGGCCTCGCTGCCCACCCCGGACCACCTCCAGAGCATCTGCGTTTCGTCGTCTCTGACGAGTCAACGTGGGAACTGGACGGGGGCGAGGCTGCCCCTGCTCTGAAAGATGTGCCGCAGCCACGGGAGGGGTGGCGGGAGCCCAGCTTCGGCACAGCTCCCACGTCCCCACTCCTTCCTGACGGGGCAGCGGCCGCCGCGGGGCTCAGGATGGCCTGCACACGCACCGCAAGTCCCGAGACTGATTCATGTAAGGGAGCAAACAGCTGTAACGGCGCCTTGAGCTACTAGGCAACTTTACACTGCGCGCTCACCTGGCGATTTCCTATGATGGTCTGATAATGAGTGTTTTTCAGGTGAGTCAGGATCTAAGGAAACATATATTCTAAGGTACCAAACATACAGAATTACACCTGGCCCCTGAACTCGGCTTTGGACTGTGCAGTCCACTTACATGAGGACTGTTTTCACTAAACACGCACTGCAGGACCACACGCTCCAAAGCTGGTTGAATCCTCACGTGTGGAACCAGGACACGGAGGCCGACTGTAAAGTTACACTCAGACTACGACTGTGCCGGGGGCCGGTGCCCCTGACCCCACGCGGCTCAAGGCTCAACCGCACGCTATCATCTTCGTGCTTCCAATCATCCCACACGTTATACACACCTTTAAAATGGAAAGTGGCAGTGACTTTGTCTTCAACAAGTGGGCCACCAGGCGAACCAAGTTAGAGAAGTTAGTGGCTGGCAGAGTTTCTAAGTCCCGAAATTTGTCCCATATGCTGAACTGGAATGTCATCTAAATAACACAAAGAAAGAAAAAAAAAAAGGTAGAATTCAACAAATTATTAGAATAAATCACTAAAAATATAATCCAAAGGTACTGTACTTATTCACTTACTTAAAACATCCTAAAAATCAAGACTTTTTAGAAGCAACTACACTCTCCTTTCCTACATACAGGAGTTTGAAATAGCTTCACAGTAATTTCCATTACGGTATTTTCCCTGAAATCGGCAGAAACATTAGAAAAAGATGGTGCAGCATAAACCAGAGGCACTCGCCGATTCCGCGGGTCGTGACCCCCTCATCTGTGACAGGGAAAGGTGACCTGGGGACACGGCTCAGGTTGTGCCCACGCTCTGCACACAGCTCTTGGCCGGGGTGGCCCCTGACTCAGGGCCCGCATCCCAGGTGGGCCGAGCCAGCCAGAGTGGTTAGAGAGTGGCACACAGGCAGCCAGCCTCCCAGCTGACCTGAAAGCTCCTCGCGTAGTCACAGAACTTGCCCGCCAGGAACGCGTAGAAAGGGTTGTACGTTTTCTCTTGAAGACAGCAGTCTACGAGGACGTGGACGATTTCTCTCTCCTGCTGATCCTTAAGCCCCAGCCTGTAAGACAGGAATAGCGAGGACTAAACCTTCAATTCGCCAAATTTTAACAGCTTCAAGGCAGAAATCTTTGAGAGGAACACATCCTGTCTGGCAGTTGGGTTAAGTGGGCCGAGTAGACAGGGTCGGGTAGCAGGGCTGGAGATCCAGGCCCGGCCCCAGCCTCTGGCCTCAGGCTTTCCAACAACATGGCAGAAGGAGGGGACCCCAGGCTCTACAAAGGCCTGTCACTGGTGACCGACCGACAACAAACAGGGCCTCAGCTGTGGGCCTTTGTTTTTTTTTTTTTCTAAAACGTATGGTCTGGTTTGCACGCAGTAAAATCCATCCTTTTAGTGCATAGTGTTGACTTTGGACAAGCATCCGTAGTCCTGCAACATTTCCCCTGCATTTCCTTCTGAATTTGAAGCAAATAAAGGAAAATTAATTATTAGACTTTTTAGATGTACTTTGTACACAGATGTTTTTCAATCTCATTACAACTAATTATAGAAGTTGTAATATAATTACAACTAAATTAAACAGGAAGTTTAATTTAGATGTAATCGGAAAGACAACTTTAACAGGAAGGTTTTAAGCAACTCATGACAAACAACAGCCACCGGGAACTGTCAGGTGGTCACCTGATTTTTTCCAATCAAAACAGATCATAAACTGTCCTAATCTGGAGCTACCAGCGGTCAGTTAGCAGGAGCTGGACTGCAGCCCGTGGCGCGGGGCAGCGGGTGGGAAGGGGCAGGGCCCCGGCCTCCACGACGCGGCACCCAACTCAATAACAGAGCAGAGGCTCGCACACAGGCTTACTTCAGGAGCTTCTCGAATGCGTCCAGAAAGTCTTCACTAGTCATAACTGTACAAAATATGTTTCTCCTGATGTCGGTGTTCATTCTCTGCTTTTGGGCAAGCTCCAGTATCTTCGAGCTAACCTGGAAAGAGGGACGACCGGGCGTAGATCATACAGATGTTTCAGTGAAAGTTGTTCTTTGGTTTAGCGTGGTTACTAAGTTTCTAAGAAGTAATACGTGTAATTCTGTGGCTTGACCCAAGGCTAACTGTAAGGTATGCGTAAATACATGTATGTAAACGCGGAACCTTTATTCTTGAGCAAACCCCCTGGCACCCCCACAAAGGAAAAATAGCAAGAGGCAAAGCAAGCCCACGAGGAGAAAACCGCTCGACCTGGGAGGCTTCGCGGGAGCAGAGGGTCGGCCAGTCCAAGCACCAGTGGAATGAAGGAGAGGTAGGTGCTGCGGCCGGGGGGCAGGGGGCCAGGACGGCCAGGACGGCCAGGACGGCCAGGAGGGCGGGGAGGCCAGGATGACTGGGTGATCGTCCTGCGTTCCCCTCGCTCCACTCAACGTTTAAGTCCCTTTCCTAACATTTTGAGACTTTAAAAGGAAATAACAGAAATGGAATTAAATGATATCACAAAGCAGTAGCCATTTCTATAAGGTCTTCAAATAAACCCAGGGGAAGCCGCGTGGGGACACAGGTCACACGCTTGGCGGTGGCGAGCACGGGCCGCATACCGTCCCCGTGAGCTGCTTCTGCGGGGTCTTCTGCTGACCGCTGTCGATCATCGGGGCGCCACTCCACGCGGACCCCACGATCCACCAGCGCCCGGTTCGCTGGGCGTTCAGGACGCTGTCCCAGGAGACGCGGAGCTGAGTCTCTGTCCCTGAGCCAGCGCCTCGCAGCTGATTGAGAAAACAGCAGCCAGTGGAGGCCGCGGCAGCTCAGAGCCCGGGCAACAGCGACCCCGGCTCTTTCCAGCTTGGATAACAGCATTTCTGGTGCGTGAAAGCTGTGATGGGTCACTGACAACTGGGACAGTTAACCAGTTAGGAATAATGCCAAAGTTCGAGGTAAACTCTCAGTGTGTGTGTTTGGGCTTTGTGGGTCTATCACCCAAAACACTTGTCTTAGAACAGCTGTCACGGGCGGGGGTGGGGAGAGAGGCTCAGACTTGGGCAGGAGGCGCGCCCCATGGGCCGGCAGTGAGGACTCCACCAGCAGGGGTCTGGGGTCTGCCGGAGGAGGCCACTCTGGGTCTGAGTGGTGCCCGGGCCGAAGGACTCGCCCAAGGGGCCCCACGCTGAGAAGCTCTGGGGAGCTTAAACAGACGAGCTCTCACTCCCCAGGCTGGCCTCCCTGGTCCTGGTGGGACCCCAGCCCGGGCCCTGTTCCAAAGTGATCAGAGGGTCCTCCCGCGATTCTCCGGCGCGGCCGAGGGCGGAGGGCTCAGCGTGGGACACACGCAGCTCACAGGGAGGGTCACCCCACAGAAACGTGCAGTTGCCTTTCACGTCCGGGAACCCCCGCTAACCAGGCGGGCACCTGACCTGTGGCTCCACCGCCCTCCGGAACTTCACGGGGGTTGGCGCAGACCCGGCAGCGCAGGCGGCCGGGAAGGAGGGTGCCTACCAGGGCTCTCTGCAGCTTCCGCAGCCTCTCCAGGGGCTCGGGGTCGTAGCCCGGGATCTTCCGCACGTCGTTGTTCTTCAGGGCCAGCAGCGTCTCCAGCATGAAGCGAACCTGGAGACAGATGGGAAAAGCCATTATCTCAAATGCTGGGAACCAACAACGCTTCACCGTGGGGAGAAAGACACCGTCTCTGCGCACGTGGTCGCCGCCGCCGAGGACGGGGCAGGGGCACCTCTGGGAGAGGCCGCACCAACCTCGGCAGCCGCCCAGGGCTCCCCCGCCCCGCGGGCCGAGAACACGCCCGGGCCGCGCACCCTTCCGCCCCCACCAGCCCCTGGTCTCAGTCGCCCTCCTTCCCCACCGCGTCTGCAACCTCTTCCCACTGCTGGCCTTTTTGCTTTTCTAACTTTTAAACTGGAAGTGACATCATACTTAGAGAAGACTTGCAAGAACAGCACAAAGACTTCCCACAGACCCTGTCTGAGATTCCCCCCAACGTTCACTTTAGCTGAGACATAGCTCACATACCAAGCATCCACTGAGCACACTCGGGGCTGTGCAGCCGTCACCACGACCAGTTTTAGGACGTTTCCATCAGCGCTCAAGGACTCCAAACCCACCCAGTCACTCCCCAGCCCAGCTCCTCCAGCTTCAGGCCAGCTCGAGCCAAATGCCTGTGTCTGCCTTGTCTGTGTTTTAAACGGGACCCCTGAGCATTCAACACGGGGACAGGGTCTTCGCTGGGACCCTCCCCCACGATCTTCCTCTCCCACCTGGACCCGCCCCCCCCCCCCACACAGCAACTCCACCACCACCTCCGCGGCCCCCAGGACCCTCAGAGGGCTCGGCCTACACCTCCTTCCTCACAGCTAACCCGAGCCCTCACCTCAGCATCTCAAAAATGGGCCAGTCTTCCTGTCCAGTCTGTGTCTCCTGAACAAACTACTGCCCACCTGCAGGCCCAAGCTGGTACCTGGGGTGACCTCTGACCCCTCCCTCTCCCTCCTTTCCCCCACCAAGTCTGGCCACTTCTACGTCCTAAACCCACGTCCACTGCAACTCTGCTGATCATCGCCCCAACCCCTGAGGTGGCTTCTCTCTCTTTCCTATGCTGTAGCCAAAGTGACCTCAGCATGAAAACCCGCTCCGAGCCCTTCACGTGCCTCTGGGATAAAATCCCAGTTCCCTGCGAGGTTTATGAGGCCCCGAGGCCGGCCCCTGCCCTGCGCCCCTGATGCCTCCCCACAGCGACGCTTTCCTTTTTCCTCAAATGAGCCCTCGCCCCGCCCAGGGGTTCCCATGACTCTCCCGTGCCCCTCAGTCTGCAGACCAGCAAACGAGGTGGCCACCATGAGCCCCACTTTCCAGACGGGGAAACCGAGGCCTGGAAGCCTTGGTCCCTTTGCTGCCGAGTGGAAGAGCCAGAAGGCCGAGTGGGCTGACCCCCTCGCCCCTCCCCCCAGGCCTTCCCAGTAAACCTCTTCTGAATGGCTGAATGTTAAATAGATCGATTCGTAAATTCACAACAGTAAAGACACAAGGTTCGCTCACACCTTGAAGACGAAGCCACAAAACCAGATGAGGCAGAAGATAACAGGGATCATTAGGAGACGAAACGCAGTATTTACCCCAGATACTCATGTTTAAGTTCTGGTCAGTGTGAGCGTTTAGGCAGTTAGGAAGCAGGTCAGGTGACACGCTCATACCCTGGTCTGGTCCCGGAACTTGCCGCCTGCCCCGCTGGCTTTGGCCTGGGCCTCAGTGATCAGTTCCTTAAGCGACAAAGCATCATCTTTTCTCAAGGAAAACCCCACGTTTCTCAGCATTAACAGGATCAGTTCGATATCTTTTTCTGTGAAAGTTCCAATAAGTTTTCTCAAAATGTCAAAGATGAGGAGAGACTGCACCACGTGGAAGTTATATAAATGGGCGATGATGGCGAACAGGTTGTCACACTCTTTCCCGTCACATCCGCTTTTATAGACGTCAGCAAACTTCCTCACCACAGCCTCCAAAAAGTGCGCACCGACCTGGATGAAGAACAGAAAAAACATTACTGCAAACGTGTAAGAATCAAGTTAGCAAGTCATTCTCAGGGGTCCTTCTTCTTCTAACTTCAACGTATGTTGAAAGAATTAGTACTTTTAAAATGAACACATAAAATGTACATGTGGCAGGATACGAACTCCAGCAGGGCAAAACCTCTAAAAACACGAGCCTGAGTGCCCAGTGCTTTACAGAGGAAAACACCACACCACACACGACGCAGAGCAGGGGGCCCAGCGCACACCTTCCCTCGAAGTGCACCTTCCTGTCCTTAAAAGCAACGAGGTGCTGTTTCTGGCCAGCAGCCATTCTGGTTCCTTGGAAAAATGAAATCGTTAAGCATGTTAAGGACACATCCGTATCTCTAAAAATGCACTACTAGGGCTTCCCTGGTGGCGCAGTGGTTGAGAATCTGCCTGCTAATGCAGGGGACACGGGTTCGAGCCCTGGTCTGGGAAGATCCCACATGCTGCGGAGCAACTAGGCCCGTGAGCCACAACTACTGAGCCTGCGTGTCTGGAGCCTGTGCTCTGCAACAAGAGAGGCCACGATAGTAAGAGCCCCGCGCACCGCAATGAAGAGTGGCCCCCGCTTGCCACAACTAGAGAAAGCCCTCGCACAGAAACGAAGACCCAACACAGCCAAAAATAAACATAAAAATAAAAAAATAAATAAAAGATTACTATTAAAAAAAAATTAAAAAAAAAAATGCACTACTATCTAACACGGCTCACTTCTCTAGCTCGGTTGGGCCTGGAGGGAGAAGACGGGTGTGGGCGCCCAGCGGTGGCGGAGCGATGGCGACTCTCCAGCTGAGACATGGGGACGCAGATCACTGCAGCCGTGTTGGACCCTTGAAGGTGGACCGGGCCCAAGAGTCACCCAGCGACAGAACTAGAGGGTGTGGCCACTCAGTTCACGGGAAAGATCAACCTTCTGCATAACAGCAGCTGACGGAGCTTCTGACGGGGACGGTTCATCCGGGAGCGGGAGCAGAAGTGCGGGCTGGGTGAAATCATTTTAACCTACGGGGTTCCCCGCCGTCCAGCGGTTAGGGCTCTGCGCTTCCACCGCAGGGGGCACAGGTTCGAGCCCTGGTCGGGGAACTGAGATCCCGCAAGACACGAGGTTGGAAAAAAAATAGCCTTATAAAGCCTGAACCGTAGGACACCTGGGCAGGGCTGGTTATAGAAGCAGGTGTGGTAGTTAAAATCCCGGGTGAGGATGAGATCAACCGGACAGGCTGCCGCAGGAAAATATACACATGTCACTGCCAAATCACAACAAAATAAATGCTAGAGGAGTCCAGAGAAAGGCACCAGATCAGCAGGAGGGAAGAGTGACTTCGCAGAGGCAGCTCTGACAGACTGGATGTGTTCTTTAGTTTCTGAAGACCTGAGAATAAACAACTTTAACCTATAAACTCCCAATTCAAGCCTCTTCTCTAAAGATAAACCTGAAGAATATACTCTCCTATCATGACCATTATATTACATTCAAATACAACTTTAAAAAAGAAATTAGAATTCTGCAGACGTCAAGAAAAATTCAGGTATAAAACATACTCAGGTATGTTTTCAATCACACAAATGGAATTATTTAATCATATCAGAATCTGTCAAAATTACAGTTTCCATTTAATGTCTTCAAAATAAAATATAACAGTATAGCATTTAAAAATAGGAATAACATTCACGTTGCTAAAGTTATTTAAACAAATAAATTAATTCTGACTTGGGGATTTTAACACAAATCTGCACAGACCTGAGTTTTGATTTTTCAGCGACTCAGAAGCAATTCAGTCACCGACACCGTGGCTTTGTAACTCACGCTCCTCTTTGCATGGATCCCTGTGAGGATGCTTTTCTCATCACAGGCCTGAGAGAAGTTCAGTGGAACCAGAGTTTGGACAGCTCAGCCTCCTCTGGCACCGGTTTCAGTGGCTGTCGCTAGCTGAAGTCCCCTCGCGACTTGCCCTGGGATGACCACCTCAGCTGTCCCTCGCGCTGTTAGTGAAGGTTTAAATGAGAAGTGGGACCAATGACCTCGCATGTTCAAAGGCAGGGGATTCCTGATACCGTGTAGGTGGTCAGGGTCTACGGCTTTTTCTGTAACTCAGTGAAACGCTGTCTGTGCTGAAACCGTTTTGATTGTCAAGTACTCCGGGATGGTCCAGGAGGACCGGGGGTGCACTAGGACAGCCTATAATGGCGCTGAATGAATCGTGGCCATCACAGGGCACTAGGAAGGGATCCAGTGATTCCACTACGCTTTGTAATGAAGAGAAGCCCTTAGAAATCAAACAATTACGCCAGAAGAGCGATTCCCTAAACAGCTGGTGCAGATTAGCTGAGGAGAGTTTGCTGTTCAGAGGTCTCGGGGCCCACGCCCCCTCCTCTGTCCTCGCCTCCCTGTGCCCAGGAGGTCCCAGAGTTGCCACCTTTCAAAGTTCTCACTGGGACTTCCCTGGTGGTCCAGTGGTTAAGAACCTGCCTTCCAATGGAGGGGATGTGGGTTCAATCCCTGGTCGGGGAACTAAGATCCCATATGCCGAGGGGCAAGTAAGCCCGTGCTCTAGAGCTCCTGCGCCACAACTAGAGAGAAGCCCTCACGCTGCAATGAAGATCCCACGTGCTGCGACTAAGACCCGACCCAGCCAAATAAATAAATAAATAAAAATAAATTTCAATAAAATTTTGACAGAAAGTTCTTACAATACGACCTCGGCTAGAGGAGAAAAGTGTGGCTCAGAGGTTTCTCTAGGAAGGGTGACGAGCCTGCAGCGGGAGGAAAGGCGGAACTCCAACCACGCGAGGCTCACAAGCACTAATTTTACGGAGCACTTCCTACGGGCCAGGCTCCTGCATACACTCCCTGCCGTGAAACCGCCAGACCAAGCCCCTAGGGGTGGGTGGGGAGGCAGGTCACCAGGTGGCTGGTCTCCCCGCCCAGCACTGCCCTCACTGCTGAGCCTCCAGCAGATGCAAGGAGAAGGCCTTCTAGAAAGTCTGTGCTCTTTAAAGTAAGCCCCGGACAGGCCCACTCTGTAAGACCCCAAATGATTGTCAAGACCATAATTGTGAGCAAGTCCTAGAAAAGTGGGAGGATGTGAAGAGCACAGCGGCAGCGGGGAAGCAAGGCCCAGGGAACCGTCCACAGCCCGCGATCCGGGGGGCAGCACGGCCTTCAGGGGCTTTGCTGCATTTGCAAAGTGGGGCTAAATAAATACCCGCCCCGCTCATCCTGCTGGGAGTCCCGAGGACTTACACCAGGGGATCAGACTAGCAGTGACACTTTGCTGCCGAGGCCTGTTCTGGGAGGAGGGCATTCAGAAGGCAGAGAAGCTCCACAGCACCACTAACAGATACTGCCCCACGCAAAGATCCTAAGGGGTCATCACGTTCTCTGGTCAATAGAAAGGTCATCTGGGAAAATTACACCTCGCTGGCCTACTCACTCACTCATGCGTCTACCTTAGTGTAAAGTCCTGCAACCAGACCGATTTCCCTCAACAACCCTGCTAGCAGCCACACGGAGGGAGTGGATGCTGACCAGGAAGGTTATGATCTCACTGTGGGAGGTGACAGACGAGGACCCAGGACGAGGTGGGCCCCCCTGACGCCAACACAAGGGTCACTGACCAAGGACCAAGAACACGGGGCAGGCCGGATGGCACGGGGATGCTATTTCCTCAGCAGCACCTACTGGGTACCAGGCACCGCACAGGAGATGCTTTAGACACGTTGTCCACTGAATCCCGACAAAGGCCCCACTTCACAGACACGGGCAGGTCTGTGGCCCACCCAGGGGGACCAAGGCTCCAAGCCCAGGCACTGTCACGTGTCCCCTTGCTTCATGCCCAGTTTTACCTCACATTCCGGTGGCCTCTTGCCCAACACAAAGCCCTGTGCTCTGAACACCTGAAACAGTCACTGTTACCATGGGGAACACAGAGTAGATGAAGGCAAATCCACGATGTCAGTCCAGAGGGACAGAACTAACAGACAATAAGGCCATGTCAGAAAAGGGACCAAGCGCAAAAGCAGAAGTTGGCCAACATCACGTAGCTACCGAGTGTGGTTTAGGATGATACGATACAGACAAGGTGGCCTTGAGCCGTTTCAGCTGATCACTGACACAAGCAGCACTTGGACAGCTAATGGCTGGAGAGAGGCAGCCCTACCTCGATGCCAACTGTGCAGTGAAGAATGCTGACCAGGAGGACATGCTCCATCACCAGCCTGGAGGGCATGGCCGCGTCCGGGGCGCAGGCGCTCAGGAGGGCGCCCGTCAGAGTGTCATTCATGTCCTTCCTGCTGTGGCCCATGTACAGCTCCTCCAGCTGGCCACTGATGGAGGCCAGGTTCGGCTCACTCAGCCTGCAGACAGTCGGAAAGACAGAGCGACAGTGCTGTTTCAAATCACGAATTGTTTTTTTAGGTCAATTAAAAAAAACTGAAAAAGTTATTAATACTTCCAATAGATCCTCTCTTGTGTATGTGTTTGACCCACGAACAATTCTTATCCTGTCCCAATAATCCAGTATATATGTACATAACACAGAATCTTCTGGAATCTTCAAATAACGTTAACTGCTGTCCTTCCAGCTGAAATGCGGCCACAGTAAGGCACACGCAGGATTCCCTTCAAGACCACAGAGACTGTGATGAGGATACTCCACTGATATCCTTACCCAACCTCCCCGGGCAGAGGCAGGGACCCATCGTTAGCACATCCGTATGTACTGTTGGAAAAAATCCCAGCTCTTCCATTTTCTGCTGGCACAAAAATCTTTTATTTCCTAACATGGAGGTCAGGGCTGTGCTGGGTGGGGATGGGAGGAGGTATATGCACTGCAGCTGTGCCAACTCTGAACATCAGATGGCATGTTCAGTAAAATCCCAGGATGCACCAAGAAGAGTGTTTTAATTGAAAAGAAATTAAAAAAAAAAAAAAAAAAGAAAGCAATGCAGGCTTTGGTTTAATTCTCAGAACCATTCCTGTGTTTTTAGAAAAGAGACAATCTCTTGAAGTGACACGATACACTGTCTCGAGGTTACCTGTTAATCAGACCTTTGACCTGTTTCTTGAGCCTCTCTAGTTCTTCCTTTTTCTGGGCATCCACTGTCTCCTCTTCTCGCCTCACGTGAGGTGGGATGTACTTTCCACCATTTTCACAAAGACTCTGCTTGAAAGGACAGAAATAAATTACAAAAAAATGTACATTGACTACACCCCACCTTTCCCCTTGCTACACTCACACTTAGATATTAAATTCCCAAGAACTGGGAGAGGCTGTCACTACTGACTACTGCTGCTTCATGAACATCAGCTGTTTCCCGAGTGCCCGCGAGTGCCCGCTCTAGTCGTGGACAAGCACGCCATGGCCGGGACGGTGGACGTCATTATTTACATTAACATCAACACTACATTTCATCACCTTACTTTTCCCTCTGTAACTCTTCAGACCTGGCTGCGCCCCCCCGCCCCCCTTGTCTACCCGACAGAGCCCTGTATTCTACACTTCTGCCAGCCTCAGTTCACAGTAGGCACGGCAGCACACAATCACCTAAATTAAGTGCATCACCAGTTTTGGAGAAAAAGCGGTCCAAAGTAGTTTCAAACCTGTCAAAACCAACATCTAAATTTACATGATAAAATCAAAATCAACCCACTGCTCACTATTTCCTAGATTTTCAACTGAGAGGATTACAAGTCATTACCACCGACCAACACTCCCTGACAAGCCTTTAGGAGACAGACATTTGTAAGGCATGATCCTTGCTGTCGGGCTTTAAGCTGAGCTGGAGAAAGCACATTTTCATACACAGAAACTTACTCTTGAGACACCCGTTAGTATGTCAATTACACCTCCACAGGCTGTGAAAGAGACTTGGGAACAGTCAAAACTTAAAGTGCTAAGAGAGGAACTGATAGCACGTGGGCACTGCTCACAGAGTGCCAGGTGCTAAGGCACCAAGGACAGAAACGAAAGACACTTCATATCCTTCAGGAGGGGAAAAGATTCCCAGAGATGTGTGACCTTAACAGATAAACACAAACAGTGAGAAATGGAGGAAAGGCCTTGCAGACAGAAGAAATAATATACTCAGAGGCAGAAGGATGAAATGGTGAGAAGTGGAGAAGAAAACACAGGCAATGCCATAAGGCCGCCTTCAAGGTGCATGTGGAGGTGAAGCCGTTTGAACAGGCAAGGGGCCAGCGCGTGAGGCCTCGTCTGCTCTGCTGTGGGTTCTAAACCTGGTCGTCCGTGTGAGACTTTATCCAAGGGAGTCTCAGAGATCAGCTCTGTGCTTTAGCAGGATCCACTCCAGGTGCAGTTGGACAGGAAAAGGACTAGGTGTGGGCAGGGGTGACTCAGGGGTGGTGCAGGAGTCCCCACGGTACACGGGAGGTGGGAACAAAGCTTGGGGGAGGGGAGCCAAAGTCAAGTTTGGAGGCTGAGGCAGTGAACCGAGTGAGGATGTGGCCTTAGGACAACGGTGGGGACGGCCGGTAAGTCCCTGGGATAGAAAGGTCTCTAGGGATGTTTTCTCCCTGTCTGTTTATTGTGGAAATTTAAATAACCCGACAGACCCACACTCAGCTCAAACAATTATCCATACCTCCACTGTGTCACTTCTGTCCCATGCTCTGCCCCACCCGTTATTTTGAAGGAAATCCCAGAGGACTCAGATTGTTCACAATCTAATACCTTATCGTTTGCGTCAACATCCTCCGAGGGCTTTTCACTCCTCTCTTCATCTTCGGCAAAACGGACTCTCTTTTTCCTCCCTTCCTCCTTCGCTCTCCCCTCCGCTCCTCCGGCTTCTCGCTGTCCCTCGCCTACATCCTGCTGGTCCTCCTCCTCGCTCTGCGCTCCCGCTTCTGCCTCCCGCTCGCCTTCGTCTTCCACATCCTGCTCCTCCCGTTCGTCCTCGGGGTCACTTTCGGGGAGTGTCTGTCCCGCATCCTCCTCCTCCTCCTCACTGCTGCTTTCATACCAGCCACTACTTTTCCCAGAGTCCAGGGCTCCCAGGATGTAGTCGAGCCCATCGCGGGCAAAGCTAGGAGGCACGGAGCTTCCGTCGCCCTTCTTTCTGCGCTTGTTCAAGCCGAGGCACCGCTCCAGCTTTCGGATCTCTCGGTCCTCCTCCTCGTTGGCCGCCAGAAGTGCCCGTTTCCGGGCAGCGGCGGCGGCTGCGGGGGTCTTGGTCCTGCCGAGGGGACCCCTGGCCTGGGCCTGGCCAGCCTTGGCCGGAACCGGGGGAGGTCGCAGCCCCTCGGACGGCCGCGAGGCCCGCCGTGGGGACGGCTGGCCGTCCTCCTGCGTCTCCTCCGCCCGGGGGCCGCTCGCTCCCCCAGCTCCGCCGCCGCCCGGGCCCGGGCCCGGGCCCTGCGAGGGGCCGGCAGTCCTCCGGAGCCGGCGCGCCTTCCTCAGGTGCCGCTTCTCCTTCCTCAGCTCCCTGCGGCTTTTCCTCCCGCCCGGGCGCACGCCTCCCTGAGCCCGGGGCCCCTCGCGGCCGCCGGGGGTCTCGCCCTCCGAGGTCGCCTGCACGAACTCCTCCACTGCTAGCTTTAGCCGCTTCAGGGCCCCCTCCCCGCCGCCCCCAGGCCCGCGGCGCGGCCCGCGCCCGGCTCGGCATTTCCCGCGAGCCATGTGCCCCCGGCTGCCACTCGGGACCAGGGCTACAGTGCTCCTAGACTCCGATGTTTTCCGGGACGCGCCAACGCGCGACTTCCGGTCGGGGCGAGACTTCCGGGCGGAGAGCGGCGCGCTGCGCGGGGTGGGGCGGCGCCCCCTGCTGGCGGGAGGGCGGCAGCGCAGGGAGCCGCACGGCAGCAAACGGTGCTTGCTCTTAAAAGACTGTAAACTTTAACTTTCGAATGCGCACAAATACATTCTCGTTTAAAAACGAAAACTTTAGAGATTATGGTAAAGAAGGCTCCTAACGACGTGCCGCAGTAGTAACCGCGCTTACGGGGTAAGGGTAGGGGTGGGGGTGGATCCTTGCGGACGCGTGTGCGGGTGGAGCGCGGGTGGAGCCATGGGACCACGCGGTGTGTCGCTGCGTGTTGCTCACGGGAAGCTTGGTCCTGAGCTCACTGCTCCTTTCACTCAACCTCAGACCTCAGGTCCCTCCGCGCTCCGCGTAATGACGCACCTGTCCCTTATTAGGATTGCTGGGATTCCCTGGGATGATGTTCCCTGATTACCGCTCCATGGACAGCCGCCCCCTGGGGTGACTGGTACCCCCCAGAGTTCAAGTCCGCTGGAATTTGTGGACGTGCCCTCGTGTGGAAATAAGGCCTTTGCAGATGCAAAGTTAGGAGGAGGCCTTGCTGGATTGGGCAAGCCCTACATCCAAAGACAGGTGTTCTTAAGAGGGAAATTGGGGCTCACAGCTCACACACAGGTAGAAGGCCATGCGATGTCCGAGGCAGCGATGGCGGAGATGCTCCTCGAGCCCAGGGACTCCAAGGATTGCAGCCACATCAGAAGCTGGAGGAGGCCTGGAGCAGGTCCTGTCCTGCAGCCCTGGGAGGGACCCACCCGGACGGACCCACCCCAGGGACCCACCCCAGGGACTCACCCCGCCTACACCTTGATTTCCGATTTTCAGCCTCAGGACCGAGACTCTAAATGTCTGTTTTAAGCTGCCTGGTTTGTGGTGATTTGTACTGGGAAGCGAATACAACAGACGGGAAGGTGGGAGCTGGGGACCAACAGTACTCAGGGCTTAATGGTGACCAGCAAAGAAATCTTCCTGGAGGGACCAGAGTGACACCTGGATGGAAGTTCAAGCCGGGGCTCCGGGGTCGGCTCAGATCCTGACCTCACTGTGTGTGACCTGCTCAACTCAACCCACTGAGACTCAGCATCCCCGTCTGCAGAGTAGGGAGATCAGAGTGCCCATCCCACAGGGCTGTCATAAAATTAATCAGATTTTTTTTTTTTTTTTAGGTAAGAAGTGGATTTATTTATAGAGAAACCCACTCCTCAGAAGGTGAGAAAGGCCCCAGGATGTGGGGTTGTCAGTTTTTATGGGAGTGCGTAATTTCATAGGCTAATGAGTGGGAGGAATATTCCAGCTATTTTAGGAAGGGGCGGGGATTTCCAGGAATTGGGCCACCGCCCACTTTTTGATCCTTATGGTTGGCTTTGGAACTGTCATGGTGCCTGTGGGTGTGTCATTTAGCTTGCTGATGTGTTACAGTAAGCGTGTATTGAGGCTCAAGGTCTAGTGGAAGGCGATTTGTCCGCCATCTTGGACCCATTTGGTTCTAATCAGTTTATGTCATGTCCTCAGGCTATGTCATTCTTCCAAAGGTTGTGCCCTGCCCCTTTCCCTCCTGCTTCATCCCCGCCCCCACCCCACCTCCCCCCACCCCCCCCCCCCCCCCGCAGAGATGTTACTCCCATATTCTTATGGGAAGCAGAAGGGCAATGGTCCGTCTTCTGTAACTGCTTCAAGCCTGGGTAGGGGCGTTGACCCTGCCTGTCAAGGAGTAAAATTCTCTGGATGCCTGATCTAGGGGCCCCAGGGGCAGGACAGCTTGTTTTAAGTCAGTATGGGCTGTATTCCTTGCATAGCCATCATCTTGGTGTGGAACTGTTGTAACTGCTTCCATAGCCTTTCTTTGAATCTCCTTGGTGATGAAGCACTTTTTGTAACAGCATCAGAGTACAAAAATATCTATAAATGACAAAAGACTTAAAAGGCATGGTTAAACATCTGATTACAGGGCTTCCCTGGTGGCACAGTGGTCAAGAATCCGCCTGCCAATGCAGGGGACACGGGTTCGAACCCTGGTCAGGGAAGATCCCACATGCCGCGGAGCAACTAAGCCCGTGCGCCACAGCTACTGAGCCTGCGCTCTAGAGCCCGCGAGCCACAACTACTGAGCCCGCGAGCCACAACTACTGAAGCCCACGCGCCTAGAGCCCGTGCTCCATAACAAGAGAAGCCACCGCAATGAGAAGCCCACGCACCACAACGAAGAGTAGCCCCCGCTCGCCGCAACTAGAGAAAGCCCGTGCGCAGCAACGAAGACCCAACGCGGCCAAAAAAAAAAAAAGAGATAAATAGGGAAGGTTTTTGGAGAGGTAAAATAAAATTAGTGAGATTTAAAAATTAACTTCTTTCTTTTGTTTCACAGTGGAACTGACACCATCCCCCCTGTTCTCCCTAAGCAGCTCTGCGGGGCTCTTGGTTTCTGGTCTGTCCCTCTTTGTCACCTGCACTTTGGGGCTGTGGTCTCCTCATGTGACTACCTGTGAGGGCTCGTTTGGAGTATTAACCGCTCCATCGCAGGCTGAGCTGTGATTCGCTCTACATGGAAAGCTCCCCAGACCACTGTGTCCTCAGTTCCTGGAGTGAAGTGACGGGGAGGAAGGGTCTCCCGGCTGGAGCCCCCAGTCGTGGGGTGAGAAGCAGGAGCGGGGGGTCCCGGGGCACGGCCCCCCGCCTTCCTGAGCACCTCCTCCCGGGCCCTGGCCGAGGATGCGGCTGATCCCTGCCGGGAGGGAGAGGGAAGGAGTGAACAGTGTGGGCTACACGCCCCCCCCCCAAGTCTCCCCAGGCTCTCGTTCCTGGTGAAGCCCTGCAGCCCGTGCCTCTCTCTCATTCAGCAACTTCTCTGGTACTAATAGCGGCTACCCCGTTTTAACAGGAACCAAATGAATTACATTCACTCATTCCTGCCGGGCGCTCTGAAAGAAGGGGTCTGGCCCCCCAGCAGCTGCGCGGAGGCAGCCAGCTTCCAGAATCCTCTGCACCTGCTCCAACCTGGGACCAAGATTGCTCAGAAGTTTCTTTGCTCTAAAGCCACGACTTCGAAGACTTCGTGGGGGATTGATGTGGGCAAATCTTGGGGTTCTTTTTCAACCCCAAGTTCCTAACGTGCAGGAGGCCTTTGCAGCGATTCTGACTGCCTGGCACTTGGAGAAGCTGTGTCTCTCCGAGCCTGGAGGGGTCGGCAGGCGTGAGGGCGCTGGACGGCTGGTACCTTTCCCTGGTCCTGGTGAAAGGGGCTGGTTGGGGAGGAACAGGCGGCTTTAGCATCTGGTTGCAAACATGGAGCAGTCCACGAATGACACAGGGGCTGACGCACGTGCAACAGAGGGCCCACGGCAGGTAGTAGGCAGAACGCTGGCATGTGTGTGCGTGCGTGTGTGGGCAAGAGGCGTTGGAGAAGTGGGCGAGGCCAGGCCTGGCGTTGATGCTGGGACCAGTGGGGAGCTGGTGCAGTGTTCTGGGTGGACACGTGGGTGGGTGGGGGGGTAACTGGAACGGGGCTGCGTTTTGAAGCGATGACCCCGCAGCTGGCAGAGCTGACTGAGGTGGATCAGAATTGATGGGCAGACAGAGGCTGTTGCATCAGACACTTGTTCCCCAGCCTGGAAAAAACTGCTGGTTGCTGACAGCTCTTTAAAATAATAGCACGAATGATCTATTAAGAGTAATATGATATACAGTTGAAGTGTAACCTTTCACTCTGTGTCTTAGTCCGTTTGGGCTCCTATAACAGAACACCATGAACTGTGCAGCTGAAACTTCAGACATTCGTTCCCCATGGTTCTGGAGGCTGGAAGTCCAAGAACAGGGTGCCAGCAGATCCAGTGTCTGGTGGCGACCCGCTTCCTGGTTCATCGACGGCTGTCTTCTCGCTGTGTCCACCCCTGGGGGAGGGGGTGAGGGAGCTCCCTGGGGTCCCATTTATAAAGGCCCTAATCCCATCATCAGCGCTTCACCCCCATGACCTAATCACCTTGCAAAGACCCCATCTCCTAACACCTTCACTTTGGGGGTTAGGATTAAAAATATGAATTTGGGGGGAACATAAACATTCAGTCCATAACGCTCAGGTTCACAAACTTTTTGTTTCAATGTGTCAATTTATTGATTGCTTATTTTAACATATTGTTTCTTCTGGTACAAAAATAATTCATGCTCACCATAAAACCCAGAAATATTGTAGTTAAATGTGTAATGTAGAAAGGGGAAGCCCACCTCAAGCTCTTCCTCCCAGAAATACATTTCCTTCCAGATAGTCAAGGCACACATTAACTTGCATTACGATTACTCTTTACCAAAATAGGACGTATCGCTTTGCAGTTTCCCTTTTGCTCTTGATGATACAGCTCAGGTTTTTTTCCCCATGTCAGTAATCTATGTCCTGACAGCAGCGTTGCCTGGAGGCCTGTTGGAAACGCAGCATCACGGGCCCTCCCCAGACCCACTGGGCCAGAATCTGCATTTATCAGCCTTCCAGGATCCCGGCAGCCTCTCCAGTACGTTAACAACTGAGAACCGCCGATTCTGGGTCCCTCACTCTTTTCAATGGCTTTATGGGCATAATTTATGTAACCAATCTGCTAATGGTGAATATTTGTTTCCTTTTAAAAACATATATGTGTATTTTTGCACTGTTAAACAATGCCACAGCAAACATCCCTGTGTGTGTGTGTGTGTGTGTGTGTGTGTGTGTGTGTGTGCAGGACCGTGCAAGGGTTTCACAAGGTTATCGTCCTAGAAATTGCTTAGGGAAAGTGTATAAATTAACAGATAATGCCAAATTTCCAACCCCAAAGCTGTGCCAACCCGTGCTAAAATTGAGAGTGTGAGCGCCGGTCCCCCACACCTCCCCTTCGGTGACCCGTCCCAGCTGTTCCTCTCTGCCCATCTGATAGGTGAGAGGTCAGCGACCCCCTTCTTCAGCATCCTCACCACCCAGACTTCCTCCCCAGCAGCCCTCCCACTGACCCTGATGGAGAACATTCAGTCAGACCCAGGCCTGTTGGCTCCTTCCTCTCCATCCTTATGGCCACTGCCCCAGTGCCGGGGCCCTACCTTGGTCCTCTCCAACCCACTGGCAGCCTGGGCGCTCGCTTCAGCCCTTGTGGTCCACCCTTCCGCCCCCTCGCCCCCTCCCTGCCCCCTCCTCCAGGGCTCCTGGGTCTGGCCTCCCCTGCGTCCCACACGCCCTTGGCTGGAACACCCGCCCTCTTCTGCTGGACGGGGCACCTTTGCTGGAGCAGTTTCCCTGCTTACTGCTCTTACGTAACCCTCGTCTTAGAGGAATTCTGTGGTCTCCTCTGTGTCTGCGTCTTGCAGCTCAGATTCTTCTTCAACTTCCTGCAGCGTGTTTCTATCCCCCAGGGGCTAGTTCACGCAGTAGGCAGTGAACAAATGAGTGAGTGAATGAATGAATGAGTAAACGCCTTCAGATCCTGCTGGGGCCAAAATGAACTTTCACAGCCAGCACATCCTCCGTCTTTTCCTTTTGCTACGTTAATTATCAGTGGTGCAGCCGAGCCAAGAGGGGCAGGGGCCAGGTAAGCAGGAGCAAGGGGGTCAGACCGGACTGGGAAGAAGGATGCCCCATGGGAGGGGCTCCAGTGAAACTGGGCCTCTGAGCCGAGCTTGTCCTCTGGGCAGCAGTGTGTGGTTTATTCCGTTAGCTGCAGGGTAGGCTCACCATGTGACACCACTCACAGATGACTAAGGAGCTGTCCCTGGGTCACAGACCTGCACTGCCATCTCTGCCCAGTAAAGGAAAGGGAAAAAAGTCATAGTTATATGTTGAGATTTTCAGTATTTTTAGTTTATAAGCCAACTATTCATCACATTAAGACACTGATCTATAAATAAATTTGAAGGCAGTGATACATCTGGGTCTTTGCAGGCCTCAAGTTAGGCAATGATCTGTAAATATATTTGTCTGTGTCATTGATCCCTTTTTTATTAATGTCGTGGCTTTCACTGTGGTTATCAATTTCATTCCCGATTACCAAAGTCCTTGCAAAACCTTTGTTCCCTGGCGTGGGCTGCATCGGTCAGCGCTTATGCGTTTGAGTAACATAAAGTTACATCCACCTCTGGCTGTAGTTCAGATGCGTCATTAATTTTCATTAGCTCTTCCTGTCCTTTCTACATCCTTCTCCCCATTTTCACTGTGTTTTCCTATTATCTGGAGATGCTTCTCCTGTATGGAGTGCACATTACCTAAATGCTCTTGAATTGAGGGTAGGTGCCTTTCCGACATAGGCACCCTTTACCTTCTCTGCAAAAGTTAAGCCTATTTCGTTAGTTACGCAAGATTTCTCGTTACTTTTTATTACTGTCTCTGTTTTTGTTGATTCTACAGCAGGCTTTATGGTCAGGCAGTCCTGTATGCATGCAGGGCAACCTTAGATGAGGTTTGTTTCCCACGAATGTTCTCACATGAGGCCATCCAGCCTAACGCATTGTGTGGGCCGTGACTGGCGAGATGGGACCGGGGACGTCTGCTGTTTTTACGTGTGCTTATAAATCTCTTTGTCTAGATTGCTATCATACTTATCTTGATTAGACTATATTTTGCTTATATTAGAGCAAACCAGTAAAACTTGAATGCAAAGAAACCTCCCACACTTACAAAAAAGAAAAAAACACAAAAAAGAAAAAACAAAAACAAAAACAAAAAACCTTGAATGCGGCTCTTGCCAATTGCATAAATGCTGCTTAGTATCACCACTGGCTCCAGGCACCAGCCCTCTCATATAGCTCAGATCACAGACTAAATGCAGACACTGTCTTCTTTCAGAAACCCTGGCAATATGACAGCAACCAGGCATATTTTTTTTCTTAAGATTTTTTTTTTTTGATGTGGACAATTTTTAAAGTTTTTATTGAATCTGTTACAATATTGCTTCTGTTTTATGTTTTGGCTTTTTGGCCGCCAGGCATGTGGGATCTTAGCTCTCCGACCAGGGATCGAACACGCAACCCCTGCATCGGAAGGGGGAGTCTTAACCACTGGGCCGCCAGGGAAGTCCCAACCAGGCATATTTTATTTTTTCTGAATGAAAATAGTTCCTTTTGACTATGAGAAGTTCAAAGTCACATTTCCAGATAATATCAAAAAGTTTGATAAAGAAGGTTGTAGAAGACACTTTGTCGGTTCCTCCCCGTGTCCTCCACGCAGCAGATACCTGGGGCGTCCTGGAGCAAGGGGCGTGGAGGTGGGCTGAGGGCTGGAGGGTGGGTACCCCCGGGCGTAGCCCTCGGGCCACCACGGCTTCTTCCGCGGTCCGGAGGACTCGGAGGGCTGCTGGGTATGCGCACCGCGTCCAGCTGCCCACAGCCTCCTCCAGGCGCTCGCGTCCTGGGCCAACTCCCTACCTCCCCACCGCGCTTCGGGCGTCGGTCCTCAACCAGACCTCACGCACTAAAATCCTCGTCTCAGGGTCTGCTTCTGGAAGAATCCAACTTAACAGAGTAGTCAAAAGAGACAAAACCTGCTGCTAATAATCAAACAACGATCCAGAAGTAACCAAGGGAGAGTATTCTTCCTAATTTTTCTAAACCCGAACTTGGTTTCCTCCTCCCTCAGCACCAAATTCTTTCTTACACACACACACACACACACACACACACACACATACTTTGGGAAAAGGAGGGTGGGGATCCTATTCCATTCCTTCCGTTTCCCGAAGCCCTCGTGTGCCCAGGAGAATGGACCACTGTGAGGATGACGACTGCATGAGGACCCCAGGAGATGCGCTCCAGAGCGGAGGATGGATTAATCCCCGGAGGCAGGGGCAGGGGTGGTGGGCAGACAGCACCGCCGTACATTTCAGGTGGCTCCTTCTCCCTCTGTCCCCGGAGCCACCAGAGCTACACCCCAGCTTCCTGTTCATCCTTCCCTCTGCCTAGTGGGGCCGCTTTCCCCCGTGCTCGTGGCGACACTGCCTCACCCATTTAGCCCCAACCAAATATGACCTCTGTTTTGAAATTGACCTTGAGTCTCTCCTTCCCTGTCCCCAGATGTCCCCCTCACTCAGAATTCCCCAGCACCTGCATGACAGCCCTTGCTTGTCTTCCCCAAGGCCGGGGACCTGGGTCACACTTCTCTGATTTCTCAGGGCCTGGCATAAAGGCCTTCAGAAAACACCTGTTTCTTGGTTGATTGAAGTGGAGAGGTTTTCAATGCTCACAGCAGCAGAGCTGGGAATCCCTGGTCGAGTCACTTGGATCTCGAGGTTCACGTGGGGAATTGTGGGCTCATTTTGATTATTTCAGTTATCCACACTGCAACACTTTTAGTTCTTCAGGAGAATTTTAACAGGTCCTTTAAAAAATCATCCGTGGTCTTGCAGTAAACTCTTGTGCTAATGATATTTAGCACATAATGAACTTAAATTTTTCCCATGTCAATCACAATAAGCATGGCTCACATTCATGGCGTGTTTGCTATGAGCCAGGCACTAGTCTAAGCTTTTAGAAACATATCAATTCACTTAGTGTCCCCGAGATCCCAGGAGGCAGCAGGAAGGGCGTGCAATAGACACAGAATTGCAGTCGCCCCTCACCTTGCTGGTGTGGGGGTGGCAGAGCTTGGGCGAGTCAGTGCGGAGAGTGCTGGCTGCATCTCCCTGGCAGGCTACCCATGACTCCAGTGAGGCGTTTCCAAGTGCTCCCTGAAGGATAAAGAGCTGCACGAATGGTGTCGTACTGTTGAAAAATGGGCCCCTCTAAAAATACTTATCATTTGTATTCACACAGCAAGACTACTGCTATGAAGCATCTTTCTTATGTTGCTTCCGTAACATTTAAACTGCATTTGAAAAAAAAAAAAAAAGACAAAGAAATAGTCAGAAACTACCCAGAAGAAAACCAGTATCTATCACCTGGCAAGCAATTTTATTGGAGGTTGGACCCATGGCTTGGGAGATCTGGGACTATGTGTAGACAGACTAATTTTCCTATTAGCATAGAGTGAATCTTTAGCAACAAACACTGCCTAAACGTGAGCTTTTAAATGAGGCGTGTTTTAAATAGCAGGGTTGAAAAAGACACAGTAAATCAGAAGACCACTGTAAATCACGGTCTCACATTACCGAACCTCGTGTCTCCTTTGTGAAATGTGTGATTAATCTTTCAGTTGCCTGGAAAGTGATCCTTCCTGTTGGAGAGATGGAGCATGGCACTGAAGGTCCCCTCACCTTGGCGACGCAGTCGTCTGCCACCTTCCTGAAGACCACAGAAACCTGCCCACGTTCTGTTGTTCAGAGCAATTTATACAGGTTTTCAAAGAGTGGGCATCTATATACCAAGATGCATTTGCTTCTTTTGTCTTATTTCTGGTCAGTTGGGAATAGCTGGCTTTTGCCATGAGAAAGGCATTTCTCTGATTGCAAACTTTGTGCCACCACTAGAGTTTTTTTTTTAAATAAATTTACTTATTTATTTTTGGCTGCGTTGGGTCTTCGTTGCTGTGCACAGGCTTCCTCTAGTTGCGGCGAGCGGGGGCTACTCCTCGTTGAGGTGCGCGGGCTTCTCATTGTGGTGGCTTCTTTTGTTGTGGAGCACAGGCTCTAAGTGCGTGGCCTTCAGTAGTTGTGGCTCACGGGCTCCAGAGCGCAGGCTCAGTAGTTGTGGCGCTTGGGCTTAGTTGCTCCGCGGCATGTGGGATCTTCCCGGACCAGGGCTCGAACCCGTGTCCCCTGCATTGGCAGGCGGATTCTTAACCACTGCGCCACCAGGGAAGTCCCACCACTAGAGTTTTACGATATCAGGTTCTCACCCTGAGAGCCCAAGAGTAAGAGTCTCCATCCAGCATCTGCTGCGGGGTGGGAAAGGGCACCTATCTGGGGTTGGTGTCGGCCAGAGCTTATTTTCAGGACTTTACCCGGAAAACGAGACAAGTCTAACATTTCATTTCTCAATTAATTTCCCCAAGAAAATAAATAGAAAACAAATTATTTAATTTGAGTGTATTGTAATTTAATACTCCCAGCTACTGTAATTTAACACTCCCAGCTAGCGAGCATTCACTTACACTTTATAGAGCAGTTGGTTGAAAATAGTGTAGAACTTTTCACAGCATTTATTGATCTATTTCTGGCATATGAATCCCCAGATAGGAACTGTCTATGGGCGAGATTTTACGACCTCAATATAGATCCAAAGCTTTTAATGCACCTTTTGCCTTTATCATAATGTCACTGAGGAAATCAGAGTGGGGAGGAATGGCCTCCTGACATCAAATTCCATGTTTAATTATGTTAAGATGGCTCTGTTTTACACAGTCCTTACATCTAAAGATTTCAGAATAGTTCTTAGCTGATCTGGTCACGTGGCCTCTAAAATTAAATAAACAGGAAATCCTCCTTCGTGTCGATGATGCAGAACTACTGCTGTGTTCCCAGGGGCCTCAGGACACAGCTAAACCTACCCATCAGGTACTGTCAAGAGAAACAGTAAAATATCATCACGCCAACACCAAAATAGGCGTTCTTGTCAGCCTAACTCTGGCATCTGATTTGATAATTCTTTAGTTCTTAGTTCTTTCATTATAGTAGAGGATGTCCTTAAAATATCCTTTAACAGAGCCCTAAATGGGATAAGAAATAGGGTTTAACCCTGGGCTTGTCCCTATTGCTCTTATTCTACGCAGAGGAACAGAATGATGGCACTGTAACTGAGTAGTTGTCGAAACTATTGAAAAGTAGTTTGCCTTTGGTGCCTCCATAATCCTATTCCATGGAAGATACAGCTGTCCTTCATGAGGATAGGGAAATAAGTCAGGGTTTTAGACGTTTAGAATACAACCTCAGCCTTGCTGTGCAAATAAAAACACTTGGTATGCTGATATCTAAAGCATAGGAATCTCTTTTCAAAAAATAACCTAGCATAAGTGTATTACAGTAACCTGATCAATTTTATTTATGGCTTTATTGAGATACAACTGTTATATATAAAAAATGCACATATTTGATGTATACACTTTATTGAGTATGGACATGTGCTTTCACCTGCGATACCATCACCACAGTCAATAAACTTATCCATCACCTGCTAACTTCCTCATGGCCCTCCCTTTCTTGTCATAAGAACACTTAACATGAGATCTACACTCTTAAAACTAATTTTCAAGAATAAAATACAGAATTGTTAACTGGAGGCACTAAGTTGTACAGCTGATCTCTGGAAACTGTTTATCCTGCACAACTGAAACTTTAGGCCTATTAACAACCCCACATGTCTCCCCTCCCCCAGCCCCTGGCAACAACCATTCTACCCTCTGCTTCTGTGAGTTTGATTACTTTAGATTCCTCAGATAAGTGGAATCATGCAGGATTTGTCCTTCTGGGACGGGCTTACTTCACTGAGCATGATGCCCTCCTGGTTCATCCATGTTGTAGCATAAAACAGAATATAACGTATATTCTTTTTTAAGGCTGAATAATATTTGATTGTATGTATACATCACATTTTCTTTATCCATTCATCTGTCGATGGACACATAGGTTGCTTCCATATCTTGGCTATTGTAAGTGATGCTGCAACAAACTTAGGAGTGCAGATAGTTTTGAGCAATCTATCACATAAATACTGTCAAAAGCCTAATCTAATTAACTCAGAATGGATCATAGACTTAAATGTAAAATGCAGACCCCCTAGAAGATAACATAGGAGAAAACCTAGATGATCTTGGGTATGGTGATGCCTTTTTAGGCACAACACCAAAGACACGATCCATGAAAGAAATAATTGTTAAGCTGGATTTCATTAAAATTAAAAACTTCTGCTCTGCAAAAGGCCATATCAAGGGAATTAAGAGATAAGCCTCAGACTGGAAGAAAATATTTGCAAAAGACACATTTGATAAAGGGTTATTATCCAAAATAGACAAAGAACTCTCAAAACTCAACAATAAGAAAACAACCCAACTAAAAAAATTGGCCAGAGACCTTAATAGATATCTCAGCAAAGAAGATATACAGATGGCAAGTTAGCATATATGAAAGGATGCTCCACATCATATGTCATCAGGGAAATGCAAATTAAAACAACAATGAGGGCTTCCCTGGTGGCGCAGTGGTTGAGAGTCTGCCTGCCAATGCAGGGGACATGGGTTCGAGCCCTGGTCTGGGAAGATCCCACATGCCGCGGAGCAACTAGGCCTGTGAGCCACAATTACTGAGCCTGCGCGTCTGGAGCCTGTGCTCCGCAACAAGAGAGGCCGCGACAGTGAGAGGCCCGCGCACTGCGATGAAGAGTGGCGCCCCCGCTCGCCGCAACTGGAGAAACCCCTCGCGCAGAAACGAAGACCCAACACAGCCATAAATAAAAAAATAAATAAATTTATTAAAAAAAAAAAAAACAACAACAATGAGACACCACTCCACACCTCTGAGAATGGCCCAAATCCAGAGCACTGACAACACCAAATGCTGGCGAGGATGTGGAGCAGCCGGAACTCTCACTAATGGTGGGAACGCAAGATGGTGCAGCCACTTTGCAAGGCAGTTGGGCGGTGTCTTTCAAAATGAAACATACTCTTACCATATAATCCAGCAAGCATGCTCCTTGGTATTTACCCAGAAGAGTTGAAAACATATCCACACACAAAACCTGCACACAAATACTTAGAGCAGCTTTATTCGTAATTGCCAAAAGTTGGAGGCAACTAATATGTCCATCAGTAGGTGAGAGGATAAATAACCTGTGGTGTATCCAGAGAGTGAAATATCATTCGGTGCTAAAAAGAGATGAGCTGTGAAGCCAAGACAAGGCATGGAGGAACCATAAGGCACATCACTAAGTGAAAGCCAGTCTGGAAAGGCAACACACTGCATGATTCTGACTCTATGACAATCTGGAAAGGGCACGACTATGGAGACGGTAAAGACATCAGTGGTTTTGGAGGCGAGAGGTTGGGAAAAGCTGAATAGGTAGAGCACAGAGGATTTTTAGGGCAGTGAAAATACTCTTTATGATATGATAATGATGGATATATGTCATTGCACATTTGTCCAGATCCACTGAGTGTACAGCACCAAGAGTGGGCCCTAGGATAAACCATGGACTTAGGTGATTTTGATGTGTCAATGTAGGTTCACCTTTGGTAAAACAAATGAACCATTCTGGTGAGTGCTGTCAACAAAGGGGAGGCTATGCCTGCGTGCGGGCAGCGGGTGGCCGTATGGGAAATCTCTTCGTCTCAGTTTTATTGTCGGCCTAAACTGCTCTTAAAAAAGCAAAGTTATTAGAGAAAAAACTTAGCCTAGGCAATGGATATTGGAGATGAAGATCTTAAAAATTAATTTAGTTTTTATATCCTTTAAGTTTCATTAACCCGTTTTCAGGAAATTGCATACTTAGACTAACTTACTCTGTGCTCCCCCCATAGAAAACTCTTCAGAACCATAACTTAGCGTCCTGCCTGTAGATTTTGCAGGGGGCCGATAGAACCTGCAGCTCATCTCTGTGCTTTCCAGGGGTTTGCCATGGACTGCGCTGTGGGCCGACCAAGAGACGTGTGCACCAGATGCCCCTTCAGGGCCGGCCTCTGCTGCCGAGAGCCTCCCTGACCATGGGCACGCCCTTCCCTGGCTGGTCCACGTCTAGTGATGGGCTGGGGGAGGGGATTTTGGGGCCTCCTCTGATGGGCCATGGTGGCCCACTCCGCCCTGTAGGCTCCTGGCCTGAGCCACAGCTGCCCAATCCTGCTTCCTCCCCTTTCCTCTGTGTGGATCTCCAACACAAACTCCATCCCAGCTCCTGTTTCTGGAAAACCCAACCTTTGACATGGCTCCTCCTATTCACCCTCTGTAAAGACACCTAAGGTACAGCATTCTCCTTCTGCGTCCTTTCACTAGGTAGCATCCAGACTGCTGTCACCCAGGGTTTCCCCTCATTAAGCTCCAGGGCTGCTTCCTGGAAGGGGAGGGGGCAAGGGGACGAGTGTCCCTCTGTCTGTCACTTTCTCTCCATTCTCTGATTCACATTCTTGAGTAACTTCCCAGAAGGGGAAGGAGAAAGCACGAAGTAAACTCTGTATATGTCATATCTGAAAATGATTGTATTCTACCTCACACTTGATTGGTGGTTTGGTGGGCTGCAGAATTTTAGGTTAAACAGAATTTTTTCCCTAGGAACTTTGAAGATGTTGCTTCATTATTTTCTAGCATCTACTGTTGTTTATGGAAAATCAGATGCCAATCTGATTCTTGTCTCTTTGTGTGTTCTGAAGTGATATATTGAGATGTGGGTCTCTTTTTCATTTATTGTGCTGAGAACCCTCCATTTGAAGACTTTTGATTCTGGTAATTTCTGATAATCTCTCTTTAACAACATTCACCTCTCAGATTCTTTACACTCTCTTTCTGGGACTCTTATTGGTTAGATGTTGAAATTTTTTGGATTGATGTTCTAGGTCTTTTATTGCTTCCCATATTTTCCATCTGCCTTTTTCCCCAGCTCCATCTTACAACTTTTCTATTCATGTTTTCAATTTCAGCATTCTTTTAAAAGTTACTTGTCCTCTATTCTTTCCTTTTTCATGTCATCCTATTCTTGTTTTACGAATGCATTTGTTCCCCAGGATCTCTAAGATACTATTCGGAGTCTTTTTTGAAGTTCTGTTCTGTTTCCTGCAACATCCCAGATCACTCTAGGTTTTTAATACACTGTTTTAGTTTATTTCTATTTTGAAAAACATTTTTTGTGTAATTTCAGAAGCATTGTACACTTATGGAATTGGAAGATGAAAACTGAAAAACACAACAGTTAAAAAAAAAAGCATGTCCCACCACCTAGAGATTAGCACTGTTCGAATCTGAGTACATCTCTTTCCAGATACACATATATATGCACATGTATAAACACACATATGTTGGTGTATTTACAAACACACTGTGTATATATATTTTTTTAATTGAAGTATAGTTGATTTACAATGTTGTGTTACTTTCTGGTGTACAGCAAAGTGATTCGGATATATATATATTCTTTTTTTTTTTTTTGACTGTGCCGAATGGCCTGCAGGATCCCAGTTCCCTGACCAGGTTTTGAACCCAGGGCCACAGCAGTGAAAGTGCCGAGTCCTAACCACTGGATCGTCAGGGAACTCCCTACATACAATATATCTATTTTTTTCAGATTCTTTTCCATTATAAGTTATTACAAGATACTGAATACAGTTCCCTGTGCTATGTCCTTGTTGTATATCTGTTTTATATACAGTAGGGTGTATCTGTTAATCCCAAACTCCTAATTTAGCCCTCCCTGCCACCCTTTCCCCTTTGGTAACTGTAAGTTTGTTTTCTATGTCTGTGAGTCTGTTTCTGTTTTATAAATAAATTCATTTGTATGATTTTTTTTCGATTCCACACACAAGTGATATCATGTGATATTTGTCTTTCTCTGACACACTGTGTATATTTTAAATCGATATGGGATCATAGGTGCATATGATTTCTTGGTTCCCTTTTTCTTGTTTCCCTTGTTCTTTCTCCTTCGTATTCCTGGTTTCCCAGTTATGTCTGGTCGTTCTTTGTTGACCTTCAAGCTACGGAATAGGCAATGGCTCATGTGTCCTGTGGAGGCTCATCAGAGCCAGGTTTCACTGGAGGGTGAGCAGGATGGGAGACCCCTGGGCTTATGATGTGAAGAGACTTGCACTGTGAGTCATCTGGAAACCGGGAAGCAGAGTCCACAGACACATGTTTTACTGTCTCATTACACATCTACGAGAGTCTATGATTTCCTTGAAAGAACCGAAATCTGGTGTCATTAGGAAAGCGTGCTGTGCGTTTCCAGGGAGCCTCGGTAGGTTTAGCTTTAGGGTGAGCAGGCCAGGAGCCAGCCGTTCCTCTGGGGACCCCTCAGTGCTAGAATGCTGAGCAACTAAGAGTTTAATCCATGTGGCGTCTTCATTTTTTTTCACGTAACCATATATTTAGCACTCGTTCCATTTTGCAACAGGTAGGTCCACCTCATTCTTTTTGAAGCTGCAGAACGTTCCACTATAAGGTTTTACACGTGGTTGTGCCCCGTCCCTCTTGAACAGCTTGCGCGTGGGTTCCCTGAGGTCGGCTTCTTGGCTCCCTCTTTCTGCTTGTCGGCCAGCCGACTTCGACTGGTTATTAACTTTGGGCTTATCCCTGAGGTCAGTGTTTCCAATGGTTAATGTCTGCAAGCCCTGTGACATGAACCTGCCAGGAGGAATCTTTAGCTGGTTTACTGCGAGGCCTTTTTGAGCCATAGGTTAATATATTAATGAAGACTGTGGCTGTTACCCCACATTAAATAATGGCTATGAATGATGGGAAGATAAACATCCTTAGGCTCTCCTGCCGAGCACGAGATTGATGAGAATGGATCACTCTGCCAGGAGAACTCAAAAATATTATAACCTTTTATTCCTCTGCAGCTTGGATGAGTGTGTGTTCATTTCTACGTTACTACAAAAAACCTCTTACGATGATTCTGAGCTAAAAACATATTAAATCATCACGTTAATTATATCGAAACAGCACACTGAGATTCTGTCGCTAATCCAGTTTAAACTTGGCATCTCCAGCTCATCCAATATTTTATTTCTATTCAGGGTCATATTAGTCAGTTGGGGATGAGCATATGTATTTATTTATCTTATTAGTTTATTTTGGTCAAGTAGTAAATTATGATAGAATGATAATAATGCCTCCGTTTATATACATCTCACAATCGCATACAAAGTTGACATTTAAAGATGTTGTCTAAATACAATAGAAGTATTGACACTTCCACAACTGTTTTTTCCATTTTTCCAGAGGAGTTTAAGTGGCTCAGAATATTCTGGATTCTATTTTTTTTCCCCGAAACGCTCCCATTTTAGTGTTTTACTTGTGGCATCACCTCTAGGTGCAAGCAGAGACAAAAAGAGTCACATATAGTATGACAGTGTGCTGTAAAGCAAAAAACAAAAAACAAAAAACCCGCTACTGGTGGAGGGTTGGGTGCACGGTGGGCCCTAGAACTCTATCTGTCGCTTGCAGATTTCACCCAGGACGGTCCAGGGAGGCAGCCGGGGGCCCAGGCTCCCTGAGACCCCGGCCGGTTTTCAACATCTCCAAGACCATCCAGGGAGGCACATGAAACCCAACAGTGTCTTCCTCCAATTCCTTAAGCTCATTGCCTGGTAGCCTCCCCACATGAAGGGCCCACTGCTGCAGGACCATCTCTTCCTGGGCAAGGCCTCCCAGGACCACCTTCGTTAACACGGTAAATTGCTCACGGTTTAGGCTCTTGCCCTGAGAGCTTCACCGGCACAGAAACTCAATTGCAGCAGAAGTCCTAGAGCACGTGGGTGAGAGGGACCCAGGCGGCTGTCAGAGCCGCACTGTTCCTGCGGCTGCCTGATCCCAAGAAGGGGGCAAGACCAGGCCTGTCTCCCGCTCGGGAGGTGAGAGGGGCAGGCGTTCCCTCTTCCTGCCTGTGGCAGCCAGAGTGTGGACGTGAGCTGACGAGGGTCATTGGATGTGACCACCCAGGACGGTGAAACTTTCGGGAATGACTCAAGGCGCCCATCCTTCTCTGGGTCAAGTTTCTCTCCTCCACACTGGGACACCAGGCCCGCGGGTGGCAGTGACTCTCCGCGACTCAGCAGAGGCCAGGATTGCTGAGGGAGAGGCAGGATGTAGAAACAGGTGGCCCAGAGAGATCCAGGTAAAGGCCTGGGGGTGGGGGACGGGGGCATGTGGGTCCTACTGGGGGAAAATAGCTCACGCTGCAGGGACCCCCTAAACTGCCACGTCAGGGGATACACGGAAGCCCGGACTTTGGCAGAAGCGGGGTGACCAGAAATGGAGGCGTTGAGACCACGCCAGCCTCACCAGGATCCCCTCCTATGTTGCCTCTTCAAGGAAGACACCCCTAAATGGCCAATCTGTAATCTGAGGAGGTGAGTAGGGAGGTCACATGCAGAGAGAGCACCCCAGTCCCCAGCTCCCAGGGGAGGGCAGGGGCTTGTCACCTCCCTGCCCCTGTTCCTACCCAGGGTCTCAGGAGCCAGGACCCTCATCTTCAGGGCTGCCCTTCTGGTCCCTGTTTTCTGTTAGCATCCCTTGTCTCCTTTTCCATTCTCTCGTTTGTTGCTATGTCTCTGCTTCTTGGTTGCCAGTTTAGCAGAGTGCATTCTCTTTTCAGATGGCAGCAATGCTACAGTTATTGGAATAAAATGAATAATGGAGGCGATGCTCCAGGTAAAGCAGAAAATCACAGACCACTTTCAATGCCAAATAAGACCTTTTGGGTGTGTGTGTTAGAGAACGATGGCTTTTTATGTAATAGTCTTAAAATCATGACAGCAAACACAGGCAGCCGTCGTGATCCAAGGCACCATCTCTGTAATCAGATGAGGAAATTTGTGCATTAGCAGGTTTGACTAATGTTGAACCAGAGGAAGGATAAGCAAGAGGGATTTTTCTGCACTCACCTTTGGATACTCACAGTTTAAGTATGGTTCAACTGAGCATCGGGTCTTAGTGATATAGTGGGAATAATGCAAATTTCAACATGTTTTTCCCAAATTTGGTATCAGCTTGCCATGTGATTGCTCCAGCTCAGCTTCTTCCGATGAGCACTCGGGGAGTGTCTGTGATGTCGTGGTCCATTTTCCCACCGGAGGTGAAGTGTGGAAACTGTACTTCCATTTAGGTTCCACTTTTAAACATCCTGGTCCTGGGTATGGAACAGTGTCACAATTTTTGTTGCAATCATCAAACATGACTTTGAAAACTCATGAGGAAAAGGAAGCCTGTTGCATTGACCCCTATTTCTGCTCTTTCTGTCCTTCCTTCTTCCTTCCTGATGCTCCAAGATTCCTTCTTTTGTCATTACCTTAATGTTTGAAGAACTTCCTTTAGCCATGCTTGAAGGGTAGGTCTGTTAGTGACAAATTCTTTTAGTTTTTTTATTTCTGAGAATGTCTTTACTTTCCCTTTATTCCTGAAGGATACTTTCACTGAGGCTATAGAATTTGTGGCTCACAAGTCAGTTTTTCAGCACTGGACAAATGTCATGCCTTTTCCTCTAGCCTCTGGGGTTTCCAATGACAAATCTGTTGTCATTCGAATTGGTGTTCATCTATCAGTAATTTGTCTTTCACGATTTTTTTTTTCTTTGTCTTTGGTTTCCCAAAGTTTAATTATGATGTGTCTTGGATGGATTTCTTTGGGTTTATCCTGCTTAGGATAAGCTCAGTTTCTTGAATCTGTAGGTTTATGCCTTTTACCAAATTTCCCAATTTTTCAGCCATTATTTCGTGGAATCCTCTTGCAGCTCTACCATTTTTCTCTTCTTCTGGGACTCTGATGTTGTGAGTGTGGGATCTTTTGTTATTGTCCCACAGGTCCCTGAAGCTCTGTGCATTTTTTTTTTTCAGTCTATTCTCTCTGTTATTGAGGTTGTGTAGATTCTGCTGATCTGTCCTCAAGGTCACTGATCCTAGCCTTTGCCATCCCCGCTCCACTCCTGAGTGTGTCCGGTGAGTTTTCTATTTTGGTTATTGTAGTTTTCAGTTCTATAATTTTCTTTCTTTCTTTTTTTTTTTTTAAATAATGTCTATTTCTCTGCTGAGGTTTCTACTTTTTTGCTTTCAGAGAATTTGTAATTACTCACTGACGCATTTTTGTTCACAGCTACTTTAAAACCCTGTTTGATGATTCCAACATCTGATCTGGTCTTGGTGTTGATATTGGTTGATCGTCTTTTCCCACTCTGGTTGTGATATTCCTAGTTCTTGGAATGACATGCAATTTTCGATTGTATCCTGGACGTTGCAGCTATCGTATCAGGAGACTCAGTGCAATTTGGATCTTTCATGTCAGCAGGCGGCCACCCCATTTAGGGTTAGCGTACAGTTCTTGGCCTGCTTCCTTGGGCTGTGGTTCTCGTGGCAGTTTTTAGTGCTTGGAGTGTTCAGTCTGCTTGTTATCTGGTGCTGGTGGGGCTCCCCCTGGTCCCTGCTGGTGCCACCTAAGGGGGTGGGGGCATCTTCCCCAGGCCAGACCACCTGATGCCTTCCAGCAGGGAGAGCTCTCAGCCCCAGAGCCTGGAGTGTTTCCTGGGCCAGATGATGGGTTCCTCCCGTGGCGCCCCTGGTCGTCCAGTCGTTCCAGGTGAGGAGGGGCCACTTCCGGTCAGTCCTCTGCTGCTGCTGCTGGGTCACCTGGGCTTGTCAGTGGGCAGAACTCCTACTGGACCTGGAGGAGGGATGAGCCTACGTGCCCCGCCTTCTGTTCAGGGTTGCAGGTCAGGAGATGCCCGGCCTGTCCCCCTGTGCTGCTGGTCGCGGGTTGTGTGATGCCCCCTGCCCTGGTACCCCTCCAGCCTGGGCCCCTAACCGATCCACTTTTCTCTTCCCACCTTTCAGAGTTCTCCTTTGGGTCTTTCTAGACCTAATCTGCTCTTTATCTAAAAGATCATATTTTGGGCTTCCCTGGTGGCACAGTGGTTGAGAATCTGCCTGCTAATGCAGGGGACACAGGTTCGAGCCCTGGTCTGGGAAGATCCCACATGCCGCAGAGCAACTAGGCCCGTGAGCCACAATCACTGAGCCTGCGCGTCTGGAGCCTGTGCTCCGCAACAAGAGAGGCCACGACAGTGAGAGGTCCGCGCACCGCGATGAGGAGTGGCCCCCGCTTGCCGCAACTAGAGAAAACCCTAGCACAGAAACGAAGACCCAACACAGCAATCAATCAATCAATAAATAAATCTTTAAAAAAAAAAAAAAGAAAAATTGATGACTAATAAGGACCTGCTGTATAAAAAAATAAAAAAATTAAATTAAAAAAAAAATTTAAAAAAAAAAGAAAAAGGAAACTTTAAAAAAAAAAAGATCATATTTTAATTCTCAATACGGGATTTATCAATCATTACCTGTTACTTAATTGATTAAGTTATTAATTATAATTATCAATTATATTTGTCTCTCTCCTAAATTATAAGCATAGGACAGCTGAGGGCTGTAAGTATTGTTCTGTATTTATGTGAGTATGTACTTACCAACTTTATTTATGCAAATATTCTCAGTGCCTAGAATAGTGCTGAGCACAGAGAAAGTCAATACTGGTGAACTGAATGGATGAAACTAAAAAGAAAGAGAAGAGGGTGATTGTAGAAGTCTTCTTCACCTCCAAACAAGATATCAGGTCACCCTGCTTAGAACACAAAGGATGGACAACAATTTCCTAGGATGGATCAGGCAAGTGCAAACGTGGCCCACAGTGCAAGCTTGATTCTCCTCCTTGGCAAGCATTCATGTATGGAAGAATGTCAGCGTGACTCTGTAAACACCCTGAGGGAAGAGTGAGGGGCATGGGTATGTCTGGGGAAGCACTGAAGGGGGGTCTGGCTGGGCTGTCACCACGTTCACACTGCCCGCTACGTTCACACTGACCACTGGCATCATCTCACTGGACCCTCATCACCCATCTCTGCAAAGCAGAAAGAAGCTCTTTGCCATGCCCCTGGGGCCCCCTAGAGAGAACCGGTTCCTGTGTCCGCCCCTCGGCTGTTACCAACCAGCAGTGTAACTGTGAGAGCTGCTAATCTAATCACATCCCACTCTCTTTGTAGGAAGAGGAAAACCATGTTGATACCCACTGCCAGCAAGAGTCCTCCCCTCCTTTGGCAGGTCCTGGAACAATACTGGGTTCCTGCGTTAGTCTGTGGGCCTAACACAAACCTATTTATTTTTGCTAATGAGACAGATGTAGAAGGTTGGGATTTTTACAGTGTTAGACACTATGCTCTATTAGCCAACCAATCTAATTATTTACAGGAATCAAGGATATTCACCACCACCGCCCCAGTCTACTATTTATTATTGCAGTATGTCTGAAAGGAGTTAACCATATTTGAATTTAATTAGAAGAGAACATTCACGATTTCAGAATAAAGTTTATCCCTGCAAGTTTTGAAAATTAATCGATTTATTCCTACTTGGATTTCTAATGCTTCTGGAGCAATCTTTCACAAAAAGAATAATGGTTTCTTTTCAATGACTTAACTATAAGAAGGTGACTAAGTGTCTTTCAAAAATAATTCCTCAGTTAATGTTACACATCTATTTGCATGCTTTTTCTTGTAATTGTTATTCAAATAACAGACTAAATTCCACACCCAGACACTGGCCAGGAGCTAAGCAAGACAGACATCATTGTGAGAAGCACTGAGTGGGCAGCCTTGGAGGGGAAGTCAGAGTGTCTGCCAGCTTCTACATTTGTGTGAATGAAGGCTGATGACTCAGGGGCGCAGATAGGAGAACGGGTCCCTGAGATACATTATAGAATCCCAGCCCCTGAGATCTTCAGGAACACACACACACACACACACCGCACATGAAGGCAGGAGGCTGGGTAAGTGTGAGTTCTCAGCCTTTAATTTTCAAAACCACCAAACAAACAAATCAAAACCCAGACTTTAATGATCAAGTCATAGGACAGAAAGTGAAGAGAATAGCAACTATCCAGGGAATGCGGACAGTGTGACAGTGTATCATTCAGCCCAAACACTAACTCCATCCTCAACTCAGACAAAATTCTTTTTCTGCATTGCAACCATAGCTCTAGAGTCTAAAACAGTATAATGTAATAATAATATATGATATATAGTATGAGCAACATAAAGCAACACAGCACAGCACAACTGTAATGTAACACAGCGTAATATAAGGTAATGTAAAGTAACACAACATAACATGATATACTATAGCATCTTTAACTGTATCTCTGCTACTTACCTAGGTCCTTTCCAAATCCCTCCTGGACAGACTGAGCCCAGGCAGCTGAGGCACACGGACACTGAGGCCCCCAGCACACCTGCAGAGAAAGCCAAACTCTGAGGTTTCAACTGATGCCTTTCACAAAGACTTTACTTTGGAAAAATCAAAACAACAAAAACAACATTAGACTGGGCAATAGAGCCATACAATTTTGATCATGTGAGTAATAAACATTAGATGTAGGCCAAAAAATGATTACAAAAATATCTTTTCAAATCAGCAGTTTTCACTGTGCCCACAATAAACATTTATCAAGATAGCCAATGAATATAAAAACACGTACATCTCTTTAGAATACCAAAACATGTTTTGGGAGCATCTGCATTCATAAATTGTGGGATGAACGGTTTCTGCATGCTGGCCTGACATAATTCACGCACGTTATTCCCTGCCCTAAGAGCGCTCTTTTGCACTGTGCATTATAGGAATGTCAGGCTCGATTTACATGAAGGGGGATTTCTGCAGGGAGCATTATTGATGGCAAATGGAAAATTCACCAGAAACTGGAAATCAGAAGTACTCCTGAAAAACCCCCTTTTCACTTGAAAGGGCTATAAATCTAAAAATAATCTTGAATTCGCAAGCAATCCTTTTATGCAATAAGTTGATAGCAAATATATTACTGAAGAGACACATAATTACCTTAAAATCTACCACAATTAGAAATGTATTGGAACTCTTAAAATATAATTTTATAATAGTAAAAAATACAACAAATATTTTTACTGTTCATTTTTTCCTTTGAGTTTCACCTTTTATTTTTCAAATATATAAAGACAAAGTAGGACTATATATAAACTAATATCCCAGACTGTCCCAGGGAGCTCCAAAATTTCTAAATATATTAAAGGCTGATTTTTATTTATTTATTTATTTATTTATTTATTTATTTATTTATTTTGGCTGCGTTGGGTCTTCATTGCTGCGCATGGGCTTTCTCTAGTTGTGGTGAGCAGGGGCTACTCTTTGTTGTAGTACACGGGCTTCTCATCGTGGCGGCTTCTCTTGTTGCAGAGCACGGGCTCTAGGCATGCGGGCTTCAGTAGTTGCAGCCCATGGGCTCAGTAGTTGTGGCGCCCGGGCTTAGCTGCTCCGCAGCATGTGGGATCTTCTCAGACCAGGGATCGAACCTGTGTCCCCTGCATTGGCAGGTGGATTCTTAACCACTGCGCCACCAGGGAAGTCCTAAAGGCTAATTTTGATGAACAAGAGAACGGGAAATTTTATCATCCCTTTCAGTACACGGAACCAGCAGTCCCAGAACTCTCCAGCTTGGCAGACGTCATTTCTACGGCATCATCTCCCTTAAACAAGATCTTCTGTGAACAGAAGGGAATGGCCGGGAGCTAGAGTATCTAGACCCAGGGTTTTCTAGCTGCATATTAGAATTTTAATTCGGCTAGCTCAAGGGGCATTTCATATCTCTATCTCCATCTCCATCCCCGCCTGCATCTCCTTCTCCATTTCCATCTCCATCTCCATCTGCATCTCCATCCCCACCTGCATCTCCTTCTCCATCTCCATCTCTATGTCTCTGTATAACTATATATCTACCTCTACATCCATAACCACCACCACATCTATATTCACATCCATAGAAAAACCGTAACTACATCTCTTAACATCTCTACCCATATCTGTAGCTATGATTGCTCTACATCTGCATCTGTCCACACTGTAACTGTATCTCTATCCCTATCTATGTCTATAACTCATCCCTTCTCCTGGGATGGCTCCGTAGAACGGGAGAGAGAGCTTTGGACTTGGAACAGAGATCTGAAGGTTGGAATTGCCTCTGTGGTTTACTAACTGTGTAAGCCTGGGTATGTTATTTTACCTCATTATATTACAGTTTCCTCATCTATTAAAAAGGGATGACAACCCTAGTTTATCTTGTTGGGTTATTGTGAATTTAAATAATGGATAACATGTGCTTTGTGAGCTACAAAATACCCATAAAAGTAAAACATTATTAGTGATAAAATTTTTAGGTCCAGTTTGGGAAGTACTAATAATTAGGATAGATTCTCATTTTTAGGCCTATTCTGCAGTGAGCGACCGTAGTTTATTACGCTTTTCTCACATTGGGGGAATCCATGAGGTGTAAAGGAGGAACCAGGAGCCAGACCGTGGAGCATATTCTCCTCTCTCAGCCTGTTTCTTCTTCTGTAACACTGTCAGTTGATTCCACTAGAAGATATTGCCCTAAGATCCGGGCTAAGTCCATGATAAAGGAAAAATTCAGAGTAAAGAGAAGTAGGATAAATAGCATCATCTTTGGTGCAAAATATGCCAGTCCTGTGATTTGTGATGGACTCCTATGCTCAGAACCTGAGACCCCGGCATGGAGAGAGATTGGTGGCTCTGAGGGCCCAGCGGCAGGAAGAACCAATCAGAGGAGCCCTGTGGGGACCTGGGAGAGTGTGCAGCCACTGGCGCGCGCTTTCAGGTGCGTTTCATGTGCCACTGCTGCCCCCTAGCCCTGCCCGGCCTCCTCCTCAGAACTCCCCTTCCGGAGCAGGACAAACAGCGAGGCGGGTGGGGAGTGGGGTGAGGCTCAAGCCTCCAGCCAAGGCGCCAGCCTTGGTCGGGGAGAGGGACCCCAACCGCTGCTAACGTTTTGTGACACTCAAGCCCAGGCACACACGGCTCCCATCAGACAAACATCAGGTTAATGAAGTGTTTTCCAAAGCAACGCTTGTGTTTGGTTCTTGCGTTGAACTTCTGCCTCATTTGAAGATTTCTTGTCGCAGGGACAAACAGGCATCTCTACGAGCCTGTTCCCGGCTGTGACCTCCGGGTCATCGTCGACAGCAAGCCTTTCCGGAGAAGCTCTGTGAGAACAGTGTCAGGTGCCGGAGAGGGAAATTGCAGGCGTGGGCCCTGCCCTTAGAGAACTGACACTAAGGGAGACAAATACACAAAAAGACAACAATGACAGTGAGAACTTCTACTGCGCCGCACGACACAATAAAACACGATGCAACACGAGGGTCTCAGGCTGTTTTTAAATTTTTTTTAATCTTTAAAAGAATTTTTTATTTTTTTAGTTTTTTGGCCGCGGCATGTGGGATCTTAGTTCCCTGGCCAGGGATGGAACCCTTGCCCCCTGCATTGGAAGTGCGGAGTCTTAACCACTGGACCGCCGGGGAGGTCCCTCTCAGGCTGTTGTGTGTGTGTGTGTCTCAATGTTTTACAGTCATAGAAACCCCCCCAGAAGGTAAACACTTTGGAAATTAGCAAGCGCTGCTGACATTGGAGTAATTTTTCTGTCCTCCCAGATCAGTTTCTCACCACCTGACAGGCCCCACCTACAACCGGTGCACTTTCAGTCTGCTGCCTGAAGTGGACCTTTACGGCCTAATGCTTTGCTAATAAACTCACACCTGAGCACAGAGTGGAGGCATGTCAGGGCGTCCCATCGGCATTTTACATCTTGCTTTTAAAGTTTATGTCCTGGAGATTATGGGGCTGACTTCCTGGATAGAGTGATTTTATGACACTCACTTGAAAATTGGTTTAAAAATGCTGTAAAAGAGGAACATTAGTAGCAGGATGTTTAGGAATGCCACTGCCTGGGAGCCCATAAAGGTGACCAAGATATTTCTGTCAAGGTTTACAAGCTACACAGATCAGCCCTTCCAGCTCCTTAAGTAACAGTTGGTAGAGGGACCGCCTGGTGCCGGTGAGGTTACAGCCGACCGCTTGGAGCTGGCTCTTCAAGGAGGCATCTACCGTGACAGTGAACCTGGGTTCACTGTGTAGAAAGGCTGCCTCCTTGGGCGTGATCTGCCCTGGGGCAGACAAGCCTGGAGAGAGGGAGGAGTCTTAGAGAAACTTCACATATTTCTGGCCCCCGTGTGTGGCTTGCAACCCCAGAGCCAAGAGCTGATAGAAAGATGTCAGTTCACTTAGATACAGACGAAGATATTCCTTGTTTTGGACAGGAAGACTCAAATGTTGTAAAAAACGTCCGTTCTCCCGTAACTCAATTCCAACTGAAGACCAAGAGGATTTGGGGGGTTCGGAGGTAATAACAAATGATATCAAAGTTGATCTGGAGAAACAAACATTTGAGGGTAACCAGGAAAGCACAGCGTGGGCACAAGAGGACACGCTCAGTGGACTCACCCCTGAACCCAGCCCTTCGTACCTGCGCCTGCTCACCCCTGGGTCTGGGCTCTCAGGGGTTAAAGCTCAGCGGCAAGGGGAGGGTCTAGCTCCCAGGCTGCTGATGTCAGTCGTCCTCAGGGGGCCTGTTCCAGGGCTTGGTCAGGGCCGGCAGCCCCTGGGGGGGGGCTGGGTGAGGTCTGCGTTCTCCTGGTGAATTCCCTGACATGCTACAGGCACTGTCTCCCCACCCAGGCTTGGTGGCAAGTGGGGACTCAGGATGCAACCCACCCCACATCCAGGCAGCTCTGGCTCTGTCCCCGCCCGGTCCCCCTCAGAACCCTTTGCTGGGAGGGGGCCTGGGCATGAAGTAGCCTTTTCCAAAAGCATCTGGGCTGCTTTGACCTCATCTGGAAACTCCCAAGTGGGAGGTGGGTGATCGCCTCCAAGATTTGTACACGTGTGCAAATAAATATGTACAAGGATCTATGCACAACATCATTTACATAGGAATACAAAACAAAAAAACTGTAAACAATCTGAATGTCTATCCACATGCGACTGGTTAAATACACGCAGTAAGGACTAGTTAATAAATGGACGACTAAGTGGTGAGAAGAATGGAATAGATCTGTACATGTAAGATAGCCAAGATACACTGTTAAATAAAAATATCAAGTAGCAAAATAGATCTCAACTGTGTAATTAAAAAACACTTTTATGAGTAGAAAAATCGGGAGGAATGGCTAGAAAACTTTACCCCAACGGGCGCACCCAGAGAACGGACCTGAGGGCCAGCAGAGAAGGACTACCTTCGTAAGTATGGCTTCCTCATGTTTCCATCTTTTTCCTCTTTAGAAAGTGCAGTTTAAAAGCTTTCTAATGTAGAAAGTGCTGAAAGTTCAGCATCCATTTCCCAAAGCTCTCAGTGCCCTCTCCTCGGGCAGTTTATGAACTGGTTGTCCAGTCGGAACATCCCCCAACCAGGCGGCTTCCTCGCCATGACCTGTGCCAAGGCCGGAGCAGGACCTGCGCAGCCAGAACCGCGCGCGGGGGCCTGCTCCTGTCCTTGGCCGGCAGACGTTTAACGGGGCTGGAGTTGCTCACGCCATTAGGCTTTCATAACAAGGCGGAGTCTGCGGTGCCCCCGAGGACGCATCCTGTCCTCTCCTTGGGCCTCTGTGCGCCCCGTCTCCCTCCTGGATCGCCTGCCACGTGCGCCCACGTGTTCTTCCTGCTTCACTTCCTGCCATTCAGCGGGGTCCTGGGTGGGAAACGTCGCTTCCTCTCAGTCAGAGATAAGGTGTTTTTGTGTCTACACTGCCTGGGCGGGGGAGGGAATTTTAAAGATGTCTGTGCAAGTCTCTTATCTTGGAATTCCTGGGGTCCTGCTGTCCCGTGGCTGTCAGATGGTTATTGTGTACAGGGTAGGGGGCCCGAGGGTACACACTAAACTAAGGCAACAGCACCCTGGGTGAAGAAGGCCAAATCCTGAATACACAGGAATTATTCATGCCTCTTCTCTCCTTTCTTCTACTAGCAGACGCTTGATCATATCTTTATTTATACTTCAAGGAGAGTTAGCCAGGGATGGTGAAATTCACACAATTAACCTAAGATGAAATCTTGTTAAAATCAGAAACTGACACCAAAGGCTGAAGAGGAAGTGGAGGATGCTGCTATTTTTAGCTGTGGATTTAAATTCCCATGATTCCCTGTAATTTCCCCCCCAGCTAATTACAGGTCCACATCCTTTCGTTTCCTCTGATTAGTCCTTGTCTCAACTCCTACGGATACTACAGCCACACAATTTCTTGGCAAGTTAAAGCTCCTTTCATGCATTTAAAGCATTCTTTCAGTCTTTAATCTCCTGTGTAAAAGTGACAAGTTTGCTATGAATCTTAGAAACTTGTATTTCATAAACATCGACATATAACCCAATATGTAAATGTCACACAATCCATGCTTAGATTCTGGCTTTTCAAATAATGGTGTGATGAATTTATAGCTAACTTTTTATTTATAGCTAACTTTTACTGTGTCCTTGCACTTTATGGATGTGTCATTTAATTAGAATAACCATATCAGGCAAGCACCTTTATTTCCATTTACAGATGAGGGAAAAGGCACAGCAGGTGAGTGACCTGTCCATGGTCCTGAAACCTAGACGTGGTGAAGCTGACATTCTAACCCAGGACTCCGAGATTGGAGACCACATGCCTAAGCACTCTCCCATCTCATTACCAAACTCTCAGTTCACCTGACGATGTTCACAAGAGGTCAGGCCAAGCACCCAAGGCACGGCGCTGCTGAGCAGCTGGGCCAGGGATCACGGAGCCGCGTGGGGGTCAGAAGCAGGGGCCTGGTGCCTGGGCTTTGACTGGAGCCTAGTGCTGCTTAGAGGTCACATGTGTTTCCCCCATCCACTCCTGTACGACCCCACCTTTTCTCTCCCAGGACCTCAAACACTACTCCGCACTCTTCCCTCTGGCGGCTGACCTTGCTGTTTATTTCCCTGAGAGAAGAGTGGCAATTGGAATAGACTTTCACACGCTCCCTGTGCAGAGCTGTGTCCCCCTAACTTCACATGTTGAACTCCTAATCCCCAGTATTTCAGAATGTGACTGCATTTGGAGATGGGTCTTTAAAGAGGTGATTAAGTTAAATGAGGTCGTATGGGTGGGCCCTGATCCAATGTGACCAGTGTCCTTATAAGAAGAGGAGATCAGGACACAGACACACACAGAGGGACGGCTGTATGAGGACATGGGGAGAAGACAGCCATCTACGGGTCAAGGAGACAGGCCTCAGGAGCAATGACCCTGTCCACACTTTGATCTCAGACTTCCAGCTTCCAGAATTGTGAGAAGATAAATTTCTGTTGCTTAAGCTGTCCAGTCTGGGGTACTCTGTTATGGTGGCCCAGGAAATGAACAGACACAGACCAGCACCTCTATCTTCTCCCTGAACCTGGACCCATGCACGCTATCCCTCCTGCATTAGGGAATAATGGCTTTATTTTGCCCCTTTAAAACACCAACAAATATACAAACTGCCAGTGTTTCATTAGCACGGAGTAATGGATGTTTCTAAACTTTGATTTACTTTCACAGATTTAGAATTGTTTTCTTGAGAAAAATCCTGTTTCCCCTTCAGAAGCCCCCTTGGTCCAGCTCTCCAGACACTTGGGATGACCTCCAGCAGGCGAGAGTCTCGCTCAGTTTCCATGAAAGGATGCCACCTCTGATCATCTGTTGTTTGACTTCTGCCCATAATAAGGAAAATCTTCATTTTAGGCTCTTTCTAAAATCTTTGCTGGCTCCACTGGTGTGCTGTATCTAATAACCAGCTCTACAAGGCGGGGGAAAAGGGCCCTGATTTGCAGCATTTGCTGATTTCCATGGTGTAAATGCTCCCAGCACGGCCGATCTCAGCTACCAATGTGAGGTCACTGAACAAGGAGCAGCATATCGTTGTAAAGGACACGTAAGTAGACTCAAGGAAAGTATAATAAAATAATTAGGACATGATGGATTTTCAGTAGCTTTTACCTTTAAAAAATATAGTTTAAGTGTAAGTTTATGTAATTTAGTTTTAAATAGTGTTGTGTTTAACAACTGGCTTTGCAAAATTCCTAAAAATTAACAACTTGCTTTCACAAGCCAGCGCCAGGGGTCTCCAGCACATCACTGGATGGTCATCACTTACCAAAATTCTAAAGCCCATTTGTTTCTTTAGAGTGTAGATTTTATACTTGGATTATGCTGGGTCATTAGAGAACTTTGCATTTGGACCGTATAATTCCTTTTGATTGAACAATATTCGAAGCCCCTTCCTACGTCAAGGGAATCCCCCATCCTATGAAGCAGGGAGTCTACCCCATGAAAGAAGTGGAAAATAGCACTCACTTCCTTTGCAGCTCAGGTGTGTGCTCAAGACCCAGGCTCTGCCAATTAGCCACATCCAGGGTCCAGATAGGAGAAGTCTTAGAAGTGACCAGCGTCAGATAAGCCGTGGATGGGCTGTGTGTCTACACTCAGAAATGGCACACTGGTGTCTTCAAGGGACCAGCTCTTGACTGGGGCATCTCTTCTTCAAGTCTGGTTCTCTGGTCCTCCTGGAGACTTTGCAAGGTACCTGGTATTCTTTTTCTTCCTTTTTAAAAACTAAACTTTAAATTTTTGATTTACAGAAAAGTTGCAAAGAGAGTAAGTTCCTGTGTTCCCCGTATCCAGGCTCCCTCGCTGTCTTCCTCTTACTTACGGTACATTTATCACAACCAATGAACTAATGTTGATACATTATTATCCTTAGCCTCCTCTAAGGCCCGAGATAATTTTCCAAACTTCCCGTGTTTTTGATGACCTTGACAACTTTGGGGAGTACTGGTCTGGTATTTTGTAGAATGATGTTCAACGTGAGTTCGTCTGACATTTTTCTCATGGTTGGACTGAGGGTGTGCGTTTTGGGAGAAAGGCCTCATGGGTGAAGGGCCGTTCTCATCACCCCACATCAAAGGTGCACGCTGTCAACGTGACTCACCTCTGACGGCGCTCACACAGACCCCCAGGTTTCTCCACCGCAGTTACTTTACTTTTCCTTCTCTTGTCTGTTCTTTGGCTGCAGGTCACTAAGTCTAGCGACACTCAGGGGTGCGGAGGTAAGCTCCACCTTTTTGTGGGGGAGAATTTACCTAAATTAATATTTGTTTATATCAGTATTGACTCATGAATATTTACTTTATACTTTAATTCTAACCCAATATTTGCTATTTATTTTGATGTTCGAATTATTTTTGCTTTGGCCATTGGGAACTCTTTCAGGTTGGCGCCTGTGTCCCTCTGTCATACCCCTATACCTTCACCGTTTTGGTTTTTGATCACTTTTCTTTTTTTTTTGCAGCACCGTGAGACTTGTGGGATCTTAGTTCCCTGACCAGGGATCAAACCCTGGGCCCTGGCAGTGAGAGCACTGAGTCCTAACCACTGGACTGCCAGGGAATTCCCTTGATCACTTTCCTATTTTCTGGCACTACGAGATGCTCCAGGCTCATCTTGTATATTTCTTGCCCCAGCCCTAGAATCAGCCACCTCCCAAGGAACCTTGGCTCTTTATTATAGAGAATGGAATTAGAAACCATATTGTGTCTGCCTGTCTGTCTATCTATGTATCTATCTATCTATCTATCTTTCATGTCTATCTCTCTGTATCCCCTATTGCGCTCTTCCTCTGGAGAGCCCTGACTACTACACCACTCCTGCAGCTCCAGGGGCAGAGGGAGCCTGTACTTACCGGTATGCTTGAGCACATACTCAGGCACACAAATGAGGGCAGAATAATTTTGGGGGAAGGGGAGGTGAGTGGTTAGGGCAGAATGCCCAACAGAGGGACCTGGGAGTTTTCCTCTGTGTCACCCACGATGAAGCCAGGTTGTGGTTTTATTGCGTGGCGAGGGGCAATAGTACTGTGGAAAGGACAGGAGTGAGTGAGTCAGGTGGATCTGGGTTTGAATGTGGACTATGTGAGGTCGCTTACCCTCTCCTCAGTGTCATCAATGGTAAAATGGAGCCGACAATACCTACCTCACAGAGTTATTGTGATGGTTAAATTACATAATGCATGTGAGACCCCTGGAATGTACTGGTTATTCTACAAAAGCTAGTTCCCACCACTCTCTCTCTCTCTCTCTCTCTCTTTCTCATTCACACATTTAGTTCTTTATCTAAGAATTTACTGAGCTCCTAATACTTGCCAGGCACTGTGCTTGGTGTTGGAAAATAGTGAACCAGACAAATTAGACTGGACAGAAAACAAACCCATACAGAAATAATTTCAGTGGTCCTGTTTTGAGGAAAATAAAACAAGGTGAACTGAGCAAGCACCTGGGTTGGTCTCTGACAGCCTCTCTGCATTGATAACATTCATGCTGCAGTGTAAGTGACAAGGGGGCAGTTGTGACCCAGGGGAAGCGCATTCTGGGCCGAGTGGACGGAAGGGCACAGGCAATGGGGCAGTGGTAGGAGGCTGAGGAGGTGGGCGGGGGGGGGTCCGGGGTCCCTGCAGATCTCCGTGAGAGGTTAGTGTTTGAGTCTGAACGAGATGGGAAGCTCAGGGAGAGGGCGGGGGAGGGAGAAGTCTGACTTCCGTGCTTACCTCTTGGGCTGGACTGGTGGGGGGCAGACGAGGGGCTAGGAAGAGGGGATGTGGGGAGATGGCTTAGAGGCCACTTGAGGGACGGGGTGGCTCTGGCCAGGAGATAGCAGTGGGGGTGTGAGAAGTGGCTGACCTGAGACGTGCTTTGGTGGGAGAGGCGACAATTCTTGGTGATGGGTGGGCTTTGGGGTGCGAGGGGCGGCGTGGAATTCAGAATGACGCTCGGGTTTGGAGCCAAGCAACCGATGCCCGTTCTCTTCTTCCTCTGACCCATGAAAGCTCCAGCAGAAACACAGGGTTGTGTGGAAAGTTTCCAAATGAACTTTTAAGGCCATAAACAGAGTTTTGAAAGGACCTTAGGCATCAGTAACTGAAGCGAGGCCCAAAAGGCCACACCTGGCAGAGTTGGAACCTGGTTTCCAGAATCCTTGCTTGGTGTTGACTCCACTCTAAGATGCTCCCTTTAGCAAAGGGTCAAGCTGAGGCAGAGAACCCACAGTTTAGGCTACCAGACAGTGGTGCCTCTTAAAACAATTCCTTTATTTAAATAGTGAATAGACATAGTTTATGCAACATATACGATGCATAAACAACAACGCAACAAGGCGCTGTGACCCCTGTCCCCACCCCGCACGTGTAAGAAACGTGCGTTATCATTCCCTTTGCAGCCCTCTGAATGCCTCTGCCCAATCTCTCCTCTGACCTTCCTTCTTAGAGGTTTATCACTGCTCTTCTTTATAATTCTACCACACGTTTGCATCCCTAAGTAATATCCTGTTTAGTTCTGCATGGCTTTGAACTTTATGTAAGTGGAATCATACTGTATGTATTCTTCTGTGACCTTTTTTTTTTTTTTGCTCAGTGCTGTTGTAGAGACTCACCCATATTGTTGCTTGCAGCTGTGGTTCGTGGATTTTTCACGCCAGGGTAAAATTCCAGTACGCGAACACATCACAATTTGTTTACACTTTCCACTGTAGATGGACAGCTGGCTTGTTTCTAGACTTTTGCCTGTTTATCTCTCTTGCTGTGAGTATTTGGATAAAGGAAAAAAAGAAGCCCTTTAATAGAGGCTGGAAGGAATTCAGCTTACATCTGAACATCGCTTGGCTTGGTTTTGTATGGGGCATAAAGACAAGAAAAAAATTGGTCTCTATGTCCTTATGTCTCAAAACTTTGATCTCATTGTAATCAAGAGAATCAAAGCAAGGCCCAGTGGAATGAAGGAAACCACCCTGAATTTTGGCAGGTTCAAAGACACGTCGTGATAGTGAAACTGGAGTACATAGTAACAAGCAGCATTCTCATTTGTGGACACGTGAGTCGTAATGTTGCACACACGGGCAACGTCCATACAATTATCTACCTTGGTATAGAAATCTGAAGACTTACTGAAGTTTGAAGAAGTCTTTGGGGAATTTCTCAGGGCAACCAATCTATTGACCAATAAATACTCGTAAACTGTCTCCTTTGGGCAAAGCATTCTAATAGGTATTGCAGGAAATACACGGAGGTTTACATGATGCAGGAAGAGATACTCCAGACCTGAAAGAGCTTGTACTCCGACTGTGGATAGACACACATGCATGAAATGCTGAGGTAAAATATAAGGTCGTGTGTGCCAAGTGTCAGATGGATGGCTGTACGTTCTCTGTTTTCCTCCTGTAAGCGCCCCCAGAGCAGGGACTGAAGCAGTATTCTTTCCATGGTGTGTTCATGGTTTTGAATGAATGAGTGAATGAAGAGACTGGAATTGCCAGGAAAGACTTTTTGGAGAAGGAAGGTCTTGGTGTGGACAGTGAAAGAGTGGTAGCACGGAATCTGAAGAGGAGGAAAGAGGGTATGGAATGGGTAAAAGTTCCGGGCCTTGGCAATGGCAAGGCCCAGGGGACTGGAGAGAGGAGGAAGCCAGCCTGCAGGACAGGGTTCTTTAGAGAGAGAAGTGGCAACAGTTGGAAGGGCAGGGTGGGGCCCCAAAGTCAAGGTCTTGAATGCCAGTTCAGGAGTCTCATTTTTTCTACAGGTAATGAGAATACTGCATTGCAGTGCTTTCAGCAGAGGGGAAGAACTGTGTTTTGGGGGATTCATGTTTTAGGGGGATGCAGAAAAGAGGGTGTCAGCTGGGGTGACAGAGATAACTGGGACACCCCTTACCAGCTTGGGTGGGACGATTTTACACAATGGCAGTTGGAGGGTGTCCAGGGGCCGTGAGAAGGGGCAAGCCCTAACGCACAAGCACTTCTCAACAGCTTCGTATTTTCTAATGCCCCTTTGGCCAAAGCAAGTCACATGTCCAGGCCCAGATTCAAGGGTGGAAAATAGGCTCCACTCCTTGCTGGGAGCAGGGGCAAAGCCACAAGGCAAAGGGGTGAGTGTACAGGGAAGAGCTTGTGGGCATTTTTGAGGTCTACTACCCTGGGCTAAGTGTTGTAAGTACCAAACACAGGGAAACAACTAAGATCAAAGGTGAGCGAACCTTTACAGACAGCTGCATAAAAGAAAATAAAAAGGTCTAGATGGCTGGAGTGTTGGGTTAGAAAGATCAGAAATGCTATATTTATTGACTTTCTGGAATATGTGTCTAAATGTCACATCTTAAAATCAGATCTCATTACCCTCTGATTTGGAGAGATTACCCCAGAAATTATCCAGGTTATTTCATGCAGGTATTTAACCCAGCTCTCAGAAGCTGGGTGTTCAGAAAAACAGATACTTCTTTATCTTTCCCAGGTTCTTTAGGGTTCAGAGACTTTTAAAAAATAGAGATGAACACTGAATTTAACCAGTTGAAAATTATTCCTGGATTCTTATCAGCCTATGGCAGCAGCAGTACTGGCTCAGAACAAGCCTCATGTTCTCCAAGTCCCCACCACCATTTTCTGGCATAAGGCATTATAGGCACAGTATGTGGAGGCCTACAAACTTTTCAGGGGTCATAAAAAAAAAAAGTTGGAGTCGTGAAAAAAGTTTTAGTTCAAAATCACAAAAAGATACTTCAAAATCTAAATTAACATATATCATAAAAATAATTTGAAAGCAATTTGTAGATTTTCTCGCTTCCTAAGAATTCTCAGAGATGCCAAACGTCACAGCCAACAGCAATTTAAGTGACTTTCTTATACGCACCAAATCCAAAAGTAAAATGATAAATATTCCTTCAAATTCATTTTTATTGCAAACAACAACAAAAAGGTACTTAATGCAGAATAGGGGTGAATTACAGTAAGTCCCCTACATATGAACCTTCAAGTTGCGAACTTTCAAAGATGTGAACGTGTGTTGGAACGTCCAATCAGGTAAGGTAGTTCACGTGTCTGGCGTACATTGTCACGTGCGTGCATCCTCTACAAGTGGTTGTGCTTTTGTGTACTCTACTGTACAGTACTGTATAGAGTACAGTACTACAGTACCTTTATTTCAAGCCCAGGATGTCCGGAAGCAAGCGTAACAGCAGCGGTATACAGCCAATTGTGTTAGTGGGGAACCTAGGCTAACTTCTTGGACTTACCGAACAAATTAGATTTGCTAACGCTCTCCAACGTAACTCATGTGTAGGCAGGGGACTTATGTACTGTATGTGGCATATTTGGCCGTCCCCAAAGTAACGGATCATGGAGGCTCTCAGGAGGGTCATGTAACCTCCCTAGTACTCGGCCGCCCTCGGATTTGGCAGGGCCTCACGTTCAGGGCTGTCTACATTATCCAGGTGGGGAAGCCCAAGACCAGCGGCAGCCCAACCGCTTATCAGACCCAGAGAAGCCAGGTTTCCGGGGTTTCCGCCCAAAGCGCGTCCAGAAACAACCAGTTTCCGACCTTTTACTTACTTTGGCGGAGTGACAGTTCCCGCGGGAGGCCTCCTGCTGGACGCCGCCTAGGGCTCTGCAGGCGGGGCTCGTGCTGGTGACGGGCGCTGACTGCTGCGGCCATACAGGATAAACGCCTGCTAACCCGGTGCGCCGGCCCGCCCACCTCCGTTAGTTCACCCTCACCGGGGGGGGAGCACGCGCCCGGAGACCCACCCCCAACCTCGAGCTCCTCACCGCGCTCCCTGCGGGAATTCGCGGGCGCCCGCCGGCCTCCGCTCCCCAGGGGCGTGGCCCCCAAACCCCGCCCGGCAGGCCCCGCCCCTCAGCCTCAGGCCCCTCAGGCGTCGCGGCGCGCTCCTCTGACGCGCGGCGCCTTCCTCTGACGTCAAGCCCCGCCCCCGCCCCGCCCCGGCTCGCGCGGCGCCCGCCCTCAGCAGCCAGAGCGGCTTCTTCTGAGGCGGCGGCTGAGGCAGCGCTTGGTGTCTTGCTCGCGGTCTCTGCAGCGGCAGGCTGCTCCCGTCCCGGCCGGCGAGGCGGCCGTCCAGCCCCTCGGGCCGGCAGGCGATGGTGCGGCGGAGTGCGCGGACGCGGGCGGCGCGGCGGCGGGCATGAAGGAGGATGGAAGGGCAGGACGAGGTGTCGGCGCGGGAGCAGCACTTCCACAGCCAAGTGCGGGAGTCCACGGTGAGCGCCCTCCGCCCGTCCCTCCCCTCCCCTTCCCCCTCGCGGCCCTCGCGGTCTCCCCTCTACCGCCTCCCCGCCCCCGCCCCTCCGCCTCGCGCCGCGCCCCTCCCCCAGGCTCCGCCCCCCGCCCTGCGCCCACCTGCTCTCCGTCCTGGGCGCGGTTCCGTCGAGTCACCTGTCCGGCCCCCGGGAGTGCTTCGGGGCCGCCTGCGCCCTCCTCCCCCAGGGCTTTTCCCGGGCCGGGTCGGCGGCGTCGGCCCTCCAGGCGGTGGACGACGGTCCCGCGGCCCGCGCGCCGTGGCCTGGCACCTCCCTGGCCTGGCACGGTAGACAGGTGTGCGGGCGGGTGTCTGGCGGGACCTGGGTGGCCCCGCGCAGGCGCCGGGCTCGCTCTCCCAACCCGACTAGTCACCTCGGCCGGGTTTAGCGCCCACCTTCCGCCCCTCACCCGTCGCTCTCCTCCCCTCTTGGGCTGAGCCCGAAACCTTGCGTTGGGGTGTGAAGGCCGGCGATGGGTGGGATTGAGGGCCTGGGCAGAAGTCCTCTGTGCCCTGGAAGCAGCTTCTGAAGGAAGTCATCCTTTCTTGGTCCCCTGTTTCTTCTGTGCTGCTGGCAGGGGTCGGGAAGCAGGCTCGGCCGTAGACGTCTACGTTGATGTTTTTACCTTTTCCTGGCGCACTAGAACACGTTGTGGTTGTTTGTTTATGTTTTCATAGCAATGTAAAGTATATACATGTTGTGCATTTGTGTTTACCCCTCCCCTCTTCTAACTAACTTCTCTCAGTCAGTCTCTTGGTTTTTGAGAATTGCCTGGTTTGTGTAGTTCTTGATCTAGAAAATGGAGAATCACTTTGCCAAGTCATACCTTGGAATAAAGAGGTATAAATTCTGAACTGGTGGACTCTGCTACGGCATATTAGTTTAAAGTTTTAAATTGAAGCTAAAATAAACAGAGAAGTACATCATTATACATGTCCAGCTCGAAGCACTTTAAACACACCTGTGGAATTCTGAACACAGCCTGTGAAACACAATTATTATTAGCATCTCAGAGGCCCATCCCTTCTCCCCGTCCAGTTGCTCTCCACTCCACCAAGAGGAAGCACTGTCCGGGCTTTAGTAGATTAGCTTAGTTTTGAATGTTTATGTAAATGGAGCCTTACGGTATGCCCTCTTTTGTGTCCGATTTCCTTCACTCAGCAGCGTTTGTGAATTTCCTCTCTGTTGTATGTAGTTGGAGTTCACCCCGAACGCTGTAGCTGTGTGACTATAGCACAGTTTATGTTTAGTTCACTGTTGGTGGGCACTTCAGTAGTTTTCAGGTTTTGGTTACGAGTATTCTTGTACATGTCTTCTGGTGAACATGTGGACGCATTTGTTAGGTCCATACCTAAGCGTGGAACCTCTAGGTTATAGGTTGTGGGTTTGTTCATCTTTAGTAGATACTTTTAAACAGTTTGCCAAAGTGGGTTGTACCAATTTACACTCCCACCAGCGCTGTAGGAGAGGCGTGATTTGCTTCCCATCTGTAGGACACTTAGTATTTTCTGTTTTTTTTTTCTTTTTCTTTTTTTTTTTTTAATTTTAGCCATTCTGCTAAGTGTCATGGTATTTGTTGCACAAAAGACTTTATTTGCATTTCCCTGATGATAATGAATTTCAGCACCTTTTCACATGTGTATTGGCCATTTGGAAATCTTTTGTGAAGAGTCTTCAGGTCTTTTTCCCATTTTTAAACTTATTTATTTATTTTTTAAAAATAAGTAACAGCCTTTTTTTAAAAGTTGCTTATTTTAAAAACAAATTTATTTAATTTATTTATTTTCCTTATTTTTTTTGGCTGCGTCGGGGTCGTAGTTGCCGCACGCGGGGTCTTTCGTTGCGGCGCGCGGGCTTCTCTCTAGTTGTGGCGCGCGTGCTCCAGAGCGCGTGGGCTCTGTAGTTTGCGCCATGCGGGCTCTCTCGTTGAGGCGCGCGAGCTCAGTAGTTGTGGCGCGCGGGCTTAGTTGCCCCGCGGCATGTGGGATCCTAGTTCCCCACCAGGGATTGAACCCGCGTCTCCTACATTGGAAGGCGGATTCTTTACCACTGGACCGCTGGGGAAGTCCCTTGTTTATCTTTTTAATATTGATTTGCGAGAGTTGTTTATGTTTTCTGGAGATGATACTTTGGTCATGTATATGTATATATATGTGTATACATATGCACACGTCTGTGTGTGCATATATATAGTAAATCTTTTTTTCATTCCGTGGATGCTTTTTCACTTGCTTAATGATATCTTCTAATGAGCAGAAATTCTTAATTTTAATATAGTTCACTTTATTAGAATTTTTTCTTTTATGATCAGTATGTTTTATGTCCTGTTTAAGAAATTTTTGCTTACCCCAAGGTAAGGAAGATGTCGTCTTGTGCTTTTCTCTAAATGGTTTATTGATTTACTCCTCCCATTTAAACCTACAGTTCATCTGGAATTTATTTTTTGTGTATGTTGTAAAGTAGGATTCGTATATATTTTTTTCACATGGATGTCCAATTGCTTCAGCACCATTTATGACCTTAGTCACAATTTAGGTATAACTGTATATTTGTGGGGTTTAATTTTGATTCTATGCTGTTTCATTGGTCTATTTGTTTTTGGCTTTATTTTAAATTAATCAGATGTTCTCTTATTTGGATTGAGAAAGGGACCCACGTTATAGTAGCCAGGAGCTTTATTTTTGTCTGCTACCCTAGAAACAACTCAGTTTTGGCACTGATTCTAGAATGCCTTAGTTCTGCTCCTCCTCACCCCTACTTCTCCTGGACCAGCACCCTTGGGTGGTGGGTATACGCCATTCTCTGCAGAACCAGTGCAGACAGTGACCAAGCTTAGTGAATTTCCAGTCTTTGGCTTTCCTTCCTCAAAGTATTCATATTTAGAGTGAGTATAAATGCTTGATTTTTCTCTAGGACTTGTTGCCAATTCTTTTATTTATTAATTTTTTAAATTAAACAAATTCAAAATTTTTAAAAATTTTATATTATAGTCGATTTACAATGTTGTGCTAGTTTCAGGTATACAGCAAAGTGATTCATTTATACATATACATATATCCATTCTTTTTCAGATGCTTTTCCCGTATAGGTTATTACAGAGTATTGAGTAGAGTTCCCTGTGCTATACAGTAGGTCTTTGTTGATTATCTATTTTATATATACTCGTGTGTGTTTGTTAATCCCAAACTTCTAATTTATCCCTCCTGCGGCCCCCCCCCCCACCTTTGGTAACCGTAAGTTTGTTTTCGAAGTCTGTGAGTCTGTTTCTGTTTTGTAAATAAGTTCATTTGTATCATTTTTTTAAAGAGTCCACATATAAGTGATATCATATGATATTTGTCTTTCTCTATCTGACTTCACTTAGTGTAATAATCTCTAGGTCCATCCATGTTGCTGCAAATGGCATTATTTCATTCTTTTTTTATGGCTGAGAAAATATCCCATTGTATATATGTACCACATCTTATTTATCCATTTTTCTGTTGATGGACATCTAGGTTACCTCCATGTCTTTGCTACTGTAAATAGTGCTGCAATGAATATTGGGGTTCATGTATCATTTTGAACTATGGTTTTCTCTGGATATACGCCCAGAAGTGGGATTGCTGGGTCATATGGTAGTTCTATTTTTAGTTTTTTAAGGAACCTCCATACTGTTCTCCATAGTGGTTGTACCAATTTACATTCCCACCAACAGGGCAAGAGGGTTCCCTTTTCTCCACATCCTCTCCAGCATTTGTCGTTTGTAGACTTTTTGATGATGGCCATTCTGACCAATGTGAGGTGATACCTCATTGTAGTTTTGATATGCATTTCTCTAATAATTAGTGATGTTGAGCATCTTTTCATGTGCTTTGTGGCCACCTGTATGTCTTCTTGGGAGAAATGTCTGTTGAGATATTCTGTCCATTTTTTTTTTTTAATAAATTTATTTATTTATTTATTTTTGGTTGCACTGGGTCTTCGTTGCTGCACGTGGGCTTTCTGTAGTTGTGGAGAGCGGGGGCTACTCTTCATTGCGGTGCGTGGGCTTCTCATTGTGGTGGCTTCTTGTTGCGGAGCAGGGCTCTAGGCGCATGGGCTTCAGTAGTTGTGGCACGTGGCCTCAGTAGTTGTGGCTCGCGGGCTCTAGAGCGCAGGCTCGGTAGTTATGGCACACGGGCTTAGTTGCTCCGCGGCACGTGGGATCTTCCCAGACCAGGGATCAAACCCGTGTCCCCTGCATTGGCAGGCAGATTCTTAACCACTGCGCCACCAGGGAAGCCCTGTCCATTTTTTTTGATTGGGTTGTTTGTTTTTGTGGTATAGAGCTGCATAAGCTGTTCGTATATTTTGGAGATTAATCCCTTGTCGGTTGCTTCATTTGCAAATATTTTCTCCCATTCTGTGGGTTCTCGTTTTGTTTATGGTTTCCTTTTCTGTGCAAAAGCTTTTAAGTTTAATTAGGTATCGTTTGTTTATTTTTGTTTTTATTTTCGTTACTCTAGGAGGTGTATCCAAAAAGATATTGCTGCAATTTATTATTATTATTTTTTAAAATGTTTATTTATTTGGTTGCACTGGGTCTTAGTTGCGGCAGGTGGATTCCTTAGTTGTGGCTTGCTGGCTCCTTAGTTGCAGCACGTGGGCTCCTTAGTTGTGGCTCTCTGGCTCCCCAGTTGTGGCATGCGAACTCTTAGTTGTGGCATGCATGTGGGATCTAGTTCCCGGACCAGGGATCGAACCCAGGCCCCCTGCATTGGGACCGTGGAGTCTTATCCACTGCGCCACCAGGGAAATCCCAGATGTTGCTGCAATTTATGTCAAAGAATATTCTGCCTATGTTTTCTTCTAACAGTTTTATAGTGTCTGGCCTTAAATTTAGGTTTGTGTATGGTGTTAGAGAATGTTCTAATTTCATTCTTTTACATGTAGCTGTCCAGTTTTCCCAGCACCACTTATTGAAGAGATGTTTTTTCTCCATCGTATATTCTTACCTCCTTTGTCGTAGATTAATTGACCATAGGTGTGTGAGTTTACTCCTGGGCTTTCAGTCCTGTTTCATTGATCTATATTTCTGTTTTTTTGTTCCAGTACCATACTGTTTTGATTACTGTAGCTTTGTAGTATAATCTGAAGTCAGGGGACCTGATTCCTCCAACTCCATTTTTCTTTCTCAGGATTGCTTTGGCTATTTGGGGTCTTTTATGTTTCCATACAAATTAAAATTTTTTTTTGTTCCAGTTCTGTGAAAAATGCCATTGGTAATTTGATAAGGATTGCATTGAATCTGTAGATTGCCTTGGGTAGAATAGTCATTTTGACAGTATTGATTCTTCCAATCCAAGGACACGGTATATCTGTCCATCTGTGTCATCTTCGATTTCTTTCATCAGCATCTTATAGTTTTCAGAGTACAGGTCTTTTGCCTTCTTAGGTAGGTTTATTCCTAGGTATTTTATTCTTTTTGATGTGATGGTAAATGGGATTGTTTCCTTAATTTCTCCTTTTGATCTTTCGTTTTTAGTGTATAGGAATGCAGGAGATTTCTGTGTGTTAATTTTGTATCCTGCAACTTTATTGAATTCATTGATGAGCTCTAGTAGTTTTCTGGCAGCATCTTTATGATTTTCTATGTGTAGTATCATGTCATCTGCAAACAGTGACAGTTTAACTTCTTTTCCAATTTGGATTCTTGTTTTTTCTTTTTCTTCTCTGATTGCCATGGCCTTAGTTCTTTTAATTATTCAGCTCTTTTTGGTTTTGCTTAAAAGATAAAATATATGTAACCTTCAATTTACCATTTTAAAGTGTGCAGTCCAGTGACATGAAGTACATTCGCATTGTTGTGCGACCATCACCACCATCCATCTCCAGAACTTTTTCGTCATTCCAAACTGAAAGTGTCTCCTTTGATCAGTAACTCCCCGTTCCTCTCTCCTTCTGGTAACCACCATTCTACTTTCTATCTCTCTAAATTTTATTGGGTTGGCCAAAAAGTTCGTTCGGTCCCCCCCCCCCCCCACTAGTGCTTAGTTGTCTTAAACTTCATTCAAAACAATTTTGTCAGATTGTATTGTGACAGCTGTCAGTCATATCAGCGTGCATTAAAAAAAAAACTTATCAAAATTGGTGAATTTTTGTGTAGCCATTTTAATAGTGAAGATGGAAGAAAAAAAGCAACATTTTCGGCATATTATGCTTTATTGTTTCAAGAAAGGTAAAATTGCACCTGAGACCCAAAAAAAGATTTGTGCAGTGTATGGAGAAGGTGCTGTGACTGATCGAATGTGTCAAAAGTGGTTTGCGAAGTTTCGTGCTGGAGATTTCTCGCTGGACGATACTCCACGGTCTGGTAGCCCAGTTGAAGTTGATAGCAATCAAATCGAGACATTAATTGAGAACAATTAACCTTTTACCCCGTGGGAGATAGCCGACGTACTCAAAATATCCAAATCAAGCACTGAAAATCATTTGTACCAGCTTGGTTATGTTGATCGCTTTGATGTTTGGGTTCCACATAAGTTAAGCGAAGAAAACCTTCTTGACTGTACTTCTGCATGCGATTCTCTACTTAAACATAGCGAAAACGTTCCGTTTGTAAAACAAATTGTGACTGTCAATGAAAAGTGGATACTGTGCAATAATGTGGAACAGAAGAGATGGTGGGGCAAACGAAATGAACCACCACCAACCACACCAAAGGCTGGTCTTCATTCAAAGAAGGTGATGTTGTGTATATGGTGGGATTGGATGGGGGTCCTCTATTATGAGCGCCTCCCGAAAAACCAAACGATTAATTCCAACAAGTACTGCTCCCAGTTAGACCAACTGAAAGTAGCACTCGACGAAAAGCATCCAGAATTAGTCAACAGAAAACACATAATCTTCCATCAGGATAGCGCAAGACTGCATGTTTCTTTGATGACCAGGCAAAAACTGTTAGCTTGGCTGGGAAGTTCTGATTCATCCTCCGTATTCACCAGAGATTGCACCTTCAGATTTCCATTTATTTTGGTCTTTACAAAAGTCTCTTAATGGAAAAAATTTCAATTCCCTGGAAGACTGTAAAAGGCATCTGGAACAGTTCTTTGCTCAAAAAGATAAAAAAGTTTTAAGAAGATGGAATTATGAAGTTGCCTGAAAAATGGTAGAAGGTAATGGAACAAAATGGTGAATATGTTGTTCAATAAAGCTCTTGGTGAAAATGAAAAATATGTCTTTTATTTTTACTTAAAAACCAAGGGAACTTTTTGGTCCAGGTATCTCATGTAAGTGGAGTCATAAAATATTTGTTCTTTTGTGTCTGGCTTATTTCACTTAGCATAATGCTTTCACGTTTCATCCATGTTGAAGCATGTGTCAGAATTTCCTTCCTTTTTAAGGCTGGATAATATTCTGTTGTGTGTGTATACCATGTTTTGCTTATCCATTCATCCGTCAGTGGGCATTTGGGTTGTTTTTTGGCTACTGTGAATAATGTTGCTATGAACATGTTTGAATATTCAAATGAATGAATGAATGAATATTTGTTCCGGACCTTGCTTTCAATTCTTTTAGGTATATACCCAGAATTGGAATTGTTGGATCACATGGTAATCCTATGTTTAATTTTTTGAGAAGCTGCCATGTTTTCCACAGTGGCTGGACCATTTTACATTCCCAACAGTAATGTGCCAGGGTTTCAGTTTCTCCATATCTTCACCAACACATATTTTCTGTTTTTTTTTTTAACAATAATAGTTACCCTACTGGGTGTGCAGTGGTAGCTCATTATGGTTTTGATTTATGTTTCCCTGATGATTAGTGACGTTGAGCATTGTTTCATGTGCTTTTGGACATTTGTATATTTTCTTTGAGGAAATGTCTTATCTAAGTCCTTTGCCCATTTTTGAATTGGGTTGTTTTGTTGTTGAGTTTTAGGAGTTCTTTATATATTCTGGATGTTAGTTCCTTTGCGATTTGAAATATTTTCTCCCATTCTGTGGGTTGCCTTTTTAAAATCTATTTATAGTGTTCTTTGGTGGACTAAAACTTTAAATTTTGATTTAGTCCAATTTACGTATTTTTTTGTCATTGTTGCCTGTGTTTTTGGTGTTATATCCAAGAAATCATTGCTAAATTCAGTGTCATGAAGATTTTTCCTTATGTTTTCTTCTAAGAGTTGTGTAGTTTTAACTTACATTTATAAGGTCTTTGATCTGTTTTGAGTTAATTTTTGTATGTGGTATAGTGTTTAACTTTTAAATGCTCATGTAATAATTTTACTTTCTCTTTAATATTATGAATATTTCAGAGTTCTCTTGTCAGTTACTATAATGATTACATTTAGCTGTTACTATCAGCTAAATGTAATGATCCATTTCCTTCCTTTTGCTGTCTTTTTTCCTTTTCCTTTTGGACTTCAGGTGCGCAGAATTGGATTATTTTTAATCCTTGGTTCACACACAAACTTTTCATTTGTTTATCTGTGACCTGCTTTTGATTAACCTGTTTTTAAATAATATACACACATGAACCATCACCCAGGATTCTAAAGCATTGACTCTAGCTTATTAATACCCATCAGGAGAACTGAAACATTGACAGTAATTTATATGTACCTATTTCTTATGCTGCCATAGTTGCACAGCAACATTTGTCTTTCAGTACATCTGTTCTTTGGATACATTTATTTAGATGATATCTTCAAAGTGGTTATCTTACATTGATGCCACTTTCACCAATATAGTTAAAATGATCACAGATTAATACACGACTGTACTAAAAAGTGTCCATAATCCCTTCACTAAATTAATAGGAAATAACACTTATCGAGTACTAACCAGGTTATCTTATTTGAAGATAACAACCCTGTGAAGTAGGTACTTCACAGCACCTGTCACAGTGTGCGATAGAGCCAAAGTTTGAATCCAGGCAGGCTCATCCCACAGCCTGTACTCTGTTTACAGCCTATAAGGTTTAAACCTCCACCATGACAGGGTTCAGTGCCATCCAACTAGGTCAGTTACATAAAATGGAGAGTTGGCTTACTGTAAGGCTGATGAAAGGACCGAGGAGAGCCTATGAAGCTAGCTGGCTGGGAGCTTTGGGGTCTGGCTGCATAATCTAAATTCTTCCTTATCCTAGTTGTGGACAAAACTCTCTCACTTGGCTGTAATGTATTTGGGGACAATTCTAGGGTTGACTGGGAATTTTACAACAGTAGAGGTTTTAGGATCCTGCCATTTATTTGGCTCCCTTTTGGCTAAATAGGAGTGGGGAAAAATGGGGGTGCCAGGAATCATCCTCCACCCGCTGCTTCCTTAGGTGAGGTTACCTGCCTTTTCCTACCACGGTCTTGCCCTCACCTCCATGGCTTACTCCTTGTGCTAGAGCTTAAAACTTTAGTCCTTTTTTCTTGAGAATAGGGGTTGGGCAGAAGATGGAGCCAATCACCAATGTTGTACATAAATTTGGAATTCAGTTGTCTGGGGATCCATAGTCTTTTCTGACCTTTGTCATTGTTCTTCAGCCAAAGACCCCCAGGAACACACTTGTAGTTGGATAAGTCAGGTTTATTGCATGTTACAGTGAGGGAAAATGCATACCATGGGGAACTGTGAGGCATCTCAGTAAGAGAGTATTAGAAAACAACTTTTTAAAATAGGATTTGGGCTTGTGTTAGGTGATTTGGGAAGAGTTAATGGAAGTGAAGTGGGGCTTTGATCTGTATTGGATGCTGTTAGGAAGCAGAGATAATTCTATGACTGGATATCTTAATAGATCTTATCTTGAAGGAGAAAGATTTGAGTGAGGCTAAAACTGTAATTGGTAAAGATGTAAGTCATTCTTACTAGCCAGGGTGGGGAAATGTTTGGTCATTTTTATGATTTGGACAGTGTTCATGTTTCTCATCTTTGTTGAGGCATGACTACAGAGTGGTCTTATTCTTTATCCATTATGGTCATAGAGTGGCCTTCTCTGATGTTAATGTTCTCTGAAGTTGTTTATTTTCGACGGGAGAATCATCAAGTCCTAGCTGTGAGTACCTGGCTGTGAGTTGCTAGCTAGTTTGAAGGTTGCTTCAAGGCCTATTGATAGTAGCAGGCCAGCTCCCAGATGTAGGGGATGCTTTCCTCTTTCTCATTGTGGTCATAAAATCTTAGAGTGGATGGTGTAGTAGATATAAATCCAATAGCCAGTATATATGGAGATGATTTTACAGTATTGGTGAACCAAGAAGAATGGGATAGAGGTATAGAGGATTCTTTGTATTTGAGTTTGCTGAACCTGGGTTAAATCGATTTCCCTTGGTAGGCGGTCCAGTGGCCCATAACGGTGTCCACGTGGTATTCTCTGGAGCCTGTGAATATGTTATCTTAGATGGCAGAAGTGCTTTGCAGATGTGATTATGTTTTTTTTTTTTTTTTTTGGATGACCACAACAAAAGCAACAATGATTGCAATTACCAAACATGAAACACACTCATACTATGTCATAATATTGACATTCAGTCCAGTAATCCTCCACTGTAACAGCTCCTTTACTTTGCAGTGAAAATTGATTTGTATATTCTTTGCCTCTGAGTCCTTGTGGGATTTTTTCTTTTTTTAAATTCAAACAGAAAGTCACAAAAATTATACTCATCCTCATCAGTTCACTCAGTCCCATGTAATTAATTTTTTTTTTTCATCTTGATCTTTTGTTAGCACTTTTATGAGCTCATCAGTTTTTCATTAGAGTTCTGAAAATGCTTATTCATTCAGTTCAGCAGTACACTCAGGTACCAGAAACCTGTACTTGTCAGAGTCTTTTCCATGAATTTCCTGAAGATGAAACCCTTTTATAGGAACATATTTACAAAAGCATCAGAGTACACCCAGAACTGTCTGTAAATGACAAAAGACTTAAAAATGACCACGGTTAAAGATTTGATGAAAGTTCATAATAATGCAGTTGACAAGAAAATTAGTTATTTCTGAGATATACATTTTAAAGTAATAACTAGGATTATGACTTATAACATTATACCAGAACATATAAGATTTTTAGAAATTTCATGTAATGTCTGAAACATTTATATTAACATATTTCCATACAAATAACCCAATGAAAGTTTAGTATTAGTTGTTTTGTTTGTTTGTTTGTTTATACTGCAGGTTCTTATTACTCATCAATTTTATACACATCAGTGTATACATGTCAATCCCAATCGCCCAATTCAGCACACCACCATCCCCACCCCACCGCAGTTTTCCCCCCTTGGTGTCCATATGTCTGTTCTCTACATCTGTGTCTCAACTTCTGCCCTGCAAACCGGCTCATCTGTACCATTTTTCTAGGTTCCACATACATGCGTTAATATACGATATTTGTTTTTCTCTTTCTGACTTACTTCACTCTGTATGACAGTCTCTAGATCCATCCACGTCTCAACAAATGACTCAATTTCATTCCTTTTTATGGCTGAGTAATATTCCATTGTATATATGTACCACATCTTCTTTATCCATTCGTCTGTTGATGGGCATTTAGGTTGCTTCCATGACCTGGCTATTGTAAATAGTGCTGCAATGAACATTCGGATGCATGTGTCTTTTTGAATTACGGTTTTCTCTGGGTATATGCCCAGTAGTGGGATTGCTGGGTCATATGGTAATTCTATTTTTAGTTTTTTAAGGAACCTCCATATTGTTCTCCATAGTGGTTGTATCAATTTACATTCCCACCAATAGTGCAAGAGGGTTCCCTTTTCTCCACACCCTCTCCAGCATTTGTTGTTTGTAGATTTTCTGATGATGCCCATTCTAACTGGTGTGAGGTGATACCTCATTGTAGTTTTGATTTGCATTTCTCTAATAATTAGTGATGTTGAGCATCTTTTCATGTGATTCGTGGCCGTCTGTATGTCTTCTTTGGAGAAATGTCTATTTAGGTCTTCTGCCCATTTTTGGATTGGGGTGTTTGTTTCTTTAATATTGAGCTGAATGAGCTGTTTATATATTTTGGAGATTAATCCTTTGTCCGTTGATTCGTTTGCAAATATTTTCTCCCATTCTGAGGGTTGTCTTTTTGTCTTGTTTATGGTTTCCTTTGCTGTGCAAAAGCTTTGAAGTTTCATTAGGTCCCGTTTGTTTATTTTTGTTTTTATTTCCATTACTCTAGGAGGTGGATCAAAAAAGATCTTGCTGTGATTTATGTCAAAGAGTGTTCTTCCTATGTTTTCCTCTAAGAGTTTTATAGTGTCCAGTCTTACATTTAGGTCTCTAATCCATTTTGAGTTCATTTTTGTGTATGGTGTTAGGGAGTATTCTAATTTCATTCGTTTACATGTAGCTGTCCAGTTTTCCCAGCACCACTTATTGAAGAGACTGTCTTTTCTCCATTGTATATCTTTGCCTCCTTTGTCATAGATTAGTTGACCATAGGTGCGTGGGTTTATCTCTGGGCTTTCTATCTTGTTCCATTGATCTATGTTTCTGTTTTTGTGCCAGTACCATATTGTCTTGATTACTGTAGCTTTGTAGTATAGTCTGAAGTCAGGGAGCCTGATTCCTCCAGCTCGGTTTTTTTCCCTCAAGACTGCTTTGGCTATTCGGGGTCTTTTGTGTCTCCATACAAATTTTAAGATGATTTGTTCTAGCTCCGTAAAAAATGCCACTGGTAATTTGATAGGGATTGCATTGAATCTGTAGATTGCTTTGGGCAGTATAGTCATTTTCACAATGTTGATTCTTCGAATCCAAGAACATGGTATATCTCTCCATCTGTTGGTATCGTCCTTAATTTCTTTCATCAGTGTCTTATAGTTTTCTGCATACAGGTCTTTTGTCTCCTTAGGTAGGTTTATTCCTAGGTATTTTATTCTTTTTGTTGCAATGGAAAATGGGAGTGTTTCCATAATTTCTCTTTCAGATTTTTCATCATTAGTGTATAGGAATGCAAGAGATTTCTGTGCATTAATTTTGTATCCTGCAACTTTACCATATTCATTAATTAGCTCTAGCAGTTTTCTGGTGGCAGTTTTAGGATTCTCTATGTATAGTATCATGTCATCTGCAAACAGTGACAGTTTTACGTCTTCTTTTCCAATTTGTATTCCTTTTCTTTCTTTTCTTCTCTGATTGCCGTGGCTAGGACTTCCAGAACTATGTTGAATAATAGTGGTGAGAGTGGACATCCTTGTCTCGTTCCTGACCTTAGAGGAAATGCTTTCAGTTTTTCACCGTTGAGAATGATGTTTGCTGTGGGTTTGTCATATATGGCCTTTATTATGTTGAGGTAGGTTCCCTCTATGCCCACTTTCTGGAGAGTTTTTATCATAAATGGGTGTTGAATTTTGTCAAAACCTTTTTCTGCATCTATTGAGATGATCATATGGTTTTTATTCTTCAATTTGTTAATATGGTGTATCACATTGATTGATTTGCGTATATTGAAGAATCCTTGCATCCCTGGGATAAATCCCACTTGATCGTGGTGTATGATCCTTTTAATGTGTTGTTGGATTCTGTTTGCTAGTATTTTGTTGAGGTTTTTTGCATCTATATTCATCAGTGATATTGGTCTGTAATTTTCTTTTTTAGTAGTGTCTTTGTCTGGTTTTGGTATCAGGGTGATGGTGGCCTCATAGAATGAGTTTGGGAGTGTTCCTTCCTCTGCAATTTTTTGGAAGAGTTTGAGAAGGATAGGTGTTAGCTCTTCTCTAAATGTTTGATAGAATTCACCTGTGAAGCCATCTGGTCCTGGACTTTTGTTTGTTGGAAGATTTTTAATCACAGTTTCAATTTCATTACTTGTGATTGGTCTGTTCATATTTTCTGCTTCTTCCTGGTTCAGTCTTGGAAGGTTATACCTTTCTAAGAATTTGTCCATTTCTTCCAGGTTGTCCATTTTATTGGCATAAAGTTGCTTGTAGTAGTCTCTTAGGATGCTTTGTATTTCTGCAGTGTCTGTTGTAACTTCTCCTTTTTCATTTCTGATTTTATTGATTTGAGTCCTCTCCCTCTTTTTCTTGATGAGTCTGGCTAATGGCTTATCAATTTTGTTTATCTTCTCAAAGAACCAGCTTTTAGTTTTATTGATCTTTGCTATTGTTTTCTTTGTTTCTATTTCATTTATTTCTGCTCTGATCTTTATGATTTCTTTCCTTCTGCTAACTTTGGGTTTTGTTTGTTCTTCTTTCTCTAGTTTCTTTAGGTGTAAGGTTAGATTGTTTACTTGAGATTTTTCTTGTTTCTTTAGGTAGGCTTGTATAGCTATAAACTTCCCTCTTAGAACTGCTTTTGCTGCATCCCATAGGTTTTGGGTCGTCGTGTTTTCATTGTCATTTGTCTCTAGGTATTTTTTGATTTCCTCTTTGATTTCTTCAGTGATCTCTTGGTTATTTAGTAACGTATTGTTTAGCCTCCATGTGTTTGTGTTTTTTACGTTTTTTCGCCTGTAATTCATTTCTAATCTCATAGCGTTGTGGTCAGAAAAGATGCTTGATATGATTTCAATTTTCTTAAATTTACTGAGGCTTGATTTGTGACCCAAGATGTGATCTATCCTGGAGAATGTTCCATGCGCACTTGAGAAGAACGTGTAATCTGCTGTTTTTGGATGGAATGTCCTATAAATATCAATTAAATCTATCTGGTCTGTTGTGTCATTTAAAGCTTCTGTTTCCTTATTTATTTTCATTTTGGATGATCTGTCCATTGGTGTAAGTGAGGTGTTAATGTCCCCCACTATTATTGTGTTACTGTCGATTTCCTCTTTTATAGCTGTTAGCAGTTGCCTTATGTATTGAGGTGCTCCTATGTTGGGTGCATATATATTTATAACTGTTATATCTTCTTCTTGGATTGATCCCTTGATCATTATGTAGTGTCCTTCCTTGTCTCTTGTAACATTCTTTATTTTAAAGTCTATTTTATCTGATATGAGTATAGCTACTCCAGCTTTCTTTTGATTTCCATTTGCATGGAATATCTTTTTCCATCCCCTCACTTTCAGTCTGTATGTGTCCCTAGGTCTGAAGTGGGTCTCTTGTAGACAGCATATATATGGGTCTTGTTTTTGTATCCATTCAGCAAGCCTGTGTCTTTTGGCTGGAGCATTTAATCCATTCACGTTTAAGGTAATTATCGATATGTATGTTCCTATGACCATTTTCTTAATTGTTTTGGGTTTGTTTTTGTAGGTCCTTTTCTTCTCTTGTGTTTCCCACTTAGAGAAGCTCCTTTAACATTTGTTGTAGAGCTGGTTTGGTGGTGCTGAATTCTCTTAGCTTTTGCTTGTCTGTAAAGCTTTTGATTTCTCCATCAAATCTAAATGAGATCCTTGCCGGGTAGAATAATCTTGGTTGTAGGTTCTTCCCTTTCATCACTTTAAGTATATCATGCCACTCCCTTCTGGCTTGTAGAGTTTCTGCTGAGAAATCAGCTGTTAACCTTATGGGAGTTCCCTTGTATGTTATTTGTCGTTCTTCCCTTGCTGCTTTCAATAATTTTTCTTTGTCTTTAATTTTTGCCACTTTGATTACTATGTGTCTCGGCGTGCTTCTCCTTGGGTTTATCCTGTATGGGACTCTCTGCGCTTCCTGGACTTGGGTGGCTATTTCCTTTCCCATGTTAGGGAAGTTTTCAACTATAATCTCTTCAAATATTTTCTCTGGTCCTTTCTCTCTCTCTTCTCCTTCTGGGACCCCTATAATGCGAATGTTGTTGCATTTAATGTTGTCCCAGAGGTCTCTTAGGCTGTCTTCATTTCTTTTCATTCTTTTTTCTTTAGTCTGTTCCGCAGCAGTGAATTCCACCATTCTGTCTTCCAGGTCACTTATCCGTTCTTCTGCCTCAGTTATTCTACTATTGATTCCTTCTAGTGTAGTTTTCATTTCAGTTATTGTATTGGTCATCTCTGTTTGTTTGTTCTTTAATTCTTCTAGGTCTTTGTTAATCATTTCTTGCATCTTCTCAATCTTTGCCTCCATTCTTATTCCAAGGTCCTGGATCATCTTCACTATCATTATTCTGAATTCTTTTTCTGGAAGGTTGCCTATCTCCACTTCATTTAGTTGTTTTTCTGGGGTTTTTTCTTGTTCCTTCATCTGGTATATAGCCCTCTGCCTTTTCATCTTGTCTATCTTTCTGTAAATGTGGTTTCTGTTCCACAGGCTGCAGGACTGTAGTTTTTCTTGCTTCTGCTGTCTGCCCTCTGGTGGTTGAGGCTATCTAAGAGGCTTGATGGGAGGCTCTGGAGGTGGGTAGAGCTGACTGTTGCTGTGGCGGTCAGAGCTCCGTAAAACTTTAATCCACTTGACTGTTGATGGGTGGGGCTGGGTTCCCTCCCTGTTGGTTGTCTTGCCTGAGGCAACCCAACACTGGAGCCTACCCGGGCTCTTTGGTGGGGCTAATGGCAGACTCTGGGAGGGCTCACGCCAAGGATTACTTCCCAGAACCTCTGCTGCCAGTGTCCTTGTCCCCACGGTGAAACAGAGCCAGCCCCCGCCTCTGCAGGAGACCCCCCAACACCAGCAGTTATGTCTGGTTCAGTCTCCCCCAGGGTCACTGCTCCTTCCCCTGGGTCCCGATGCACAAACTATTTTGTGTGCGCCCTCCAAGAGTGGGGTCTCTGTTTCCCCCAGTCCTGTTGAAGTCCTGCAATCAATTCCCACTAGGCTTCAAAGTCTGATTCTCTATGAATTCCTCCTCCCGTTGCCGGACCCCCAGGTTGGGAAGCCTGACGTGGGGCTCAGAACGTTCACTCCAGTGGGTGGACTTCTGTGGTATAAGTGCTCGCCAGTCTGTGAGTCACCCACCCAGCAGTTATGGGATTTGATTTTACTCTGATTGCGCCCCTCCTACCGTCTCACTGTGGCTTCTCCTCTGTCCTTGGACGTGGGGTATCCTCCTTGGTGAAGTCCAGTGTCTTCCTGTCGATGATTGTCCAGCAGCCAGTTGTGATTCTGGTGCTCTCGCAAGAGGGAGTGAGAGCACGTCCTTCTACTCCGCCATCTTGGTTAATCCCCTCAGATGTGATTATGTTAAGGGGAAGATTATCCTGGATTATTTGGGTGAGTGCAATCACAAGGGTCCTTATAAGAGGGAGGCAGGAGGGTCACAGTTTGAGAAGATGTGACGACAACCAGAGTTTGGAGTGATGCACTTTGAAGGTGGAGGAAGGAGCCACAAGTCAAGGAATGTGGGTGGCCTCCAGTGTCTGGGAAAGGCAAGGACATGGATTTTCCCTTAGAGTCTCCAGAAGAAACTAGCCCTGCTGATACCTTGCTTTTAGCACAGTGAAACCCGTGTTGGATTTTTGACCTCCAGAACTATGAGGTAGTAAATTTGTGTTAAGTCACTAAGTTTGTGGTAATTGGTTGTAGCAGCTTTGGCCTGTGCTGTACTCCATGTGGGTATACATCACCTGTTTCTAGTTCTGTACTTGAGGTTAAAGGGGACTGAGACATTCCTCAGTATACTTGAGATGATTTTTCCTTTTTCCCTATTCTTTTCCTTCTTAAGTGACAATTGGAAGTATATTTCCTGAGATATGTAGGCATCCAAAGAATGTCATATGTTTTCAGCATGATTTTTAGTTAGTCTTCCTTTTGTATCCAAGCCAAAATTATGCAGTAGGATAGAGTATAAATCCCTTGAGAGCCATATGTTTTTGTTTTATTCTCCACAGTGTCTGTAGTAGATATTTGTAGGTATTCACTCATGATAATGTTAGGGCTTTGAAAATTATATGTAAATATAATATTACAGGTCAATTTCCTGAAAACCTTGGTAGTAAGATAATTCAGGGAACTTATGGCGTTATAGCAAAAAAGAGACGTGAGGGAATAAAGTTCAGAATTTCTTTTTGAAATCTCTTATAAATGTTTTAACACTTAAAACAACTCAGAAAGGACACCAAATAAAGACAAAAAATTCTAATTGTACACTGTTAATATCTATCATCCTTTGTGTGTTAGAATCTTTCAGGATCCACTTCCCTAGAATATCAGTGGAATTCTTGTAAATGCATTTTGGATTATTTTGAATAGTATGTATTCTGAGAAGTATTTCTTTATGTCTCTCCCTCTGTCCAGATGTTTAGTGTCTTTCTGCTTTTTGACTTGGAGTTTTTAGCTCCTGAGACCCTGCTCCTCACTATCATTCCACTGGCACTGAAGAACTATGTGCTGGAGGTGGGAGGGGCTTTGGGTGACCTTTTCCAGTCACTGGGCGTAGAACCCTAGCTCTGCCCTTGAGGACTCCATGTCAGAGCACTTGTTACCTTTTGTGTACTTGTCTTCCTACTGCCCTCACAGACTGTGGTGGGGTGCCTTCCGAGGTGTCTTTGTTAAAACCATTCCTCTCTGTCTTCCTACTTGACCTGTTTTTCCATTGCTGATCCATCTCCACCAGGACTTTGGGGATGCCAGAATTTCTTGGCTTTTGAAAAGGTTTGTAGAAATAAATTTGTGTAAACTTGAAATTGCATGAGGGGAACGTAAAGTTGGAGAGGGAATACAATATTTTTTTTCCTTTGTGGCTCTTTGCAGCAGGACTCATGATAAAACTCATAGTGCTTTAGTTGTGTGGGCCATAGACTCTCAAGATAGGAATTTTTAAAGTTATTCTGAAGTTTAATTAAAACAGTTTTTCTACATGTGTATCTTCTTGGGGGCTTGGGTTTCAGGAACATTCCACATATCCCTTAAAGTAGGAGTTTTTGACCTTAAGAAGTCATTTATCTAACATTATTTTAGTTCTTCTCAAATTTACTGTGTCTGTATCTTTCATAGAGCACCATAACTAAATAAGGAATTTCACAAAAAGCTGGGCATCTAGGACTGCAAACAGTGTTTGTTTCACCAGTATGGTAATTCATGAGATGGTGATTTTATGGGATTGATGTTGTACATTTTAATATCAGATGTATTATTGAGGCCTATAACTGTTGCTACCCCTCGTCTAATACTCTTTCAGACCCCCAGTTTTAACCATTAGGCTCTATTGAGAGCCTGTGTTTCTCCCTACTGCACTGCAGTACTGGAAGCGGAACATGGAGGCAGATTTGTTGGCTCTGGATTGGGGCAGAGTAGGCTCCAGTCATATCTTGGCTGCTTACTAGCTGTGTGGTATTGGGCAAGTTGCTTCATCTCTTGGAATCTTAACTTTCCTTGTCTACAAAACTGGGAATTACAATACCTACCTCAAAGTTGTGAGAATTACATGAGACAGTGTTAGGAAGGTGCTTGGCACAGTGCTGATCGATCGTATGGGATTTGTTGTCTGTGGACTTTGGTTAAGATTGTTCAAGAATAGATGATCTTTGAACTAGTTTCAGTGTTCTACTAGTTACCAAGAGCACTTGATGTAGCTTTGTTAACTTAATGTCTAGATGTTAAAAGAGCAAGGTGATGGGAACTTTTTTCTTCATATTCATATTCTGTACTTGCTCTCCAGGAAGTTCCATTCAATGGTTTTCAAATTTGTTCCAGGGCTAGCCCAGTGCAAAATTTTGGGGGCCCAGTGCAAAATGAAAATATGGGTTCTTTGTTCGAAAAGCAGGAAGAAAATGCAATTAAAGGTACTAAAATATAAAGCATTTTCCTTTATTCAGTGTTTTTTTCCCAACTTGTCATGTATTTTTTTTACATGCTATTCAATGTTTTTTTTTTTTTTTTTTTTTTTTTTTTTTTTACTTTTTATTTTGTATTAGAGTATAGCCAATGAACAATGTTGTGATAGTTTCAGGGCTGGGTCTTGATGTTGAGATGGAGATCTGTGAGAGATTTTCGCCGCTTGGCATTACGTGGAGCTGGGAGGTCTCCCGTGGACCAGCGTCCCGAAGTTGGCTCTCCCACCTCAGAGGCACAGCCCCGATGCCTGGCTGGAGCACCAAGAGCCTTTCATCCACACGGCTCAGAACAAAAGGGAGAAAAAATGGAAAGAAAGAAAAAAAGAAGACAAAATAAAATAAAATAAAGCAATTACAATAAAAAATAAGAAAAAAAATTATTAAGAGTAAATTCATTAAGAAAAAAAAATTTTTTTTTAATTTTTAAAAATAGATTCACCAATTTTTTATACTAAAAATAAGAAAAAAATCACTTAGAAAAAATTTATCAAGAAAAAAAATTTTTTAACCTTTTAAAATAAAAAACATGAAAAAACTTATTAAAATTTTTTTTAAAAATAGAAAATAAGGAAAAAATCACCAAGAAAACATTTATTAGGGAAAAAAAAAATTTTAAGCCCAAAAAAAAAAAAAAAAAAAAAAAAAACGGACGGACCTAACCCTAGGACCAACAGCGAGAGCAAAGCTACACAGACAAAATCTCACCCAGAAGCATACACATCCACACTCACAAAAAAAAGGAAAAGGGGAAAAGTCAATACATCCTGCTCCCAAAGTCCATCTCCTAAATTTGGGATGATTCGTTGTCTATTCAGGTATTCAACAGATGCAGGCACATCAAGTTGTTTGTGGAGCTTTAATCCGCTGCTTCCGAGGCTGCTGGGAGAGATCTCCCCCTCTCCTCTTCGTTCGCACAGCTCCCGGGGTCCAGCCCTGGATTTGGACCCGCCCCTGCATGCAGGTCGCCCGAGGGCGTCCGCTCCCCGCCCAGACAGAACGGGGTCAAAGGAGCAGCTGATTCGGGGGCTCCGGCTCAGTCAGGCCGGGGGGAGGGAGCGGTACGGAGGAGGCGGGGCGAGCCTGCGGCGGCAGAAGCCGGCGCGACGCTGCAGCAGCCCGAGGCGCGCCGCGCGCTCTCCCGGGGAAGTTGTCCCCGGATCACGGGAGCCTGGCCGTGGCGGGCTGCACAGGCTCCCGGGAGGGGCGGTGTGGAGAATGACCTGTGCTCGCCCACAGGCTGTTTGGTGGCGGCAGCAGCAGCCCTAGCGTCTCATGCCCGTCTCCGGGGTCCGCGCTGACAGCCGCGGCTCGCGCCCGTCTCTGGAGTTCGTTTAAGTGGCGCTCTGAATCCCCTCTCCTTGCACGCCGCGAAACAAAGAGGCAAGAAAAAGTCTCCTGCCTCTTCGGCAGCTGCAGACTTCTTCTCGTGCACCCTCCCGGCTAGTTGTGGTGCGCTAGACCCTTCAGGCTGTGTTCACGCAGCCAACCCCAGTCCTCTCCCTGGGATCCGACCGAAGCCCGCGCCTCAGCTCCCAGCCCCCGCCCGCCCCGGCGGGTGAGCAGACAAGCCCCTCGGGCCGGTGAGTGCCGCTCGGCGCCGAGCCTCTGTGCGGGAATCTCTCCGTTTTTCCCTCTGCGTCCCTGTTGCTGTGGGATCCGCGCTGATAGCCGCGGCTCGCGCCCGTCTCTGGAGCTCGTTTAGGCGGCGCTCCGAATCCCCTCTCCTTGCGCGCCGCGAAACAAAGAGGCAAGAAAAATTCTCTTGCCTCTTTGGCAGCTGCAGTCTTTCTCCCGGACTCCCTCCCGGCCAGCACCGAAGCCCGAGCCCCAGCTCCCAGGCCCCGCCCGCCCCGGCGGCCGAGCAGACAAGCCTCTCGGGCTGGTGAGTGCTGGTCGGCACCGCTCCTCCGTGCGGGAATCTCTCCGCTTTGCCCTCCGCACCCCTGTGGCTGCGCTCTCCTCCGTGGCTCCGAAGCCTCCCCCCTCTGCCACCCGCAGTCTCCGCCCACGAAGGGGCCTCCCAGTGTGTGGAAACCTTTCCTCCTCCACAGCTCCCTCCCACTGGTGCAGGTCCCGTCCCCATTCCCCTGTCTCTGCTATCTCCCCTCTCTTTTGCCCTACCCAAGTACGCGGGGATTTTCTTGCCTTTTGGGAGGTCTGACGTCCTCTGCCAGCGCTCAGTGGGTGCTCTGCAGGAGCAGTTCCACGTGTAGATGTACCTCTCATGTATCTGTGGGGAGGAAGGTGATCTCCGCGTCTCACTCCTCCGCCATCTTGCCCCCGCTTCCCAATGTTGTTTTAAGTAAAAAAATTAAATTTTATTAGCATGAGTTTTTTTTGGAAATTTATTTTTTATTTATTTATTTTTGGCTGCGTTGGGTCTTCGTTGCTGCGCTCGGGCTTTCTCTAGTTGCGGCGAGTGGGCTTTCTCTAGTTGTGGTGTGTGGGCTTCTCACTGCGGTGGCTTCTCTTGTTGCGGAGCACGGGCTCTAGGCGCGCGGGCTTCAGTAGTTGTGGCTCGAGGGCTCTAGAGCACAGGCTCAGTAGTTGTGGTGCATGGGCTTAGTCGTTCCGTGGCGTGTGGGATCTTCCTGGACCAGGGATTGAACCCGTGTGCCCTGCATTGGCAGGCGGATTCTTAACCACTACACCACCAAGGAAGTCCTATTACCATGAATTTTACCGTTCATCTTGATATGGTGCAATGCAAATTTTAAATGCAAATGTAAGAGCATTTAACTCATATGAAATCACTGAAATTGTACAATGTACATTTAGTAGTTCATACATGTATGTGTATTTTGTTCTTGTCAGAACAATGGGAATGCTGCACAAAACCAACTCAACTGTTTTTTAAAGTTTTATTGAGATATAATTCACATATCATACAGTTCACCCATTTTGGTGATTTTTAGTATATTCATGAATTGTGCAGCCATCACCACAGTCTAATCATAGAACATTTTTATTATCTTAAAAAGAAATATTATACTCTGTAGCAGTTCATTCCCCATTTACCGCCAAATTCTCCTCCTTCCAGTTCTAGACAACCACTAATCTACCTTTGCCTATTCTGGGTATTTCATATTAATTGAATCATGCAATATGTGGTTTTTTTTGGTGTCTCGCTTCTTTCAGTTAGCATGATGTTTTCAAGGCTCATCCATGTTGTAGCATGCATCAATACTCCATTCTTTTTTATGGTCAAATAATATTCCATCGTATGGATGTGCCATGTTTTATTTATTCATTCTTTAGTTGATGGAGCTTCAGGTTGTTTCCACTTTTTGGCTCTTATGAAAAGTGTTGATGTGAACATTTGTGTACAAGTTTTTGTGTGGACATATGTTTTTCTCTTGGGTGGAATTGCTAGGTCATATGGTGATAACTCCGTGTTTAATATTTTGAGGAACTGACAAACTATTTTCCAGAATCATGGCACCATTTCACATTTCTACCACCAACATGAGAGTTCCAGTTTCTCCATATTCTCTTCAACACTTGTCATTAATGGTCTTTTTGATTTTTAATTATAGCCATCCCAGTGAGTATTACGTATTATCTCGTTGTGCTTTTGACTTGTATTTCCCTGATGACTAATGATATTAGACATCTTTATTTATGCTTATTGGCCATTTGTATATTTTCTTTGGGGGAATGTGCCTATTCAGATTCTTTGTCCGTTTTTATTTTTTATTTTATTTATTTTTAAAATTTTATTTATTTATTTATTTATTTGGCTGTGTTGGGTCTTTGTTGCTGTGCACGGGCTTTCTCTAGTTGCAGCGAGTGGGGGCTACTCTTTGTTGCAGTGCACAGGCTTCTCATTGTGGTGCCTTCTCTTGTTGTGGAGCACGGGCTCTAGGTGTGCGGGCTTCAGTAGCTGTGGCACATGGGCTCAGTAGTTGTGGCTCGCAGGCTCTAGAACACAGGCTCAGTAGTTGTGGCACACGGGCTTAGTTGCTCCGTGGCATGTGGGATCTTCCCGGACCAGGGCTCGAACCCGTGTCCCCTGAATTGGCAGGTGGATTCTTAACCACTGCACCACTTGGGAAGTCCCCGTCCATTTTTAAATTGGGCTCTTTTTTAAAATTAAAAAAAATTTTTTTTGTCTTTTTGACCATTTTTAAAATTTAAGTATAGTTAGTTTATAATGTTGTATTAGTTTCAGGTGTACAGCTAAGTGGTTCAGTTATATCTATCTATCTGTCTATCTGTTCTTTTTCAGATTCTTTTCCATTATAGGTTATTACAAGATATTGAATATAATTCCCTATGCTATGCAGTACAAACAAAAATTGAGGGAAGTTGTTGCTAATAGACCTGCTTGACAAGAAATTTTAACAGAAGTTCTTCAGAGAGATGGAAAATTATTTAGGTGAGAAACTCAGATTTACATAAAGGAAGAGTATTAGGGAGAAATCAACTAAGGGTAAATAAAATCTTTTACTCTTGATCCAACAGGTAACAGTTTATTGAAAGTAATAGCACCAGTGTATCCAGTGATTAGCTTGTGGATAAGTGAAATGAATGATAGTAATGTTATAGGGACAGGAGGAAGGAATTGGGAAAACTCTGCTGTAAGGTATCTGCACTACCCATGAAGCAGTATAGTATTGTTTGAAAGTAGATTTAGAATATTTGTAAATTGTAAACTCTAGGGCAACCGATAAAGAAATTTAAAAAGAAGTGTAATTGATATGCTAAGAGAGGAGAGAACACAGAATCATATAAAATGCTCAGTTAAAACCGGAGATGGCAGAAAAGGACTGAAAGACAAAAATGGAAACAAAGAACAAGGTCAGTGAATAGAAAATAGTTAAAACTATGATAAATATTAAAACAACAGTATCAATGATCACTTTAAATGTGAATGGTCTAAATAAACCAATTAAAAGACAGATGGTCAGAGTGGTTTAAAAACCCCAACTATATGTTGTCTATAAGAAATCCACTAAATGTAAAGATACAGATATATTAAAAGTCAAGGGACACAGAAAGATATACCATGCTAACACTAATCAAGAGAGAGCTGGAGTATCTGTGTTAATTTCAGACAAGGTGGACTGCAGAGCAAGGAAGACTGTCAGTGCTAAAAGGAGCAATATATAATGATAAAGGGTCAGCTTTCTAAGAAGGCATAGCAATCCTTAATGTGTATGTACCTAACAAAAGAGCATCAAAATACATGAGGCAAAAACTGATTGAACTGCCAAAAGAAATGGATGAATCCACTGATATAGCTGGAGACTGCAACACGTCCTCTATTGGTAATTGGCCATATATATATAGTTGAACTAAATAACACCATCAGTCAACTGGATCTAACTGACATTTACAGACTCCTTCATCCAACAACAGCACAGTGTGCATTCTTCTCAAGCTTGCATGGAACATTCACCAAGGTGGACCACCTTCTAGGCCATAAAACACACCTTAAACTTAAAAGGATAGAAATCATACAATGTCTGTTCTTATACCAGAGTTGAGTTAAATTACAGATTAGTAACAGAAATATAGCTGGGAAGCTCCAAAGTAATTGGAGATTAAACAGTACACTTCTAAATAACACATGGGTCAAAGAAAAAGTCTCAAGAGAAATTTAAAAATATTTTTAAATGAAAATGAAAACACAGTTTATCAAAATTTGGTGGGATGTAGCAAAAACAGTGCTTAGGGAGAAATTTGTAGCATTGAATGGATATATTAAAAAAGAAGAAAGATCTAAAATCAATAATCTAAGTTTCTACCTTAGAAAACTAGAAAAAGAAGAGCAAAGTAATTTCAAAGTAAGCAAAAGAGAAGTGATAATAAGAAATAGAGCAAAAATCAATGAAACTGAAAGCAGGAAATAAAATTTAAAAGTCTGCAAAACCAGAAGCTTGTTCTTTGAGAATATCAGTAAGAATGATAAACCTCTCGCTAGGCTAACTAAGAAAAACAGAGGGAAAACACATTACTAATACCAGAAATGAAGGCGAGGCCATTGCTACTGATTCCATGGGCATTAAAAAGTTACTAAAGGAATATTATGAACAATTCTGTGCCCACATATTTGAAAACTTAGATGAAATGAACAAATTCCTTCAAAGATACAATTTAGCAAAGCTCACACAAGGAAAAGCAGATAATTTGAGGAGGTCTATATCTACTAAAGAACTTTAATCAGCAGTTAACCTTCCAAAAACCAGTGCCAGATTGTTTGGCTGGTGAATTCTAACACGTATTTAAGGAAGAAGTGATATCAATTATCTGCAGTCTCTTACAGAAAATAGAAGAAGAGGGACTACTTCCTAACTTCTTCTATGAGGCTAGCATGACCCTACTACTAAACAGTCAAAGACATTGCAATAAAAGAAAACTACGGACTGATATCGCTCATGGGCATAGATGCACAATTCTGCAAGAAAATATTAGCAAATTAATTCCAACAGTGTATAAAAAGAATTATACAAAAATCACTTAATGTAGTCCATCACGTCAACAGACTAAAGAAGAAATATCATAAGATCCTATCAGTAGATGCAGAAAAAGCAGTTGGCAAAATTCAGCATCCATTCCTGATAAAAACTCTCAGTAAACTAGAAATAGAGGGGAACTTCCTCAACTTGGTAAAGAACATCCTCAGTATATCTATAGCTAACATCATACTTAATGGGGAGAAACTAGAAGCTTTCCCGCTAGGATCAGGAACAAGGCACGATGTCCCCTCTTACCACTCCTTTTCAGCATCACTGGAAGTCCTAGCTGAGGCATTAACAAAAGAAAAGGAGATAATAGGTATATAGATTGGGAATAAAGAAATAAAACTGGGGAATTTCCTGGTGGTCCAGTGGTTAGGACTTGGCGCTTTCACTGCCGGGGCCCGGGTTCAGTCCCTGGTCGGGGAACTAGGATCCTGCAAGCTGCGCAGCGTGGCCAAAAACAAAAACAAAAAACTGTTTTTGTTCTCAGATTACACGCCGAAGAGTCAGTAACAACAAAAACCTGCTGGGACTAATAAAAGATTACAGCAGGGTTTCAAGATACAAAGTTAATAAACAATAGTAAATTGCTTTCCTGTATATGAGCAATGAAAACTTGGAATTTGAAATTAAAAACACAGCACCATTTACATTAACACACCCCCACCCCCAAATGCTTAGGTGTAAATCTAACAAAATATGTTCAAATCTATATGAGGAAAACTACATACTCTGATTAAAAAAATCAGATCTAAATTAATGGCAAGATCTTCCATCTTCATGGAAGATCTTCCATCTTTAATATCGTTAAGAGGTCAGTACTTAAGTGTTTATTGCATGGGTAAACTTGATAGGAAATAGTTATAAAGCAGCTTAATTTTCTCCCACTGCTGCTTGCAAGGATGCTTTGTTGCATCTTTGTACCCTACCCCTTATGACAACTTGGGGCTCATCTTATAGCTTTATAGTCACTTTCACATATTGAAAAATTGAGTCCAGTCTAATCTAAACTTCCACCTTTTATCCAGTTCTAAGTGTCTCCCCTTTGCCCTGATCATACCTGACTGAGGCTAAGGAACCAGCAGTGGGAAGGGAGTGTGATTTACTCAGTTTGTTTTAAAATTATTTATCTAGGCACTCAGCAGGATTCAAGAGATGTACAAGATCATTCGTATTTGTGTTAGTACCCCCGATATACCTAAAGTATATTGCATGTAATACATAGTTTAGGGGACAAGTTTTATTTACATGAAACATTTAGTAGAAATCATTGCTGTGCTAAATTTGTGAACTAGGAGTTTGTGGGGATTCAGAAGGAGGGAGGCTATGTGGGTAGAATGGTTGTGATTGGGGTGAAAGAGCCCGAAGGACAAAGGGCAAGTGACAACTGGCTCTGATACCCGCTCCTCTCAAATAAAGCTGTTCTTCCTTTATGTTTTTCTGGAGTGGGTTTCAGAAGGAATTTAAAGAACTTTTTGCTGGTGACTTGCATTGTAAAAAAATGCAAGTCATAGAATCTGAAAAATCTCAAGAACAAGTAATAAAGTGTAATATTGTAGGTGACATTAATGAACTAGAAATTTGCTGTGTTAGTCTTGAAAGATGGACTATTTACCCCTTGTTAAAGGTCTCAGTGTTATTTTTTTTGCAAGGAAATATTTTCCCCTTTATTGAAGCACAAGTTGAAAGACACGGGGCAATTTATTGTGATAGTGCTAGTAACTCTTAGAAGAGTGGATATCAGCATGTGTTTTGTATTCAAATTAATTGTGGAAATAGAGCACTGGTAATTTTGTCTTCTCTCTTTTGAAAGGTGGTATGTTGCAATTACAAGCAGTAAAACAATGAACATCTTTATATATGTGTGTGTGTGTATATATATATATCCTTGTGTACATATGCAAGTATATCTGAAAGGAATGCTTATAGCTACTAGCAACAAGAATTCAGTGTGTTTTTAATCAAATTTTTATTTTTCTATAAAAAGTCTGGAGGAATGATATTTTTATACATGCTGCAACATGAATGAACCTTGAAAACATGCTAAGTGAAAGAAGCCAGACACAAAATGTCAGATATTGTATGATTCCTTTATATGAAATATCCAGAATAGGCAAATCCCTAGAAACAGAAGTCAGATTAGTGGTTGTGAGGGGCTGGGGCAGTGGGTGGCAGAATATGGGGCACATAGGGGTATAGAGCATTCAATATGGTAACATATTTATTTATTAGAGCATTCCTAATACTTAAGAAATTCACATTTATTATTATGTATTTGGTTTGGGTTTACTTTTTCATTCATGGTGAATTAAATTCTTTCAACTAAAGTAGTGTTTTATTTTTCCTTGCATATTCAGTTTTAAAAAGTGTCATTTGGTTCTGTGTTTTTGGTGCATAAAGATTATTTCCTCATTGTGGATTATACCATTGTTCACAAAGTGCCCCAATTTGTCTTAGCACTTTTTGTCTTAAATTCAGCCTTGTCTGAGAGAAAAAAAAATGTGACAGGCTAGCTTTCTTTGTTGTTAGCATCTGCTTGGTATGTCTTTATTTATCCTTTTGCTTTCAACCGTCCCAAGTCACTTTATTTTAGCTATATCTTAGTCTGTGAGAGTTTTCTTTTGACAGTTTTATTTACAATTATGATTTTAATATGTTTCATCTTTAGTTTATTATCTTATTTTTGTAACTATCTGTGTTTTCTTGTGTTTTACTACATAGTCTGGCTCTTAGGGTAACTTGAAAGAATTATAATTTTAATTTTAGTTATTTTGTGGTTCACTTGTAACTTTAAGGGATACTCAACATCTCAGATTTTTGATTTAGCAACTTTAAAATAAAGCCAGGTTTATTGGCTCTGCTGTGGAGTGAGATTATTGGCTCAGTTACAGTTTACTTGTCTTCTCTCCCAGGATTTTGTTAGAAACGTGTTAGTGGTAGTTTTCCTTAAGGCCATTTGTACCCATCCCTCTTATGATATTTATTCCCTGTGGTCATCTTAAATTAGCTGAAGCCTATCAGCCTTAAATGAAAAGCTTGTAATACAGTTTGATTATAATGCACTAGTTTGAATTTAGGTTTAAATATTATACCTGGAATTTAAGAATATTTGCTTTTAACAACGTATTTTAGATATATTATAGGTTTTTTCCGACCTCTGAAAGTAGAGCGTCCTAGGAAACCTTTCCTGAGCTGAAATGGCACAAAGTAGAGAAGCAGTTACTTTAGGACCCGTCTTGCTCACAGATACACAAAATCAATCGAGATGAAGCACAGGTGCTCACAGACACGGTTCACAGCTGTAGCGGCTGGATGCTGAGATGCTGAGTGCGGTTCCGGGAAGGAGCTTGACGGGGCCGCTCTCACTGCTGGGATGGGCGCTGCCTCTGTAACGCTTGCTGCAAAACACGCTGAGCTGAACGAGATTTTCGCTTTTCGCCTTTTTTTGGTAAAAGCGAAAATCCTCTTTGGATTTTGTTTGGTTACCAAAAACAGGTACTGAAGTGGGTCTTTCTAAAAAGTGAAGTGGTGTAAAGCAAACTTTAGAAATACCTGTATTAGGTTACTTGTGACTGGGTAACTTAGCTCCCAAATGCCTGGCCATTCTTGATCAGCATCAGGACTAAAGCCGTGTGGCCCCCAGTGAGGGCTGAAGCACCTGCTTTGGGTCAGCTGGCACAGAGGACATGCACCCTGTGCTTCTGCCTATGGGCTCTGGTAGCCTTGTTCTTCCTTCCCTGACCAGGAGAGAAAAGCTCAGTCTTTTCAGAGAACCGTGAGAGCCCATCCTCTCCCTTTTTATCAGCTGTACCTCACCTTTAGTGGTGGGGAGCTGGAATGACTTCCTTCTTTTTTTGGTTAGGAATGTAGGAGAATAGGAGGCATCATTATGCTTGTTTTCATTTTACATATCCCCGTGGGTCTGTCTCTCTGATACAGATGTGCTCATTTAGAGAAGGAGCACCTGCTCCTAGTCCCATCTTTGGAACTAGAAAAATAGTCTTACTAGTTCTGTGATTTTTTGTTGTTGTTGTTCCAGTCTGGTATAGTTGTATGTTTATTTTCATAGTGGGTAGCTTTTATTTCCAAATTAGTAATACTTACACTTGTTTTTATAATTGTTAGCCTTCTACTCTTAGATGGATTGCTTTCCATTAGTCTTTTCCATCCCATGCCATGCATTTTGGTCCCTTGATTTCCATTTGTCCATTAACTTTCATGCCTTCTCATCTACCACTTCTGCACAAACTCCTTGGAACTCCTGAAACTACTCTTCTCCACCTTTAATTACTAATTTAAAAAATCCTAAAACATGCTTTAGTCACAACTTTGTATTCTTCCAGCTTCCTTGGTCAAGTACTTTTATTGCAGCTGCTTCTCTACCAGGAACCTCAGTTGATTGGCATGTCCACTCCTATCCATCACTTGGGTTCACTTTTCTTCCAATCCACTTAGGTTTCATGGCCCATTATTTCACTCACTCTTGCTAATACCCTAAACCAGTGGTTCTCAAATAGTTGTCTAGGGATTTCTGGGGGTTGGTGGTTCAAACCCCGGGAGCAGATGAGGTTACCTATGAAGAGCTTGTGGAATGAGAATAGATTTCTGGCTCCGCTCAGAAATCATAGAGAAGAATAATGTTTAAAGGCTGGCAGGAAAAGGGAAGCTAGTGATGGAGTCTGGGAGAATAATCAGAGAAGGAGGAAGATTGCTGACCTGCAAGTTGCTGCGTAGAGGGCAAGTGAAATCATGAAAGTGTAATTTGGCTGTTGGGACATCACTGACCACTGCCAGAAGCACTTTGAGTGGGTCAGTGGGCGTGAAGTCAGATAAGTGGTTGGAAGAGTGAGTGAGTGGTGGTGAAAAGTGGAAGTCCACAAGTGTAGGCTGTAAAGGGGAGGAGAGAGAATAGGTTGTTAGAATCATCAAGCCTGTGATAGTTCTTGGGGACTCAACCTACATCTGCCTCAGCATCTAAGAATCAAGCTCTTGTGTTGTGTTGTATAGCATCATCAGGCTTCCTGCATTGCTTAGTCTTGGCTTGAGCTTGCCTGAAACTTTAAAGACTGTTTCATTTCCCGTTGCCCCTCACTTCTGTTGTGTTTCTCAAATCCATTTATTCTCCCATTCTCCTGCGTGACTTACATACTTCTCGCCCCACCCTCATGTGTAACTCATTTGATGAACTTCTCTTTCACTGAGAAAATAGAAGCCATCAAAAGATAATGTCTTTGTGCTTCTACCACCGTCTACTTACCCACCTGCAGAGGGACTCAAATGTTCCCTCAGTTCCTGCTTTTCCTCCACCTTCTTCTTTTTACTCTGGATAAATTTTTGTATGTAGCCCCTCAACTTGAGCACATTTCTTCAGCGATTCTCCCTTTCTTTCTTGAATCAGAAGTAAGTACTGGATTATTTCAACAACTGTATAACTTTTCTCATCTTAAAAAAACCCCTCTCAGCAGTCCCTTTTACATTTCCTTTGCTGCCCTTTATCATAAAACTCCTGGTAAGAACTGTCTACTTTCATTTTGCTCCAAGTTTTCTCCTCGCTTAATCCATTCAGTCAGGGTTTTCCCTCCACCCTTCCAGAAAAACAGCTCTTGTCAAGGTCACCGATGACCTCCATGTTGCTAAATCCATTTGTCAGTTCTCAGTGCTCATCTTACTTGGCCTTTCAGCAGCATTTGACGCGGTAGATATTCCCTTTTCCTAGATAAACTTTCTTCACTTGGCTTTCAGTACGTCGGTCTCTTCTTTGCTGCTGCTTCTCAGTCAGCTTTTGCTGATTCCTTCTCTCGAGTTGGCTTCTAAATATTTGAGAGCCCAGGACTCTGTTCTCAGACTTCTCTTCTCTGGCTATACTCACCACCTACAGTGGAAATCTCATCTAGTCTCATGGCTTTAAATACCATCTATCTGCTGATGACTCTTCTTTTTTTCCCCCTAGCCTGGTTCCTTCCCCTGAGCTGTACACATTTTTATATCCAACTGCCCATTCAACCTCTCCACCTGAGTGAATAATATATGTTTCAAATTCAGCAATGTAAACTCTGTTCTTATTTCTACCCCAAAACTACTCCTCTTTTGATCTTCTCTGACTCAGGAAATGGCAACTCTTTCTTTCCAGTTTCTCAAGCCAAGAACCTTATGTTTATCCCTACAAGTCCTCTCAAGTCTGCTTTCAAAACATACCCAGAACTTGATAACTTCTTAACACCTCCACAGCACAGGTCTAAGTGACTTCTCCTCTGTATTATTGCAGCGAGTCCTAACTGGTCTTCCTGCTTCCGTCATTTCCCCTTTCTAATTTATTTTCCACATTGTAACTAGAGTGAGACTTTTGCAGTATGTCAGATCATATCACTACTCTGCTCAGTGGATATTTACTGCCTAGGCCATGATCATTCTCAGTCATATGGCCGCCAACCCTTCTTCAGAAATCCATGCATAGGGGTGATCCCGAGGCTTTATCATCACCTGGAATGGTTTCATTTGAGAGTCTTCAAAATATTTCTACCATGGTCCACAGCTTCATTAGGCCTTTATCTAAAGCACACTTGATCTTTGACTATACTGAGATCTCCCATTCCTTCACCCATCCTTTTTTGCCTGCCATCCCCTAGATCTAATAGAAATTAAAAGGAATTTAATATTAAAAAAGTATCTTGTTCAACTGCTGTTTGTTTTGACGTGTGGTTTAATTATTGAATAATCGCCCCCCACCCCACCTTGATTTGTGAGGTCTCGTGTATGTACAACCACCTGACATGAATTTTTATATGATAGAATCTGTTTCATTGATCTGTCAAGTTTTGGTGTCAGCACACTCTTTAAATGTTATTGAAGCTTTATATTAATAGTATGTTTTAATATTTGGTAAGGTTAGTAGCCTCTCATTGAGATAAAAATAAAAAAACTTTATTTTTCAAAATTGTTGGTGATGGTCTGGTTCTTTGTAGTTCCACATGATTTTGAAAACAACTTGGTCAAGTTATGAAAAGCAAAATGTCCATTGGGCTTTTTTTTCTGGAATGGTTTTAAACTGGGCTGACTAGTTTGTGTAAGTTAATATTTCATAACACTTTTTATTAGCTAAAATTTTTACTTTGTGATAGATTAAATTCTTTTTCTCTATGAATGCCAAAGATGTATTTTCTATTACTTAAAAAGATATGCAAAAAATGTAAATGATCTGTTAAATTTGTTTTGTTTCAGATCTGTTTCCTTCTCTTTGCCATTCTCTACATTGTCTCCTACTTCATCATCACAAGATACAAGAGAAAATCAGGTTAGTAGACACATTGTTATTAAAGCTTTGATTCTAATGCCAAGTGGTCTAGGCATGGTCCATGGCTATATGGTGCGCATCGGCATAGTTAGTATATTCAGTATGCCCGTGATTGAAGCAAGCAGTTGCGTGGTACTAAGAGCCCTAAAAATAACCTCCAGGGAACCTGACTACTCGCAGGGTCATCTCCTTAGACCCGAGCCCTTTTTTATCACCATTCTTATGTTCAACTAAGAATAGTCCAGGGCTCTTTACTTTCTGGGAAATTCCAGAGTTTATGAGGGTATTTGGTTCCCTGTGACTGGCTCTGAGTTTGAGCATACCCCTCATCACCCCCACCCAGTTCTTTCTCTGACTATCAGAATATCTTTTCTTTTTCTGAAGCGGTATAGAATTCAGAGTCTCCGTAATACATTTAGCATTCAATTGTATATTATATTATCCTTTTATTATTTCATATGTATCCTTATCTCACCAGAGGGACCACTGTATCTTTTCTTTTTTTTTAATGAATTTTGTGCTGATTAATTCACAGATTTTTATGCCAGAGTTTTATAAGTAACTAACCAGTTACTTTACTGACTTCTGTTAAATCTCGGCTATTTCCTAGAAATCACAAGATTTCCACGTGTGATGCTGGGCTAATAGTTGGTGCCATGTGAATATTTAAGGATTCCATATATTAAAGCTTCCTTATGTTATTTTAAACTTGTCAGAATTTTGAAAGAAATCAGGAAATAGTGCTTGCTCTAGTGCACTACTTGGCTCTGTGACTGCACTGAAATACTCCTTGGATTCTATAATCTCTCAAAATTTTGAAGACCTGGGATCCAAGACAGTATCTTAGCTGTTTTAAAAGATGTTTTGGCACCAGGTTTCATAGATTATGGACACAGAAGGAGGGAGAGAGAGAGAATGAATGAATAATGCATTGTTTTAGAGGAAATCAGGGGATGATGAGCAGGAAAATAGGGTATTTATTAGATGCTTCTTAGAGTAATCACGGGAGAGGGTAATGAGGACCCTGGACCTAGTTGGTAGAGGGTTGGCAATAGAATTGAAATGGATATGAAGCTATTAAAACAATCTTCAAGATATGGTGGTTGATTGTATGTGGGTACAACAGTATAAAAATTAATTGTGACTATGTTATTTTGTGGTCTCTTTGGTCGTAAAACTATTTTGGGCAGTCAGTAATTAAGAATGGAGATTGGACTAAGAGAATGGCCCAAATATGCCATTGTCACTGAAACAGGTGGGCGCTCAGAATTCCATAGACCTACGCAGAGGGCCTTTGAGGACAACCCCAGTTAGGTACTGAGGAGAAGGAGGGGCCGGGGTGTTGTGTAATATTTTTGTAATTGGATCATAGTTTCCTTAGCTGGTAAGATTACGTGGGAGGACAAAAAAGATGGCCAACAGCCATGAGAGAGGGAGAGGGTAGGGTGAAGAAGCACAGGAGCAAGGGCCATCTTGCTCCTACTTAAAAACGACACAGAACTTGATATATTTCTGTCTGTAACTTGAATGAAATGATGAAATATCAAGGCAATGGTATCCAAGGTGGTTTAGGATGACCCAAGAAAGTCCTCATTATTACCATTACTAACGATAGACTCAAATTACAGAAAACTATATGAGTTCTAAAATTCTGAATTTTAATTTTATAGTAAAAATTTTTTTTGGCTATTATCAACCAGAAAATTTCATTCATTAGCAATTTCACTGACATTGTATAACAATAAACTTGATAGTGGTTCTAGGGTTCTACTGAGTTTTATTTCCTTGAGCACTAAATATTTTGGAAGATTTTAATTTACATATGGGAGTTTTGTTAATCAGGATTTTTTGATCAATCAAAACACTCTGTTCTTTAACATATTCTATCCTATCTGATTTAATGAGATTTAGATTTTGATCTGTGCTGAAATAAACACAGTGCTTTTTGAAAATAATTTCTATTCAATAATTGCTTCTTCAAGTTTATATTTTTGTTCATGCTTTTATTAAATTAATGAAACATTTTGTTGGAAGATAAAAGAATATTAATACCTTGAACATTTTTGCAGATGAGCAAGAAGATGAAGATGCGATAGTCAACAGGATTTCGTATGTATTTTAATGTTCAATTGTCTTGTTTCTCATTCTAAAGTCATAAATTTTCAAAACTTAATTTTGCCTTTTGGGCAGAAATATGGAAAAAATTCACTTAAAGTATTACAGCACCTTTATCAAATGTTAGTCCTATCCTTGGAAAGCACATATAAGCAAATACATGGATAATTGAGGATAGATTATCTCCTGTTAAACTTTACTTATTTAAGGAGCCAACAGATTTAATCTTCAGAGGATTTAACCAGGAAATGGGCTTAAGATTGGGAAAATTGCTGGGCCAAAGAAAGAAAGAAAGAAAGAAAGCTCTTGGCTGTTTGAATGGCCTTGGAACAGGGGGCAGACATCTATTCTGGTTAATTGAACATTTACCTACTGTGAGCAGGAAGATGGGCCCAGATGGTCCTCTTAGGTTCCTTATAGCTCTCTTTCTTCTTGTGTATGCGGATGATAGAGCCCAACTAAAGGGCAGACATGAATTCTTTCCCAGTCCTCCAGGTGTGAAGTACTTGTGAGATCTGCACCCCTCTCGGTTTAGTCTGCATTCCACTTTTGGTGGTAAATCTACTTAAATGCTTTTGTAGATCAATAATTTGTAAAAAGACAAGAACATATCCCATTGGATTTTACACTGGCATTGTGTTTTATGAAAATATGGCTGTTTCCTTGTGGTGGTGCCGGGGAGCGGCCTCACCTGCTTTACATGGCGGCTGGCGTGGCCTGTCTGAGGGGTTTGGGTTTCTCCCAGCAGGTGGTTTTTGCATCATGGTGATGCGCATAGATGTCCCCTTCCTGAAGGTAGATGTGTGTGCCCTTATAAATTCAGGAAGGGGAAGTGTGGCGGAGAAGGTCACCTGAGAGGGTGGCTCTGACCTAGCCTGTCCCCCTAGCTGCCCCACCCACTGGTCTGTTTGTCTCCCGCTGCCTTTCTTCCCTTCTGTGGTGGAGTGAGTGAGAACCGAGGAGTCAGGCAGAGCTGGGTTCACATTCTGAACTCAAGATTAACTTGAGTTCAGAAGAGATTGAGAAAGATTCCTTTCCTCCATATGTGAGCTCGAGCTACCACCTGCTTTGTAGCATGTTGTGTGGATTAAATCACATATGCAAAAAAAAAGTCGGGGGGTGCTCGGCGCGCGGCGGGTGTGAGCCCAGGGTGGTCGTACTTCTCCCCCAACCCTCTTTCCCTGCCCGCCCTCCTCCCACTGAAGAGGAAGGAGCAGAATGAGATGTTGTGCTTAAAGGAGGAGAAACAGTGGCCCAGGGTTCTGAAAGAGTTCAGACAAGTCCCCAAGGGTAGGTGATGGCCAGCACCGTCTGGCCACCTGAGGGAGGGAGGGTTCCCCGCGGCTTACTGCAGCCCTGCGTCAGGCTGAGGAGTCTTTCCCTGGCCCCTCTCACCTCCCTTTAAACCCACCTTCGCTTTCTCTTTTGCTCCTTAAAGGCCTTCGTTCTGTCCTCTGTTTGTATCCACTCATGCCCCCAAATTCACTCTCTCTGTTCTTTTCAACCCTAAATTACATTTTCTCTCAGCTGGTTGTTTGATTTGATTTGGATCAAAGCGCCTAACTGGTGAAACTGCTTTTAAGGATGGCTTGTCCAGGCAGGAGGGAGGCCTGGTGCGGGGATCAGAGCACGAGGGGGTGACCTGGTGTTGACTCTCAGGATTTGAGAGGAGAAGGGAAGTTTTCCTGCAGAGGGGAATCCAGGCACGATGTTGTCCCAAGCGGGTGAAGAGGGGCACCCACTGCATTGGGGAGTGCTCTGTCACGGGGACTCAGAGCCCACGCAGGGTGGGAAGGGTGTCCCTGGTGGATGGCCTGGCCTGGCTGTCAGTGCTCAGGTGGGGAGGGTGTTCACAGGGCAGGGCAGTCCAAAATGGGGCTCACCTGAGCACATGGTGCCTCCAGGGTGAGGGGGTCAGTGTGGCAGGAGGCTGTTAAAGACAGTGGGGACCACTTACAGTTAGGGAAAGCGGGAAAACGACAGTGAACACGAAGTTGTTGTGGTGCAGTTGGAGGTATCTGTATGGACTCACGTTTTTCAGTATAGAGTTACTGAACCCAGTCTAGATGTAAAGTGTGGGTACATGTACATGTTTGTGTGTACATGTATACCTAGTGCATACTTACGCCCCCTAGAGCTGCCTCTCCACTGCCTGTCCGTGCTCACCTGGGAGCATGACACCCCAAGAGCAAGGAGTATACTTAGCGCCCAGATTTTTGTTTCCACTAAAAGGAATCAGTGCTCCTTGGGGGGAAGGCTGATTGCAGGGCTGGGGTAGGGAAAGTTCCAGGCTCCTTTCGTCCATCTTGTAGTGCCACAGTGCAGGGAAGTGCTCAAGAGTGATGGCGGCACATCACGAAGACAGGGAAGCCTTCAGGGGCTTTCACACCTACTCAGGGACAATCTGAGCGTCACACTCAGGGTTGTCATGGATCTAACACAGGACAGAGCAGAGCAATCTCGAGTCCATACAGATAGACACCAACAGGTGACTAACTTATTTGACAAGGAACAGGATATTTTCCTAGTTCCAAACTTAACTTCCCACAAAGGGAAGAGGAACTTTAGAGTGGAGAGCCTTGGCAGACGGCACCTTGGCCAGTGAGCAGAGACCGCGACCAGTAATGGGGCAGACAGACATCCTAGGCCACCTGGTAGCCTGTAGAGAGGAGTGTGAAGCATGGCGTCTGTGACTTTCCTGGCTTGTGGACATGTCAGACTCCACAGAGCCAAAGCTGGCTCCCTCATCTCCCTTGCCAGCCCGCTCAGCTGCAGCTGTCCCCGTCACAGCTAATGTCACAGCTGATGGCTGCTCTACCACTCCCACTCTCAGGAGGTGGTCTTGGTCATCCCTGAGCCCTCTCTCATCCCACACTGGGCAGTCCTGTTGGCTCTTTCCTCAGAATCTGCTCCGTTTCAGAAGGCGACGTTTCTGAGGTTGCCTTCAATTCCGAGGCGCACTGTTTCATAGTTGTGTAAGCAGTGACGGCTGCCATTTTCTGACTTGACCCAGGGCCTTACCTTGAGGACCCCTTGCCAGCATTTAACTCTGTCCCATCAGCCTTTTATGGATAGTTCTCCTCACAGCTACTCAAGGGCAACAGGGAGCATGGTATTACCTTTTTTTGTACGTCTAGGGTCAATCACAATACCTAAAGTGCAGTAGATTCTAGAGGGTTTTTTTAAAAAAATTATTTTTGGCTGCATTGGGTCTTCGTTGCTGCGCACGGGCTTTCTCTAGTTGCGGAGAGCGGGGGCTACTCTTCATTGCGGTGCGTGGGCTTCTCATTGCGGTGGCTTCTCTTGTTACGGAGCATGGGCTCTAGGCGCGTGGGCTTCGGTAGTTGCAGCACACAGGCTCAGTAGTTGTGGCTCGTGGGCCCTAGAGCGCAGGCTCAGTAGTTGTGGTGCACAGGCTTAGTTGATCCGTGGCATGTGGGATCTTCCCGGACCAGGGCTCGAGCCCTTGTCCCCTGCATTGGCAGGCGGATTCTTAACCACTGCACCACCAGGGAAGTCCCCAGAAGGTTTTTGACGTAAGATCCAGTATTATATTTACAGTGACCATATATATTTAGGATTTTCTGGGTCACTTTTGATTTCAAAAACTTCATCTGTTTGCCCTCATAAGCTTACTCCTTGGTCAGATTACATCTCCCAGCTTCAGACCTGGAAGCCATGGTTAGCCGTCACTGCTGCGTGCGGGTCAGTGTCATGAGCACCAAGAGAGGAGGGACTGACTTTACTGAGAGGAGCGAGAAGGGAGCCGCTGAGGAGTGCTTCACGGGGCAGATGACGCAGAGGGGACCCGAGGGAGAGGGCCGACTGTGCCCAGGGCACGGAGCCAGAAAACCCATTCACGTTGGGGGTACAAGGAGGTTAGGTAAGCCAGCCTGTATGTGGGAATCTTTCGTGGCCAGAGGAGCCTGGAAGGGCAAATTGGGAGAGCTGTGCGGGACCTGGAATGGGGAGATCGTGGATGTGGTCTTAATTTTCATGTTGGAAGAAGGAAGGAATGGTAGCGACAGACTTGTGAGGACAGAAACGAAGGTTGCTTGAGGCACTCACTGGTGGGTAAGTGCTGGAGTTGGCAGTGGGCCTGGGGCGAGGGTGTGTCTCTGCTTTTCCCAGGAAACGTGTTGTCCATTCAGCAAAACCGGTTTTGAAGGCTTTTTCTGTGTCTGAACTGAATTGTATTTTTGGTGTGTATCATATGGTCTGCATTAAACAATTTACTAGTGATTTACTGAACAGGGGAGGTTTCATGGTTATTTTCATCTTTTAAGTAGGAAAACGCTTCTGTTGGTTGCCACAAGATGGCATTGGCCTCAAAGTTACTCTATTAGATGTGTATTTTGAGCGTTTAGTATGATTTTTTCTTATATCTTCTTACATGTATTTCCACATTCTTTCTACATTAAATTTAATGGAATGAATATTAAGGTTTCACCTCTAATGTCAGTGAGGTTCCCTTTTCCTTTGCCATTTTAGTCTTTTAAAATAATCTTTAAAAAATTAGATATAAAATTTTAAACATTTGAGACGTGTAACTGAGAAAGAGAAAGCCCCGTGTAGTCCCACTCTCCTAGGAATTGTTATATATTATGCTAGATTTTTAAATGTACCTCTATTTTCCTGTGTGTAAATATGCACTTTGTGGGGGGGAGGGCGGGGGAGAGCATGTTTTATATTTATTGTCCATGCTTTTCTTCGTGTTTTTATTTTTAATTTATTTTAGACATCTTTCCATATTAGTACATATTAGAGATATCTTATTTCAAAAAATGACAAAATTGTGTTTTAAAGATTGTTTAATGTATAATTTTAGTAGTTGCCTACAGTTTACTATATAGTTTATTTAACCTTTACCCATTTTAAGAGATGGTAGACCAATAAGTTTGTAAGTTTCTTCTTCCTGAAATAACCATTTTCATGTAATTCTTTTTTCATACTGTGTTCACGAGCATTTTTTCACCTGAACCGGTTTTTGCGTTACTGTTAGCATATATTGCCATAGTTGTTAATTAAATGCAGTTGTGAAATAAATACTTAAATTTAAAGAGGAATGAGACTACAATTTATTCTTCGTAAAATGTGGGAAGTATTCTGTCTCTAGTGTATGTCTGCTTTAGGCCGACTCTTTAGACTTAATGGTTTTTTCACAGAGTAAGTTTTAGAGTTGGTCTAGTTTAACTTCCAGGACCATATGTGTATCACTTGTCTTCCAACTACATGTACTCAATGAAATGCATATGTAATTCTTTTTGGATTTAAAAAATTTAAGAGTTTTGATTCTATTCTTTTTGAATTACTCCCATATTCTTTGCGTTTTCCTACCACTGGTGACAATGATGCTCTTCTCTTCCAGGTTGTTTCTGAGCACGTTCACTCTAGCAGTTTCAGCTGGGGCAGTTTTGCTTTTACCCTTCTCAATAATCAGCAATGAAATCCTGCTTTCTTTTCCTCAAAACTACTATATTCAGTGGCTAAATGGCTCCCTGATTCATGGTTAGTATATATTGCTTAATATAATCACAATTAATGTTTTAATTTTCTACTGTACTATATTTAAAATTTTTCCTTTTCTTAGTTTCTTTAATAATTTGCATCTTCCTTCAGTAAACCATTTGAGTCTTTAATAAAATCAGAAAACCAGATTTTACTTACTATTCCTATTCGTAGTTAGTTGTGAAAGGCTTTTCTACAAGAAGCAGTTTTTATACTGACTGTGATTTTGATAAATACATTTTCATTTAAATATTTAGCAAGAGAATTTTGGTTTATCTGGATATGTCAGAAGAACTCAACCTCCATTTAGGATCTAAAAAAAAAAACCCCACCATAGTTTCTATTTTATTTATTTGCTGTTAGTTTCTTTAGTCATTTCAAAATGCATGATAGAAGGGGGAAAACTCTTTTGTCATGGACAAACTTTAAAATTAATGTGGCTTAAAAAAGTAATGACTTGGGCTTCCCTGGTGGCGCAGTGGTTGAGAATCTGCCTGCCAATGCAGGGGACACCGGTTCGAGCCCTGGTCCGGGAAGATCCCACATGCCACGGAGCAACTAAGCCCGTGAGCCACAACTACTGAGCCTGCGCGTCTGGAGCCTGTGCTCCGCAACAAGAGAGGCCGCGATAGTGAGAGGCCCGCGCACCATGATGAAGAGTGGCCCCCACTTGCCGCAACTAGAGAAAGCCCTCGCACAGAAACGAAGACCCAACACAGCCATAAATAAATAAATAAATAAATAAATAAATAAATTAAAAAAAAAAAAAAAAAAAAAAAGTAATGACTTATTTTGGCAACATGGTATATTGCCTTGAAGCAAAATAGACCTGAATTCCAATCTTGGCTCTGTCATTTTCTGGACATTTTTAGTGAGGTAGGACATTTTAATTTTAATTTATAAAATATATTAAAAAATCTAATACACATATCTTTTTTATATGTTTCATTGTCTTTTGCCCACTTCTTTTCATATTGAATTATGTTATCTTTTTATATGTGAAATACATCAGCTATTTATCAGATTTTTGTAAATATGTTTTTCTAGTTGTTAGTTTACTTTTTAATTTTGTTTTTTTTTGGTTACAGAATTTTTGCATTTTTATGTTGTCCAGTCTTTTTCTTCCTTTGATTTCTCTCTTTTTGTGTTTAGGAGATCCTTTCCCTTCCTGAGATGTGGCAAATACTCCTTTTTTTTCTTGTTCTTTTAAAAATGGTTTTGTTTACACTTAACTGTTTAATCCATCTGGAGTTTATACAGATAACTACCTTTTTTCTTACCCATTTGTATGTGTTTAAAGAAATACATATTTGCTGTAGAAAATTTGGAAAACAAAATTTACAGTGAAGAAAATTAATATTACTCAAAATCCTACAACCAGAGAACTACTGTGGATACTGTGATGACCTAAACCCTTCAATGTTGTGTGAGTGCACATGTGAACACATAACCAAATAAATAATGAAATGGAACCCTACTGTACGCACTGTCGATTTGTCTTTGCACCCATCATCATATAGTGGGGAGGTTTCCATGCCTGAAGTACTTTTCTGTGCTATTTACAATATTGCCTAGAGCCATTATAATAATGAATTGTTCCCAGTTTTTTAGTTTAAAAAGCTACATTGTACATCTTTACAAATAAGTGTTTGTCTTTAGGACAAATTTCTGCAGTTTACTTTCCCAGTAAGCATACTTTAAAGGTTTTTGAAAAGATATTTCCCAATTATTCCTCAGAAAAACTGTCTGATTTTTGCTAGCAGTTCCACTTTCATGTAGTGTGTGAGCATCTCTATTCCCAAAATGTATCTTCACCAATTTTGGGTGTTAAAAAAGACCTACCAATTCAATAGATGAGAAATTTCCATTTTTAAATTTACATTTCTTTAATTACTAGTGAGGGTGGACATTTACAAAGCACATTTATAGGTCATTTGTATTTATTTTTTAGTAAATTGCCTCCCTGTATTTCCTTTTTGCCCATTTTTGCAATGTTTTTAAGTATTAGCTATCAGGTTAATTGCAAACATTTCCTTCCCAATTGTCCTTTAATACTGCTTATCCTGTTTCTTGACAAGAAGAATTTTAACATATTAGTCTGTCACATACTTTACACTGGCCTTGTGGTTTCTGTCAGGTTTCAGAGTCATTGATGCTCTGAAGACCAAATGAATTCAGTAAACTTAGGACTAACTATTAAGTGAATAAAGAGAAATTACTGCATTTTTGTTGCTCAGCAATTGAAAAACTCAAGCAAATTAAGGTTTTTACTGAAATTGACACAAAAAGTAAGCCACCTGCTGAAAAGTCACTATGAAAGGCAGGAAACAACCTGGAAAGTAATGGTGAGTTGAAAAATATATTTATCAGGATTTTTCTGGTGAATTATTTTTAGATGACAGTGCTGTGTGTTATTAACCGATACATAGATAATATATGATTTACAAATGTTTTTTGCATATGTTGTCTGAAACGTTTGTCGAAGACTGTTCACTCTGGCCCTAGCTTTCTGTAAGGCTGTGGGTTCTGTGGGCGTACATTTTTGAGGGTTGAGCTCCAGGTGTTTTCACTAACAGTGCAGGCGGTCTCAGGCCAGGCTAACTAGTATTATGAGTGAACTGGCCTTTGTTTCCAGTTTTACTAAATAGAAATTGTATGATATACTTAATGACCTTCAAATACTCTAAATCAGAGCCATTTCTTTTATTCTGTTTATGGACTGGAAGTGAGAGCTACCAGTATGTGACATGCTATATATTTAATGCTGGAGGCATTAACCTTGGAAGTAAATGTATTTGTTTGTGTTGGTTGTCTTTCTCATTATAATGTTAAGGGGTGTAAGCTCAGGCATTGTACCTTGTTTATAAATCAGGGCTTAGAACAGTGCTTCCCACATAGTGGTAGCCTAGTAAACATCTGTTGAGTGAGTAGATAAACTATAAACAATAACTTTAACCTCCAGGGGACCACATCAGCTGAAAGTTGGGGAGCTAGAGGAAGAGCTGTCTAAGTTATATCATTGCTTCTAGATGTATTCTCAGAAATTGGTCTTGGGAAGCCTAAGCCGTCAGCTCTGGACATTGTTCTTGAGGGTTTTATGACCCCTGACTTTGTTTCTGCTTCTAATTTTTTGGTAGATCTGTATCCTTTACTGCATTTAGTGAATTTCATAAAGCTTCCTATTTATCTTTCTCTTCTGAATTCATAGTTTTTTTTTTAACCTTGTGGATGACATCCAAGGGAGTGTTTATTTCCTTAGATTGTCTTGGGGTTGAAGATTTATCAACCTCAGATATGCTTGCTTCTTTGCTTTTAAAAAATTATAACCATTAATGGGGCCAAATTGTCATAAGGGAGACCCAGGAGAGCCCAGGGGATAGTTCCAGTATGAGATTGAAGGCCTCAGTGGTGACAGTAGCCAGGTCAGCTTTGGAGAGTGTAAGTCTGTGTCGCTGGGTCTACACATAACCTCCATCCCTGCCACCATGGCCACTTTTTTCATGAGCTCATTGGGTGATTACAGGGGTGGCTTGGGAAGGAGGTTGACTGGTATCTGTAGAACTAGGATAAGGTAATTCTATCCACTTTAATATTAAAATCCTCTGCTGAGGTCCCCCTTTAATGAGCAGTCACATGGAATACAAATATCTTCACCATTTTCTTTTTTCCCATTTAGAGTGGTCTGTCTGCATACCTCTTCTCCAAGTTTCCTTGTTACCAATTTTCCAGTCATGTTCCTTCCAAGTCCCCAACATCCAGCCAAGCCATTGGCCAATATGAATATATAATTGCATGTCTGGCCATTTTTCCAAGCAAAGTGAACAGTCAGGTACACTGCCCAAAGTCCTGTCCTCCGGGAGGATTCCCGTTCACCGCCGTCCTTTGGAGATGTCCCAGGGAGGGCTGTAGTGCTGCAGCTGTCCACTTGGGGGCGGTGTCTGCATATTGTGCAGAACCGTCTGTGAGTCAGGCCCAGACTTCTCTTCCTCTGCCAGCTGATGCGGAGGAATCCCCACGAGGCCAGGGGAGAGAAGGCAGAGCAGCAGGAGTGGGGACCGTGGGCATCTGGGCCACTTCTTCATGTGACTGACTTGTGCCTGCAGGGCCCGCTCGGGTGTGATCATGTATACACCACCTCCATCTGACTTTGGGATGTTGCTGTGCATGCCCACATTATGGCTTGGTGGGCCGGATAAAGATAACACCATTTCATGATGGGCAGCTCAGGTCGCATGGTAACTTGGTGGCCCACAGTCAAGTCTCTGCTAAGGCCCAACAGCAAACCAATAGCTGTTTCTCAGAAGGAAGGTAGTTATCTGCAGGGGATGGCAGGGCTTTGCTCCGACATCCTAAGAGCCTTTGCTGTGATTCACCTCTAGGGGCTGCCAAAGGCTCCGAACTGCATACTGTCTGCTGCTGATGCTTCCGGCACCATTGGATCTGCTGGATCATAAGGCCAAGGGCGGAGCAGCTTGCATAGCCGCCTGGAGCTGCAGAGCTGCAAAGCCTTCTCTTGTTCTGGGCCCCCCTCAAAACCAGCGGCTTTTTGGGTCACTCAGTAAATGGGCTAGAGTAACACAACCAAGTGAGGAATACGTTGCCTCCCAAGTCCAAAGAAGCCCCCTGAGCCTTGCGCCTCTGTTTTGGTTGTAGGAGAGGCCAGATGCAGCAGTCCTTATTAGAAGGGAGGTCTTGACATGGCCCACACCACTGGACCCCTAGAAATTTCACTGAAGTAGAAGGCTCCTGAATTATTGTTGGATTTATTTCCCACCCTCTGCTATGAAAATGTCTTACCGATTAGAGTGGTGGCTACTTCTCACTCACTCGGTCTGATTAGCATACCGTCATCTGTGTAGTGGAGCGACGTGCAATCTTCTGGAAGGGAATGGTGATCAAGATCCCTGCAAACTAAATTGTGACATAGGTCCAGAGGGGTGGCATATCCCTGAGTTAGGACAGTGAAGGTGTATTGCTTGCCTTGCCAGCTGGAAGCAGAATGCTTCTGGTGGGCCTTAGCATTTGTCACATCAGTAGCCACATACCAGGTACCAGGAGATGTGTTCGTTTACCCTAGCAACGAAACCAAGTCTGCTACGGCAGCTACAATTAGAGTCACCACCTGGTTAAGCTTACGAGAATCCAGTGTCATTCTCCAAGATCCGTCTTTCTTGGGGATGTGGGAATCACTACCCCTCATCTTTCAAGTCCTTGATGGCTGCACTAATCCCTGCATTACCTTCAGGAATGTGGGATTTCTTTTGGGTTACTATTTTCCTAGTTAGAGGCAGTTCTAGTGGCCTCTGTTTGGCCTTTCTCACTATAATAGCCCTTTCTCCACAGGTCAGGGAACCATTGTGGGGATTCTGCCTGCTTTTGAGCGTATCCATTCCAATTGTGCATTCCAGAGCTGGGGAAAGAACCACACAACAGGTTCAGGGACCCACTGTGAGACGTGTGAGACCTGAGCTGAAACTCTCCTGACCACCTGACCTCCACAAGCCCCTGCTCTGACTGGGGTGATGTTTTGGGTCCCCTGGAGATAGTGTCAGTTCAGAGCCAGAAATGTTTTGTGAATTTGTGCTAAAGTCTTTGAGGACTGGGAACATGTCTTAAATTCTCTTCATCTCCCATGAGGCACCTGTCCCAGTTCTTGCACACTGAAAATGTTCAATAACGGTTCATTGATCGGATGAGTAATAGTTATTAATTGTATCATTAGGAATACTTTGGTAAAAGTAGACTTAATTTGAAAAGAAATTTAATGGCTTATTCTAAAAACTATCAATATGGAACGATTGTGCCGTTAATGTGTGAATCACATGAGGATTAGAGGCTAAAATATGTGTCAATAATGCTTTGGTGTGTGTAAATATATTCAGTTTGGCTTAAGTACAGTGTTTGGATCTTGGACATGTGTTTGAAATGTTATGTGCTAACTGTATTACCTTGGAATGCCACTTCACTTCTCTGGGCTAGAATTAATAAATTACATTAATAAATAATAATATAGTTTATTATAGGATGATACAAAAGGGGCAGATATGGCAAATTAAAATGATGGCCAAAATTTGTATTGTTATTTTTATTATTATAATTATAATTTATTATTAGAATTAAAATAGAAAAAGCATAAAAAATGGACAGAAAAAAGAAAGTATCTCTTTGTATTCACTTTCTGTATCTTGACTACTGTTAAAAAAATTACTAGAAAAATATGAAACTCTTCAGTTCCATAAATTAAAAAATCATGATTCACCTGCTTAGTGGGTTTTCCTTTTTGAGTGATGAGAATGTTCTGGAACTAGATAAAGGTAGTGGTTGCACGACATTGCGAATGCACTAATGCCACTGAATTATTCGTTTTAAAGTGGTAATTTTATGTATGTGAGTTTAAAATTAATATAAAAATGAAACATCGATACATCTTGGGATGTAATTAAGTTGTAGCCTTAAATAAAATAAGGAAATAATTCTTCAGTTTTTGAGGTATTTTCTCTCAGTGGGGCCCAGTTTTTGCTAAGCTGTCCATACTCACTTGTGACCAGACAGAGACACACGTTTAGAACATGATCGCCCGTTTTAAGATTCAGCCTGTTAAAAGATAACCACAGTGACTCTGACTTGATTTTGCAAGGTATGTGTGCTTTATTTTGATTTGTCAACATGAATAGCCAATATGCTGTTTTGGACATGATGAAGGAACAGTACAAAATCCATCTTTGTTTTATACATTTTCAAGTCCCACAGAAGGTCAGAAAATTCAAACTTTTAGATTATAAGCAATTAAACTTAAAAAAATGAAAAATAAGTATTATGTTTACTCATGTATAAATATTAATCAAAAGTCAGTTCTTACCATATTTTAAGGTACCATTGTTAATTAAATGTTACTAACAATTTCTAGTTAATTGGTCTCAATAGTTCAGTGATTTGTTATAATGTGCATCACTATAGTTACTGCATATTTATTGTTTATAATAGTAAAAATAAAAAACAGTCTAAGTAGGAAATTTGCTTAATTAAATTTTGGTAGATCCAAACAGTGGAATGCTTTTTTGACCATTATAGATGATGATGATGTAGATGAGTATTCGTTGATATAGAAAGATGTCAAAAAAAATGTTTTTCTCTGGGTGGTGGGATTATATGATATAAAAAATTTATATTTATAAACAAAGTTTGTTTTGGTGCTTGCCTTGTATAATATTTCTATAGTAGATGTGTATTGCTTTTTTGTTATAAGAAAAAACTTAAAAAGTTTAATAGCTTATTGCTAAAATCGTTCTTTTTGTTTTTTTTCCCTTCTAAGTGCATAAGCAAAAGCTATTTTAATTCTGAAGTTCTCACAGTACTCACTATTCAAAAGCAAACTTGCAGTCTTTCCTTTAAAGCTTATGCTTTCTTCATAGCATTTTTTTTATTATATGTCACTTTTTGACAATTGGATTAGATCCTTAATTCCAGTGAAATATTGGTTTTAACTTAGTTTTGTTATTTTGGAAATTATTGAATATGGTTGAACTTGGATTAATTTTCTTATTTAAGTTCATGAAGTTTTTTGTCTGTGTGGTTAAAAAGCGATAGATTATTGGCTTCATAGTGTTGTATATTGTATTGAAATATTTTGTGACTCCAGCAGATGGAGCTAGAAGGTAATGCATCCATTGGTGATCTGGCAATTCAGTTTGGTTTGCTTGGGTTTTAGACTAATTATTCTGGGATTATTAAATAACTTTTAAATTTACATACCTCTTTTGGGGATAGACATTGAATATCTTTCAAAAAGATTGTCATTGAAACAGATTTAGATAAACTACAAGGTTTCTGAATTTTTAGGGTTCTACTACCATGTCGGAGAGCACATAATTTTAGCTTTCTGAAGTAGAGAAATTTAGCTAACATTCCTTTTTATTTTACAAATTAATATGTAATAATATATAATACAATAAAAGGGGTGGTAGTATGTATTTATGTGTATTAGCTCTAATTTTTAATTTTGGAATGTTTTATCAAAATTGTAGAATATTCTTAAGGGATATTTATGTGTGTATGTCTGATGTATGTTTGCAAAATGCTGGAAACTTACTAAGTTTTACACAGTTTCCAAGAATAAAATGGCAACTTAGGCGTGTACAGTAGCTTTATTATTTTTCTATATTAAATGTTCTTCTCATAGTAACTTTAACTTTATTATATGTTGCAAATTTGATAATTAAATTAGCATAAGCTGAGTCTGAAGCTTTCACATATATTCTGGCTAATAAAACTTAATTTTTTGCATTGAATTATTTAGAATTTGAAAAAAAACTGGTTATTTACATAGATGATTATACTGTTACGTAGTAGGTTAACTCTCAAATTCTTTGTGTTAAGTGAATTTTTCTTGCAAAAGTAAATATGGTGGAGGTTATATCTCTTTTTGCAATTGTGGTTGATAAGACCATCAGCAGTAATGTTGAATCTCCTGGAAAAAGGGAAGTGGGGAAAATCAAAAAAAAATTTTAAATTGTATGTATTATATCTAAAGTTCAGTACATAAAAGAAGGTATCTAATTTCATTGCAAACTTAAATGAGTTGTTATTCAGAATCTTTATGATCATCCTGATCATTTTCTTCACTTGTTCAGTAGATCGCTGCTTGATAATATCTGTTGATAAAGATTTCTTTATATAAATTTTCATAACTATCTTCATTTTAAGTATGTTGGTTAGTCAGAATAGATACGTTTACTGATTTGTGATCTTTTGCCTAAGGCAGACTTTTGTTTTTTAACTTTTGATTTCCAGAGAAGAATTTGAATTTGTATTTTTCACTACATGAAAGGGACACATATGATTAGAAAGATAAATTCTGGAAGTATGTATATTTAGAGCTCAATAACAATAGTAAAGTCTGTTTTTTACCATGGATGATAATTGATTGTTTCAAATTACAAAACCTAAGTAAATTTTTTTCCTCCAATTATAAAATTATAATGAAGCATTCAAGGGTTTATATTCATGGTTGCAACTATTTGAGAGCAATCTTTGAAGCCCCCTGCCACGCGATAATTTGTGATTTTGCAGAGGGTAGAATATGAATTGTGCTTAGTGAGGCTAGAAAATAAATAGGCTGAGATCTGTGGCTGATGAGGGGCCCAGCTAGCATCTCCACCTCAGTTAAGCTTTGCCGTTCTCTGCCCTTTCTTAGGCATTTTGTGGGGAAGTTATATGACATAGTGAGGTGAAGGATTTTGAGTTTCACAAAGGAGTTTAAATTTGTGTGTTTATGTGCTCCTTATAGAAAACTTAGAATATGTAGGCCAGTGGGAAGAAAAAATCATCCATAATTCCACTACATTCACACTGTTAATAATTTGGTATATTTCTTTGCAATTTATTTTCTGTGCCTATTTTTTTGTCGTTTTCATATATTTTTCATGTCATATAAGTATACAGATTGTTGTTATGTAAGTTTTTTTTGGTGTAATTAATGAGAATCATTCTTTAAGGAAAGGGCTGAGACCTAATTTTAGCTGTAACTCATATCACTTTTTTGTCTATCTGGTCTGATTGCTGATGTGCATTGGAGTTTTACAGGGTTTTGGACCATTTGCATTATGTTGAGACAGGGCGGGGAGAGGCACTGACATTAATTTAACATTTTGGTATGTTATTTCTCTTCTGCTGTTCACACGTGATCTATGAGTTATGTTATAGCCCATTTTATACATGAGGAAACAGGACTACAGAGTTGAAGTCCCTTTTCCAGGTCACGTATAGCTGATAGATGCAAACCCAGGCTGGTCAGACATAAAGTGCCCCTCACTTAGACATCTGCCGCCACATCTTCACAGTGCGAATCCCTGGTTGTGCACTAAGTACACAGAATACATTCAATATTTTATTGAAGTTGGATTTGTTAAAACCTTTCTGTATTTGAAAGATGTTTTGGTATCGTAAGGCTTGGGTGTACATGTACACAAAAAGATAAACAAATGTAGAAGTGTTAGTTCTGTTTAAGTGTCTTACAAACTGGTCAGAAGCTCAACTACGCATTTTGTTTTACACAGATGGGTAGAATTAATGGGCTGTCATATTCTCAGTTTAAACATCTCCCTTAGTAAAATCTTATGAAACTGATGTTCTCTTTTTGGCAAACAAACAAAAGGCCCTCAGCTTAGGGTCTCATGGGCTGAAATTAAGGTTTTCACAGATTTGTTTTCTTTATTGGAGGCTGTGGGGAAGAATTTGCTTCAAAGTTCATTCAGGTTGTTGGGTGGTTCTTTGTGGTTGTAAGACTGAGGCCCCCATTTCCTTGCTAGCTGTTAGTCAGGTGCCAATCTTTGCCCTATAGGCTGTCTGCCTCTTTTCTCAGGTTTTCCATGTGATGCCCCCTCCAGCAAAGTTGTGTCAAGTTCCTCCCTGTCTTACCCTTCTGCTGCATCTCTGACTCCTCTTAGAGAAAATTCTCTGCTTTTAAGGGCTCCTTTGGTTAGATTGTACCCACCTGGCTAATCCAAGATGGTTTCCCCCTCTCTCTTTATTAAGGTCCATAGCCTTAATTATATCTGCAACATCCTTTTTTGCCATGTATATTTGGTTGAAAAGTGTTTTCCCCAAATTTGTGTCCATTTAGAACCTCAGAACGTAACCTTATTTGGAAACAATATCTTTGCTGACATAATTAGTAAAATAAGGTCATAATGGATTAGGGTGGGCCCTAGTCCAATAACTAGTATCCTTATAAGAAGATAAAACAGAGACATACACAGGGGAAGAATGTGAAGACAAAGGCAGAGATTGGAGTGATGAATCTACAAGCCCAGGAATGCCAAATGTTACAGGCAGCCACCTCTAAGGAAGCATTCTTCCCTAGAACCTCCAGAAGGAGTATGGTCCTGCTGGCACCTTGATTTTGGACTTCTAGCCTCCACAACTGTGAGAGAATAAATTTCTGTTGTTTGAAGCCATCCAGTTTGTGGTACTTTGTTACAGAAGCCCCAGAAAACGAATATACCTTGTAACGTATTCACTAATATACTGTATAAGAATTCCAGGGATTAAGGCATGGATATCTTTGGGGGTTCACTCTGCCTACCATGAGACTTCAGCTGAGTACAAAGCAGGAAAATACAACCCATAATGAAGAGAAAAATCAGTCAAAACTTACAGTTGACGCAGATTCAGAATTAGTAGACAAGAGCATTGAAACATTTCTTCTAAGTATTTCATATGTTCCAGAAGCTGGAGGAAAGACTGAACATAACTGAACATATTGAGACATAAAAGATGTAAAAAAAGAACCAAATAGACTTCTAGAGATGAAACCTGTAATATCTGACATGAAAATATATTGGATGGGATAAAATCAAATTAGATATTTTTGCAGAAGAGATTAGTGAACTCTGAGACATAGCAATAGAAAACAGTCTAAAAAAGAAACAAAAAAATGACTGAAAAACTGACCAGGGCATCAGTGATATAATTGATGTTCCTAAAAGACGGAGGGTTAAGAAAAATATTTGAAAAACTGATGGCAGAAAGATTTCAAGATTAGATGAAAACTGTAAACCCTCTTATCCAAGAAGCTCAACTAGCCCTAGTTACAGGAGACCTGCCAAGATACATCATCAGATTGGTCAAAACCAGTGATACAGAGAAATCTTAAAAGCATTCAGAGAAAAAAGACATAAAGTACAGAGGAGCAATGATGCAAATTCCAGCATATTTCTTGTGGGAAAAAAATGAAAGCCAGATGGCAGGGTAGCAACATCTTTAAAGTACCGAAAAAAGAAAGCCCCACCAACCTAGTTCTATATCCAGTGAAAATATTTTTCCAAAACAAAGTCAAAATAAAGACAGTATCAGATATACAAAAGGTGAAAGTTCATCACCACAGACCTATACTACCAAAAATAAGGGACATCCTTTAGGCAGAGGCAAATTGGTAGAAGATAGAAATCTGGATCTGTAAAACAGAATGAAGATCACTAGAAGTGGCGAATTTGAGGGTAAATATAAAAGAGTATTTCTATTTCATATAAATCTTATTAAAAGAGAATTGGCTCTTTAAATAAAAAATAGTAACAGTAAATTGTGAGTTTTATAACGTGCAAGTAAAAGCGCGTGACAACAATAATGCAAGGGCAGGAGGAAAGAAATGGCAATAGACTGTTGTAAGGTTCTTAGGCTGTACATGAAGTATTGTAGTACCTCTTGAAGGCAGATTATGATGAGTTAAAGGTGTATATGATAAACCCCAAACAACCCTAGAGTAGCTCAAAGAGGAGATACAGTCAGTAAGCAAACAAAAGAAATAGAATGGAGTCATAACAATAGTTGATCCAGAGGGTCACAGAAAAAGAAGGCAAAGAGAAGACAGAACAATGGGTCAAGTAGAAGACAAAGAGCAAATTGATATACTGCAGCCTGATCATATCAATAAACATCAGTGGTCTAAACATTCCAATTAAAAGGCAGAGATTATCAGATTGAATAAAAAAGAAAGCCAAGTATATGCTGCCTATAAGAAACTCACTTTAAATGCAAACACACACATAGGTTAACAGCAATAGGAGCAAAAAGATTTACTATACTAATTCTAATGAAAAGGAAGACGGTATAGGTATATTATTATCAGAAAAGGGTAAGGAATGTTATCAGGCATAAAGAAGATCATTTCATAATGATGAAGGGGTTCATTCATCAAAAGAACATAGTAATAAACGTTACCTATTACCTACCTAAAAAATTCCTATTTATTAAATACCTATTAAATACCTGAAGCAAAAACTTACAGAAATGAAAGAATTAATAGTCAAAATCACAATTATATTCAGAAATATCACTAACCCCTTTTCAATAATTGATAGAACAAGTAGCCAGGAAAAAATTAAGGATTTTTAACACTTAACTAACTTGGCCTAATTTGTATTTATGGACCACTCAGCCCAACAATAGTGAAATACACATTCTTTTCAAGTACTCTGGGAACATTTACCAAGAAAACCATATTCTGTGCCATGAAACAAGTCTCAGTACTTTAAGTCATAGAAGATATGCTCCCTAACGACAGTGAAGTTAAATGGGAAATCAGTGACAGCAGCATATCTAGAAAATCCCTCAAGTATTTGGTATCTAAATAACATACTTCACAATAACTCATAGGTCAGAGAAGAAATCAAAAGGGAAATTTGAAAGTACTTTGAACTCAATGAAAATGAAAATAAAACATTCCAAAATTTATAGCACAAAGATACCTGTTTTAGAAAAGAAAAAAAGGTCTTAATTCCTACAGCTTCCACCATAAGAAACTAGAAAAAGGAGAGCAAATGAATCCCAAAGTAAGAGGATGGGAAATAAAAAAAGATGGGAGGAGAAATGAACAAAATAAAAAACAAAATGTAGAGAAAATCAATGAGAGGATCAATAATATTGATAAGGCTTTAGCCAGATTGATCAGAAAAAAAAGATACCAGTTATCAATATCAGGAATGAGAGATGTGATATCACTACAGATTCTACAGCTGTTAAAAGCATAATTAGTGCATATTATGAACACCTTTATGCCAATAAATTCAAGAACTTAGAGAAATGGAAAAATTCCTTGAAAGGCAAAAACTACTGAAACCCTCTCAGACATTGTGGAAATGTTGCAAACATTCTCACAAAACTCTAGGCTAAGAAGACTTCATTTTCAGTCCTCCCAAATATTTAAGGAAGAAATAATGCCAATTCTACACAGACTTTTTAAGAAAATTGAAAATGAGGGAATACTTCCTAACTCTGAGGCCAGCATTACCCTGATACCAAAACCAGACAGACATACATGAAAACTATAGAAGAATATCCCTCATGAATATAGATGCATAAATTTTAAACAAAATTTTAGCAAATCAAATATAACAATAAATAAAAAGGGTAATACATCATGACTTTTGACAAAATCAATGAATTTAATTTACCATATGCACATACTAAAAAAAAATTCATATGGTCATCACAATATACACAGAAAAAGCATATGACAAAATTCAATGTCCATTCCTGATAAAATCTCTCAGCAAATTAGGCATGAAAGGGAGTTCCCTCATCTTAATAAAGAGCATCTATGAAAACCCTCCAGGTAACATCATACTTAATAGTGAAAGGCTGAATGCTTTTTTTCCTGAGATCCCCTCTTACCACTTCTATTCAACATGGTTCTGGTGATTTTTAAAGAATAAAGGACATTGAGATTGGAAAGGAAAAAGTAAAACTGTCTCTGTTAACAGATTATATGACTATATAGAAATTCTGATGGAATCTATTATAGGAAAGCTATTAGAACTAATAAGTGAGTTTTGCAAGGTTGCAGAGATACAAGATCAATATATAAAACTCCATTGCATTTCTGTATGCTAGCAATGGATAATTGGAAATTGATTTAAAAACCAGTGCCGTTTATATACAGTAGAATCAAAAATGTGAAGTGCTTAGGGACGTGCGAGACCTGTATACTGTAAACTAGGAAACACTGCTGAGGGAAATTAAAGCATACTGTAATAAATGGAGAGAAGTGCTGTGTTCACAGATGAGAAGACAGTACTGTAAAGATGGTAGTTCTCCCCCAATTGATCTATAGATTCAACACAATCTTAGTCAAAATACCAGGCTGATTTTTTTGTAGAAATTGAAAAGCTGGTCTAAGATTTTAGATGGGAATTCAAACGACTTATATTAGCCAAAACAACTTTGAAAGAGAACAAAATTGGAGGACTGACTACCCAACTCAAAGATGATTTTAAGGCCATAGTAATCGATACTGTGCTGTGTGCATTAGCAGGAAGATAGAGCAACTCAGTAGAATAGAGAGTCCAGGAATATATCCAAACATATTGTAAATTTATTTTTAACAAAGGTGCAAAGGCTATTTGGCGGAAAAGGCTATTTTCAACAAATGGTACTGGAGCAATTGGATAATCGTAGGTAAAAAATGAACTTAAATCCATATCTGGCTCCATATACAGAAAGTAATTTGAAAGAATCGTAGATCTAAATGTAAATCCTAAAACTGTAACACTTGTAAGAAGGAAATATAGGAGAAAGTCTTTGACACAGAACTAGACCATAATTTCTTGGGTAAGATAGCTAAAGCATGATCCGTAAAGAAAACATTGATAAATTAGACTTCATCAACATTAAGAAATTTTGTTCTTTGGAAGATACTGTTAAGAGGCTGAAAAGACAATTCACAAAGTGCGAGAAAAATATCTGTAAATCATATGCCTGATAAAAGACTTGTATTCAGAGTATATAAAGTATACTCAGTAAGTAAACAGACAACCCAATGAAACAATGGGCAACAGATTTGAAGAGACGTTTTAGCAAAGAAGATGTAAATGGATGGCAAATAAGTTCATGAGAAGATGTTCACGTCATTATTCATTGGGGAAATGCAAATTAAAGCAGTAATGAGATACCACTGTACACCTATTAGAATGGCTGAAACTGAAAAGACTGCCCATACCATTTTTTGTCAAAATGTGGATGAGATTTGAATTCTGCTGGTAGGAATGTGAAATTATACACCCACTTTGGAAAACATTTTGGCAGTTTCTTAAAATGTTAAACGTACACCTACTATATGACCCAGACATTGCATGCCCACATATTTACCCCAAAGACATGAAAGCCTGTGTCCATACGAAGACTCATATGTGAGTGTTTATAACAGGTTTAGTTGTGAGAGCCACAACCCAGGTAGCAGTTTGCCTGTGGGTGGATGCAGTGTAGTAACTGGATTCAATCTGATACAAAGGGATAGACTGCTGATACTGCCACAGTGTTGAAAAATCTCAGAAGAATTGTGCTAGGTGACAGAAGCCAGACAAAAACAGGAGTACATACTACACTTACCATTTATAGAAAATTTTAGAAAATACAGTCGTTTATAAAGTGTAGAATCTGGCTGATGGAGAATGGGGTGGGATAGGGAGTGGCAGGAGACACTGATTATAAAATGGTATGAGGAAACTTAGGGGTGATGGATATATTATCTTGGTTATGGTGATATAACTGCCACATTTTATGAAACTGTACAATTTGTGTGTGGTTTATGTCAATTATAACTCAACAAATTTTTTAGAAACTAATATTTTTACTTTTTATATATGTCGTGATTTTCTGCAAAGTGAACATGGCTTCTCAGAAAGTATGGTACTTTGGTACAGGGGCTGATTAGCACTGTGTGTTGGTAGCCTCTGGAGATGTTACTGTTATTAAAAGCAAAAAGTCATTAAGTGCTTATTTTGTGACAGGCGTGGTGATGGTTGTTCATGTATTATTTCACTGAATTCTCAGCACCACCTACAGACATGATCCTCAGCCTCATTGTATAGATGAAGAGCCTGTGGCTTAGAAGTGTTGTCACATGGAAGTGCAGATGGGGCTCGAACCCAGGTCTGTGTGAAAGTCCCGTGTGTGCATTTGGCCACCATCCTGTGTGTTCTTCCTGGTTATTAACACGATACAACAATTGGCTGTAATTATAACCCCTTTGAATGAAGAAAAGGGTTAAGATGTTTAGCATCTTTTTTTTTTAGAGACTGAAAAGTGGAAAAGTATTTTAGAACATTTTTTATTTTTAAAAGTACAAATCAAAGTTTTTCCTCTGAGAGATGTGAAACATTGTTTTTGAAAATATTTTGTAAAACATTTTATTTCCTGCTGAGATAAATATATATCGTAAAATTCATTCAATCTAAATACCTAGATTTTTGAATAAGAAACTGTAAATTGATTTTTAATTACATCACCTTATTTACTAAAGGAAGTACATCTCTCTAGGTAACCTGTACAAGTGCTGCATTCATTCTTTTTGTTTGTATTCCATGCTGTTCCAAAAAGGATTTAGGGTAGTTATGAAACACATATGTTAATTTGTAACCAAGGCAGTTGAGAACTAGTTTCCTTGGTTCCCTGAGAGCTCAGTGTGTAGTCTCCATGTGTCTGGAAAGGAAGCTCTGTGAGGGCAGAGGTTTGTGTTCTGTTGTTACTACGTCTCCAGTGCATGGAACAGTGCCTTGTAAATAAGGGTGTTGAAAGAACATGAGTTGCCTGTTTTCAGAAGCATTGGATCATAATTGTATGTAGTACATTGAATTTATATTTAGCATAATTTTTATCTTTGATACTTAATTTTATAAATTTTAATGAAGATTGTAGCCATCAGTTTTAAAGTTGAGTGTTTTACCTATAAAAAGTGAGATGTTGGTCCAAATATTATCCCAGTGACATACCTAAAGTTCTGTATTTTTAAAAATCTAGTCTTATTATCATCTAAGTTGCTTTTTATTGTGATTTTATGAGTGCAGAATGTGCCAGAAAGGGAAAAGGTGATGTGAGCTTGCTTGCCCCTCTTACATTTTCTTTACCACTTGGAGTTGCTTACTAAAACTTCTTTGATGTAGTGGTTTTTAAAAATCCCAGGAATTAGTGCAGCTACTTGCAGGCTCTGCAGCCGTGGCAGGTTTTATATAAGCAGCCTCTGTCATTTTGGGGGATTGCTGTGAAGAGTAAATGAGTTTGTATAATATCTGTAAATCACTTAGAATAGCGCTTGGCACATAAGGGCTCAATAAATGCTAATTATTACATTTCGGGTTTTTATGAGGCTTAAATTAAACAAGATTATTCATGTAAAATGTTCAGTAGAGTATCTGGCATTTATTAAGTGCTCGATAAATGCTACTGGCTCTAATTTAAATATTCAGGTGCCAATATGTCTGAAGAGGCTGTGTCTTTGGATCTCTGCATATGTCATATGTTTAGTGAATTTATTTCAGAGCATGAGGAAAAATTATTAGTTTCTGTATTGGCTTTTCCCAATAGGTACAAGTTACAAAAATTTTATAGAAATATGTAATTATTTTTCTGATTTCTAAGTTTAGGTCATTTGTTAGGCCTCTCTATTCAAGTTTATGTTTATTTTTACTATTAAAAAGTACAGAGCTTTGACTGATATTACAATTTAGCACAGTAATTTTCTTTGACAAGATTGTCAATATCTAAACTCATCTTTCTTGTATTGTTATCCTTCTCACAGGTTTATGGAACCTTGCTTCTCTCTTTTCCAATCTTTGTTTATTTGTGTTGATGCCCTTTGCCTTTTTCTTTCTGGAATCAGAAGGTTTTGCTGGCCTGAAAAAGGTAAGTGAATCATGTTTTAGAATTAAATTTCTTCAATGAAGAAATAAATATCATTCATGTTGAACTAGAAAAAAGTAGGCTTAAATAACCATTTTACTGGAATGTAAGAAGTTTAATTAATAATAATGTCTTGTTAATATTAATAATGTTTTTACAATAATGGTAACAGTGTTACTTATTGAATTATTTTACATGTCTACAGGGAGGAAGTCATCTTTTGACCTTTGAATGATTTTATACTATGTGCAAAGTTGGTGGAGTGTTCTTTTGTAGAATGAATAAACCTGACACAATAGCTATTATTCCTTTCTTATTCCCAGGATCCTGTGACTTACTGATATTAGGTGAATGTGGGAGCGTGAGAAGTGGGCAAAACAGGACAGTCTGCAAGAGCATCTTAAACAGTTAATCCAGACCTTGTCAATGGTAGTAACTCCCTCTGTCCTTGAATAGAGCATTTTAAAGTGAAGGGAACAGCATTTCCATTTATAGCTTGTGGAGCTGTTTGCTATAAAAGCTTGGAATATAATGCGAAGATTTCAGTAGTACTTTTGGGGTGACTTTTAAACTTGACAAAATGAGTCCTGGTGTTACAGTTTATAGACACATTGCACCTTTCTAATTTTTAGTTATGGTTATTCATATTCATATTGTGATAGATGGTTTCATATTTAGTGAATGTACTGAGATCAGAATGGATGGTTGGGTATGGCAGTCAAACCTACATTGAGAAAACTGGCTTTTATATATTAGGTTTGTTTTTTATAATGAGGTATGTAAATTATTTAAGTCATCCATGTAATGGGAAAGACTTGCATAGTTTCAGTTTAAAAAACTCTTTGTTCATAATTTCTTGAAGAATGATAGGAAGTTTTGCTGCTGAAAGGGATTTAGTTCAAACCCTCCTTTTATAAGGAGGAAACTGAGATCCAAAGATATGAATGTTATTAAATTGTCTAAGAACCACATATGTACCATTGCAAAACTAGGACTAAAACCCAGGGCTTGCTTCTAACCTCCCCAGAGTGCACGTTCTTCACTGGTCAGCACTGTGGAGAGCACAGCTAAAGCCAGCCAGGCACCGACGAGGAGGGAGGGGAAGAGGACCACAGCGCGCGGCAGAGGAAGGGGCAAGGCGGGGCTTTCCATGGGGACGTCAGATAGTAGGAGAACAAGGAGGGTGTGACCTGGAAGCCCAGACAGAGCTCAGGAGAGTGGAATGTAAAACAGGACATCAGAGTGGGGTCGAAAAGGAAGAGCATGGAGAAGAAACAAGGTCATCAGAGATGCTTGAGAAAGCAATTTCTGTGGAATTTTGGAGCCTTTTGATGGATAGTCAAACATTTGACAGAGTTTTACTAGGCACATACTAAGTGGTAATTGCTATGCTGTTAAAGGAGCTTGCTGGGTACAGAAGTGAAAAGACAGGGTTCTTGCCTTCAAGGGATTAAGAGAGGATGACCTCAGAGATGAAAACAAGGAGCCATGTGGTGGATGAACTTTTATACAACGAGCGGCTGTGAGGGGAGGTCTTGATTTGCCTGGAGAATTGGGGAAGCTTCAGGGAGGTTAGCCTGCACTTGAGCTGAGACTTGCAGGTGAGCATTCGAGGCTTGAGCAAAGGCCTGGATTCTGCCTGAATTGAGGGAGTGGCTGGCTGATGCTTAGCTGTAGAATGGAGAATGGCGAGAGACCCCTTGTCAGGATCAGATCCTGGAGGCCTGAGTCCTCTACCACATAGTTTGGGTTTTATGCTGTAGACAACAGGGAGTTGGCAGAGGATTTTTGGAAAGAATTTTTGCATCTACTGTTTTATTTAAGCATATTTAGAGATAAATACACGTCAGAATTTCAACATATGTCACTAGGGAAAGGAGTACATGCACCACACAATGCGAGACACTGTTTGGTAGAGATGTCACCATACTGAATCAGTCATGCACCTGGCTCTGTTAAACAGAGCGTTTCAACATATGTCACTAAAATTGCCATGCTGATGTTTGCTTTAAACATGCACAGTGCTCCCCTCTCCCTAGCTCTGTCTCATGTGTCATCAAGTGCAAAAGCAACTGGTAAAGCTCAGTGTTAAATATATTTTCATGTTTGGTATTAAAGGTGTGCTCCCTAGTTTATGCTTTTCATAAAAATCTAGTTATTAGTTAAATAAATTATTTTAAAAAGCAGTGTGCAATGTGGACAAACCCCTTTGTCTCCAAATTATTTCCCTCCCTTCTTGTGAACTAACCAACTAGAAAAGGGACTTGGCTGAATCTGTTGGAGCAGAGGTAGCACCATCTCTAGAATTAAAAACAACGGACACAAGAACCCAATGATTTACTGTTCTCCTGTTCCCCCTTGTAGACTAAGGTCAAAGGGGAGAATCAGCTTGAGGAGGGGTATAAGAAGGTAAGTAAAAATATTTTGCACCTACAGTTGTACAGCAGTTCTTCCCTCTAAACTGTTTACTTCTAGTCTCTTTATACATGATTAGAAGAATGCCTTTTCTAAGCACATCTCTGACTATGTCAGCCTCCTCAGAATTCCTTAAGGTCACCAGCTACATTTCATGGTCTCAAAGGGGACTGATGTGTTGAGTGATTGTAGGGTGCAGTCGACATGACCAATCCAGTTAATTCCCAAACACGGCGAAGGATTTTTTAAAAATATATTTATTTATTTGGCTGTGCCGGGTCTTAGTTGCGGCATGTGGGATCTAGTTCCGGCATGTGGGATCTAGTTCCCTGACCAGGGATTGAACCCGGGCCCCCTGCATTGGGAGTGCAGAGTCTTAACCACTGGACCGCCAGGGAAGTCCCCACAGTGAAGGATTTAAAAAGAGGGGGAGAAGGCAGAGCTCAGGATGGTTACCGTTTCTTAGAATCTGGTAGCTTGGGGATGAATGGGAGTTGCAGAAACCAAATTAAAGTGTTTTGTCTTTAATGCTGTTAAAGGAAAGAGGGAGATGGGGTTGTGGCTTGGAGGAGAAGAGGTAGAATAATTCTATTATGCTGAGGGAGGGGCCATTGGAAGAGAGACTGCAGGTACTAAGGTGAGAAAATCTGTCTTTAGTGTCAGACTGCCTGGGCTAGTTACATCATCTAAACCTCAGGATTTCTTTTTGTAAAATGGGTATAGTAATGATAGTTACCTTACTGTTTCATTTGGAGGATTAAATGAGAGGTGATTATTCATGTAAAGCATTTAGCCCAGGATTTAGCTCAGTAAATGTTAGGTATTATTGTCACTATCCTAGAGCTTCGTGCATTTGACTGATAAGTATTCTAAGAAACATCAGTGTTACATGGATAGATCATTAGAAAGCAACTAAATAGAGTCAGCTCTTAATTATTCATGTATTAGTATCTTAGGCAGTTTTAAGATTCCAAATTATTTTTCCCATTTTGAAATGGCATGTACTGAAGCAGAATCAAAACTGCCTAAAGAGAAGGTGCATCTGCAGGGAACTGTATTCAATATCCTGGGATAAACCGTGACGGAAAAGAATATGAAAAAGAATATGTATGTATAACTGAGTCACTTTGCTGTACAGCAGAAATTAACACAACATTGTAAATCAGGTATACTTCAATAAAATTAAAGAATGAGAAAGAGAAGGTGCATGTAGATCCTATTAGAAATGTTTAGAGAGCTTTAAAATCAGGGGAATCATGGCATGTTATTTTACAATATTCACCTTTTTCAGTTACATGGAAGTTGCAAGGGTTATTATTAGCATTGTATATTTAAGTCTAAATGTGTTAGGTATATGTTTGAGCCTTGCAGTATTATGCCTTTCTGTTATATATAAGGTCATCTGGTATTTACTTGCACAGGTTCTGAACAGTGTTTGGTGAGGTCTGTAGCGCTTTCCACAGAGCTATAGGTTGTATCACAGTCAGGAACTCTGCTGCTCTGATGAAGGGGGTGGGTCGCTGACATCTTTGACACAGCTGGCTGGCAAGCATGTATATATTTGTGTGTATCCCTTTAAAACCCTTTGCCCATTGGTTACATTTGACATATCTACTTCCAAGGCAACATTGAGGAGAGCTTAGAAAACACTTCTAATTGGGAGATTTCAGCACAATAATTTGAGTAAGGACAAACTTGTAATATGGTTAAGTTAAATTTCTTTTTTTTTCCTTTGGCCACTTCCTGGTGTTGTTTTACTATGTTGAAGTCTGGTGGAGCCCCTAAATGGCATATGGTCCCACCAAACTCCCATTGATTCCCCTGGGCAATCGATTTTAAAGCAGCCCCTTGCATATTGTGCCGAGATGCGGAAATTGGCCACTGGCCATGGCGGATGCAGAGCTTGAATTGAAAATCAAATTAAGCAGAATTCTCTACTTAGTTTTTAATTAAACCACTATGTTAATTCAAACAGGACATTTTAGGCCTGGGGGGTTGACCATGTCCTTTTAAGGGCCTTGAATCGCCTTTCTTCTCTCTCCTTACCATGGCGTATGTTTCTTTTTTATTGGGACCATCTCCTAGCTATTCCCATTCTTTACAGTTCTCAAGGGTAGGAGAATGTAAGTGGTCTTGATAAAGCAAGGTTTTTTCTTTTTTCTTTTTCTTTCTTTTTTTTTTTTTTTTTGGTAAGAAGGTACCTTTTATCTTGGAATTCTGTTAGCAGTTAAATTTTTATTTAATCTAGATTATTTATATTATAGGCTGTCACCCATATATATTGTAGCAAGCATTACATATGTTCATGTGTGTTTGAAGCTGACCCCAACCCAAGCTTACATCTTATGTTTCAACTCTGGTGAAGAGGTTGCGTCTGGTGGGTTTTGTTTTTGTTTTGTGGTAGACATGTTTTCTCCACAGTTTTTATCTCCGTTGCTTAGTCACACACCAGAGTATGAGAGTCTTGGGGCTGGCAGCGCTCCTGTTCCTGTTACACTCAGGTCAGCTGTGTGAGTCTCTCTCCCCACTCTGCCTCAGAGGGACCTCTAGGTTATTTGGGGTGATGCCAGAAGGTGCTTTTCGATTGCGTAATGAACCGGTCTAACCTCTGGCTAGGGTTTAAATGGGAGTTAGGAATGTGTTTGTTTCATATTGTATCTTAACATCTTACTTTGAATTAAAATGTCATAAGGAAAAAAAATGTCATGAGGAAAAAATTCAGCAACTTAATGAAAGTAAAAAAAACCCTTCAATGACAGATTATTTCATGGACCAAAGATGTTTCTGGGAGCAGCTTTATATTGTGCCTCACATTAATGCCTATCTTTGGTTTGAAGTCATGGTGTAACATTTAACATAAGTGACAGCAACATCCTGACCAATTACCTAAGCCATCCAGACACCCCCAGATGTCCAGAACATAGCACACGGTCTGTAGGATTAAGAGGTTAACTCCTAGAACTTCAAACGAAGTGCTTGATAATAAAAGCAAAAAGTACAAAATCTGAGGTGACTTCCTTTCTTAATTAATTAGACTGGCCAGGTGGAAGCCAAGAGCTGGGTGCGGTGCTTGGAAGGCCTATAAAGCTGAGCACCGTGACAGCACAATAGAGGGGCAACAGACATCGTTCTAATATGTTTCTATCCTGTGTCACAGTTTGAAATTGTCCTGGTTTATGTCCCTTTTGGCAAACTTACATAAAAGTGACCTTGTACTGTATTTTATGACCAGATGACTTTTTCCCCCCAGTGGCTAATTTGTATCAGGCCTCCATCTTAAAGAGACACAGAAATGAGTAGGAAGTCCAGCTCGGTCTCAGTGAGCTTTCATTGCATTCTTTCATTATTTTTGCTCGTTTTTGCCACTGATCATCCATAAATTGTTGGAAATGAGTGATTAAGGAAGTGCTGCTTAGTGTTAGTGGCACATGCGCATATTTGCATGGTTTTTGTGGGTGAGAGGAAATCACATACAAAAAGGGAAACTCCTGCTGGGAACCTTTCAAGGAAATTTACCTTGGGTCTCGTTTTGATCTTGGTGTTTATTACAGAAAATGGAGTCATATCTCACTAACTATTGTTATGTGTTAATTTGATTTTCCAACACCTTCAAGAAAAAAAAATCAGTAATTTATTAACAGAATTCCTCTACCCTCTTCCAATTGTGAGGACTAATTTTTTCCATAGAAACAATATAGATAAGAATGATTATTTTCAAAACATTCGATTCTGGTAGTGTTGTTACATGCAAGGTTCCTGTTGGAATTGTGACTCTACTGTAAAAGGCGTGGTTATAATAATGTAAACTGAGCACTTCAGACATTGAAGCTTGACGTATAGGATGTCAGAGAAAGACACAGAAAAGTATTATTTGAAGAAAAGGGTACATTTATTTCATTTAAAAATTATTTGAGTTCATAAGGATTTTGAGTTAAAAATCATTTAGTTAATGAAATGACGTTAATTTTGTCACTCTTCTCAGTACAGCTGCATGTTGGAGGCGACTAAATTATAACTTCAGTAACAGTGTCAGTTATTGGTAAATAGCACATTGCTCAGTTCCTGCATACTTGGTGATGGTATGATACTCTCTCTCCATTTATCAAAAAAGGAGAGATTTCTACTGTAAGGCTAGATTGTCTCTTTATTTGCGTAAAGAGTTTTGTATAGTGGCAAAACTATAAGCTCTGGCTTTCAGAAGTCCTGGACTTAAATCCTGACTCTTCTTTTACCGACCTGGAAGTCCAGGCACGGTTCTTAGTGTCTCCATCTGGAAAATGGGCTGCAGTGCTTACCTCGTCCTCGGGTTACTTCACCAAATCTGTTTGTAAAGCACCAAGACACAGTAGAAGCGGCAGTTATTATTAGGGACTTAAATGTACCAACTGTGAGCAAGTTGATAACGAAATCAGGAAGATTTGTGTGGTATAACTTTATATGTGATAGCAAAACGATGTAAGAAATTAGAGTGGCATCAACATAGCTTTGTTTATTTACTTTTTGAAATATAAATGGTTTTATCTTGTAACAGTATAGGTCGTAAAAAGAAGGTATTTAATAGGTAGCTGAATTTCAAACTTTATTTTATATGATGATTAAATTACCAACTAATGTCTCATAATTAGTTAAATGAGAAGTTTTGGTAGGGAGGAAATATAAAATCACCAGGTTCAGATTTTAAAGTAATTATACTTTTAATTAAACTGGCTCTAATACTTCTAATATTCATAAAACAATTTCATAGGAATAGCCATTGTTATCAATTAGAGTCTCCTTTCTAAAACTTTTTTTGGGGGAGTTGAAAACTACCTACCCTTGGTTGGAATGAACTTTATTTGAAAGTAAAATTAAATGTCAGATTTAATGCTGACTAGAGAGCTTCTTACACAATTATGATACATACCCATAGACCTGTAGGACGAGAGCTCACCCAAGAGGCTAGAATTTGGATTGTTAAAATCTTTTATTTATTTGGCATTTAAACTCATATTTATTTGTCTGTAAAATCATTTATTCAGCATGTCACAGTGTTAACCTTCTGATCTCTATGAAATGTATGCCAATATATAGCTGGAACTTGATATATTACTTTACAACCCATTTATTTGGCCCATTTGTACCAGAAATAAAAGTTGTGTATTTAGACACATCAAAGGCAATAGGATTGTTTGATAGTTTTGACATTAGGTAATATTTTAGGTTGCAGTATATTATGTACTTTTCTTTAGACTTAAGTCATTAATAGTTATACTACTTAAAAATTTATTGGTTTGCACACTTTCTGTTAAGGAAAGGAAATTCTCATCTAGAAAGACAAGTTCTTACTGTTCTAGAGTGATTGACTTTTAAATCAATTGAACTGTTAAAAAAATACATAAAATGTATGTTCTTTTAGTTATTAAAAATAAGGTGAGCAGGCAAAAACAAAAAATAAGGACGCCCGAACAGTAGAAAAAGAATTAAGGGCTTCCCTGGTGGCGCAGTGGTTAAGAATCTGCCTGCCAATGCAGGGGACACGGGTTCGAGCCCTGGTCTGGGAAGATCCCACATGCCGCGGAGCAACTAAGCCCGTGTGCGACGGCTGCTGAGCCTGCGCGTCTGGAGCTTGTGCTCGGCAACGGGAGAGGCCGCGACAGTGAGAGGCCCGCGCACCACGATGAAGAGTGGCCCCCGCTCGCCGCAACTGGAGAAAGCCCTCGCACAGCAACGAAGACCCAACACAGACAAAAATAAATAAATAAATAAATTTATTAAAAAAAAAAAAAGAATTAAATATAGTGAAATGGTCAATTTAAAGGAAACGTTTCCTATTATCTTTCTTGGAACACAAAGAAGGAATTTTAAGTTGTTTTATAGTGCTGGATTTAAATACTTTTATACTTTCATATTTTATTTGGGATTACTTGATACTAATGTTTCTCTTTACACATTAATTAATGAGTATTAAGTTTTATAAGCAGTCTGTTTTTAAACAGACTTGTGAAGGGCTTAAAAATTTTTTTAAATCCTTTTTGAAATATCAGAAAAACTTATCTCTTAATGATTTTTGCTTCCTTTTATTTTTTTAACATCTTTATTGGAGTATAATTGCTTTACAATGGTGTGTTAGTTTCTGCTGTGTAACAAAGTGAATCAGCTATACATATACATATATCCGCATATCTTCTCCCTCTTGCGTCTCCCTCCCGCCCTCCCTATCCCACCCCTCTAGGTGCTTCCTTCTTAAATGCCTAGAATTAAATGATATTTCTGATTTTTTTTAGAAGATATTTAATGAAGTACCTTATGTTGTGATAAGAGCTTATTGCATTATATAACAAATATACTTTAAGTGTTCTGAATAAGATTTCTCTTCTCTTTCTGTTATTACCTTAGTTCAGGCTTCATCATTTCTTACTTGGATTAGTTAAACCACTGTCCATCTGTGTTTTCTGCTTCCAGTTTCGTTCCCACACAAAGTAACCTGCATACTGCCTTCTAGCATTGTTTTCTGCATAATGCTGTATCTGTAACTCACCTCCATAAAATCTCCAAGGACCAAAACCGAACAGGCACAACAAAACTTAAATGGTAACTGAGTAAGTGGTGCCCTAGTTAGGGCAGGGAGGTAGTTACAAGGTGGTACAGGACCATGGATGCATTCAGGCTAGGAGTTGGAACTGAAAGCCCTCAGCCAAAGGGCAAACTTGTTACACACACACACGGTGACAGGGAAAGGGCAAACTTATTACACACACACACACACACACACACACACACAGTGATGGGGAGCGTCTGTCAGGCTCAGCTCTGGGCAGAAGTCTCCCCTGAGAGTTAGTCCACAGGCCTCTACCTCACAGGAGGTGGGGTTTGATATTACTACCTGTATTGTTGGGAGACCCCAAACCAAGGAATTAGCATAAAGGTTTTTCAGAGTATTATGTATCATTTTATCATTTCAACCTGATGTATAATATTTTAACATAACGTATAATTAAATAAATTTTAATTTTAAGTGGTTTCAATAAACATATAATTAATGTTGGTTTTAGAAAGTTGATTTAATGTAATTAAGATTCATCATATGTATAAATTTTTGAGCTGGTCCTATTTATGACATAGGCTGTTTAATTGTCTTTAACTTAATTGTGTGAGAAAACTCAGGACTTGGCAACAAACATATGAGCAGGCCTAAACAAGACCTGATTACATTTTATCCAAGCTTTTTTCCATTTTAATCTAACACTCTTTCTTAGTAATTTGATACTGGTTTAGTTCTGAAAGTGTTTTTATTCCTTCAGAGCCAAGGATGAATAATGTAGTCTATTCTATTTTAGCTACTTTTTCTGTGAGTTTTTACAAAGATCTAATATTTTAATCTATCTATAGTTAATTTTGTGAGGTGATTAAAAAGAGTGACTCTAAGTAAAATTTTCTCTGTTATTCAGTTATTCTAAAGAAATGTATACAGTAATATTACTCTTACCTATTATTTTTTAATATTTAAAAATTCTTATGTATAATTACACATCTTTCTGGACTTTTTGCAGCTTGTAGTGCCTGAAATCACTGCTCTTTTCTTACTTTTCTTATTTTCTTTTAATTTTTTTTTTTAGTCTATAATTTCCTCTGGACATTTCTCCATAGATTTGATCCCAAGTAGTTTCTATCATTTAGGGATTTCTCAACATCGCTACTCTGCTGATGGAGCTCTTGTCTTCTACCATAATTAATTCATTCAGTTAATTCCTATTGACCACTTATTGTATTCTAGGTACTGTTGCAGCTGCTAGGGACAGTGCAATTGATTGATTGATTATGTATTTATTATATATTTTTCCTGTTTTCTGTGGTAAAAAAATGTATGTGATTATTAATCTGTCATCTTGAACTGATGTACCTGATTCCTCTATCTCTCCACCTGTTAGCTTTACTGACCCTTTGTCTGGAATTCAGTTATTTGTTAATTTGGGGGCATTCTTTGTTCTTTTTTCCAGACCTGGGAGGCTTTGTGGTCTCTGCTTGAATTGGCTCTGATTTCGTTGACAAGTGTGGGGCGCAGTCTTTTCTTTTGGCCTCTCCTCTTTAGCTTTGTAGCTGTTTTGGCCTCTCATGGCCTTAAGGTTGTTTAAAGATGATCTTTTCCAATATAATGTTCAGAAATTCCTTCTCAGGCTTCCAAGATGATTTCTACAAACGTACAAGCCCTTCCTAAATGTGTCTGTGTATTCCAGGATCTTTAATTTCCCTGTGTCTTATTTGGCTTGCATGAAGCATACTCACAAGGTTGATGATTTTGGCTGATTCTCCTGTGTATCTTGACTTCTATCGGTTTTTCGTTAATATTTTAATTATAATTTAAACAAGTTTAGGGAAAGCCAATTAACCCTACATTGTATTTTATATCATTCCAAATTACCTGTCAACATTTGTACTTGGATCATTGTGTAGTTATAATTAGTGTATATATATATTTTATGTCCTTCTTACTTTAATCATTTATTTTGTGTACATAAATTTTCTAGTGCCATGAAAAATTGTCCAAGACTTGAAAATGGGCAAAGAAGATCCTGGGTGTTCTGTCATTGGAGTTCTAGCCATTGTCTAGTGGATGCTGGGGATTTTCTGGTCCTATAGGGGTGTGCACCTTTGGCTGATTTTCTGTTGACTTGGCTATATTACATCTCCTTAGGGTTAGAGTTAACTTGTAGGAAACTGAGAGCAATGCAAAGTAATTTGTCTGATAGAGATGTACTTGATTTCTTCCCTATGCAAAAGATAACTCCAAACATTTCATTTTATTGTCCCACAGGATGTTATCCCATTTTGCATCTATTAGCAAATTGATTTTAATATTTCTGGTTATCTACGTATATGTGTTCTTCAAATTCTCCTTTGACCTGGTTTTATCAGAAATTAAAATCATGTGCTAAAGTTGTGAAGAACAGAAAGGACCAGGGTGCTCAGAGAGGAGCTGCCATCAGCAAGCAGCAGTAACACTTGCTGTGGGCTAAAGCAGAGCACGTGGGTCCTGGAAGTTGAGAGTCGGTAAACTTACAAGGGCCCACCAGGGCACAAGCTACCGAGACACCTCACCCAGAACTGGAGCCTCCTTCTCTAGATTCACTGTCACCAGAGGCAGGAGATGATTAAAGAAAGAAGCAGGACAAAAACTTGTGTATATAAAGATGAACAGGGACTCAGGAGATGACCAGACATCTGGGAAAAGTCAACATTGTGAGAGGGACCAAATTCGATGCACTACTCAGAGTTAATAGACAAAGAAAAGATTTCAGAGAGATTTGAAAATATTTGATCTAGCATTTTAGACTTATCTTGGCAGAGGGAATTAAGGATATCTCGTCCTCAATATTGCCAGAAATGAAAGTTCTGTTGAGTCATTCTGATAAAAGTCAAGTCTAGACGGTTTCCAGGATATTTCTATCAGACGTTAAAGAATAGATAACTACAGTTTCAACAAATTTGTCTGGAGATTTGAAGATGGAACACTCACAGTTGTATTTTATGGAACTAGTGGAATCTTGATGCTGAAAGCAGACAGGATTAATATGAGAAAGGAACATTATATGCCATTCCTTTTCATGAATACTTGTGAATCAGAAAATATTAAGCTGAGTCCAACACAAAAGATCATCATCCAAAAAAATTTATTTCAGCTATCAAGGTTGGTTTAACACTAGAAAATCTATGACTGTAATTCATATTAGGAGAGTAAATGAGAGAAAAGAATCAAGTGAACACCTCAGAAGAGACACAGATCACATCCATGAAATCAGTAACCATTCATGATTAAAAAGCAAACTAAGAACTAAAGGGAACTTGCTTAACCTGGTAATGGATATCTACTCTAAGACTGCAACTGACATTGTTCTTAGCAGTAAAATGTTAAAAGTATTTACTTTAAAATTGAGATGCCATCTTGAGTACTTTTATTTCTAACAATAGACAGCACTATAGTAGAGTTCTTTACCAGTACAGTTAGACAAGAAAAGGAAAAATTGAAAGGAACAAACAAAATAGTCATGATTAACAGATGATATTGTCTTTTGAAAAAGCCTATAGAATCTAAAGATAAATGATAATTCCAATAAGAAAATTTAGCAAGGAAGCTGGATATAGGATTAATATAGGAAAATCAATAAATAACAGCAACAAACAGAAAATCTAATTAAAAATACCTTTTATAATAGCAAGACAACTAAGGTATGTTGAAATAAACCCAACAAATGATTTTTAAAACCTTATTGAAATAATATATGGAAAGAAAAAATCTTATTGAAAGATGTTAAGAAGACCTAGATAATTGGATAGATATTCTATGTTTATGAATTTCTTTATATGATAAAAATACCAGTTCTCAAATTATTTTTTAGAGTCAGTGCAATTCTAATAAAATTTTTAAGAGGTTATCTTATGGCATGCGACAAGGAGATAGTAAAATTCTTTGGGAGGGCAGAGAGCCAAGAATAGCCAAAGCAATTTTGAAGAACATGGTGATGGAACCTACTCTATCAAATATTAAAAAAGGAACAAAGGACTTGAATAGACATTGCTTTGAAGAAGATATGCAAATGACCAATAAGCACATGAAAAGACCCTAGTGTCACTAGGCATTAGGGAAATGCAAATCAAAACCACAAGAAGATACTTCTCCACACCCATTAGAATGGCTGCTAGAAAATAACAAGTATTGGTGAGGATATTGAGAAATTGGAACTCTTGTACACTGTTGGTCCGAATATAAAATGGTGTGACCACTGTGGAAAACAGTATAGTGGTTGCTCAAAAAATTAAAAATATAATTACCACATGATCCAGATATTCCACTTCTGGGTGTGTACACAAAAGAATTAAAGGAAGGACTCCACAGATATTTATACACCCATTTTCGTGACAGGATTATTTTCAATAGCCAAAGGTGGAAACAACCCAAGTATCCATCAGCGGATTAATAGATAAACAAATTGTGGTATGTGCATACAGTAGAATATTATTTAGCCTTAACGAGGAAGGAAATTCTCACATACTACAACATGGATGAATCTTGAGAGCATTATGCTAAGTGAAATAAAGTCAGGCACAACAAGACAAATACTGTATGATTCCGCTTATACGCGCGTCCTAGTGTAGTCAAATTCATAGAGACAGAAAGTCGACGGTGGGTGTACAGGGGCTGGGGTTAGATGGGGAGTTACTGTTTAATGGGGTGCAGAGTTTGAGTTGGAGAATATAAAAAGCTCTAGAGATGGATGGTGGTGATGGTTGCATGACTGTGTGAATGTACTTAATGCCACAGAACTCTACACTTAAAAATGGTTAAAATGGTAAATTTTATGTTATATATACTTTACCGTCATAAAAAAAAGTAAGTGATGAGCACGGCAGTTCAAATTGGTGGTTACCATTGGGCAGGTTGGTGCAGCAGGTGTGTGGTTGGGAGGGCTACATGGGTGCACAGTGGTTGTGGTGACGTTCCTTTAGGTTGGGTGGTCTATCCACAGGTATTTAATAGACATATAAAGCTAAACAGTGTACAGACTGACGTACCTCAGAGATATTGTGGGTTTGGTTCCAGACCACTGCAGTAGAGGGAATATTGCAATAAAGTGAGTCACACGAAGTTTTTGGCTTCCCAGTACAAAGAAAGGTTGTGATTACACTATACTGTAGTCTATTAAATGTGCAATAGCATTGTGTCTAAAAAACAATGTACATACTTTAATTAAAAAATACCTCTTTGCTAATAGGAATAAAGATGCAGACGTAGAGAATAGACTTGAGGACATGGGGACGGGGAAGGGCAAGCTGGGACGAAGTGAGAGAGTGACATGGACATATGCACACTACCAAATGTAAAACAGATAGCTAGTGGGAAGCAGCCGCATAGCACAGGGAGATCAGCTCGGTGCTTTGTGACCACCTAGAGGGGTGGGATAGGGAGGGTGGGAGGGAGATGCAAGAGGGAGGGGATGTGGGGATATATGTATATGTATAGCTGATTCACTTTGTTATAAAGCAGAAACTAACACACCATTGTAAAGCAATTATACTCCAATAAAGATGTTTAAAAAAAATATGTCTTTGCTAAAAAAAATACTAACCGTTCTCCGAGCCTTCAGTTAGTCGGTATCTTTTTGCTGGCGGAGGGTCTTGTCCTGCCTCGACGTTGGCTGCTGGCTGATCAGGGTGCTGCTGCGGAAGGCCGGGGGGGCCGTGGCAGGCTCTTAGAATAAGACGACAGTGAAGTGTGCCGCGTCGACTGACTCTTCCTGTCACGAATGATTTCTCTGCAGCGTGCCGTGCTGTTTGGTAGCGTTTTACCGATGGTAGAACTTCTTTCAGAATTGGACTCAGTCCTCGCGGACCCTGCTGCTGCCTCATCAACTAAGTTTATGTCATATTCTAAATCCTTTGTTGTCATTTCCACAATCTTCACAGCATCTTCACCAGCAGTAGATTTCATCTCAAGAAACCATTTTCTTTTGCTCATCCATAAGAAGCAATGCTTTTCTGTGAAAGTTTATCCTGAGATTACAGCAATTCAGTCACATCTCAGGCTCCACTTCTAATTCTAGTTCTCCTGCTGTTTCCACCACATCTGCTGTTATTTCCTCTACTGAAGTCTTGAACCCCTCAAAGTCATCCATGGAGGTTAGAATCAATGTCTTCAAAACTCCTGTGAATGTTGGTATTTTGACCTCTTCCCATGAATCATAAATGTGCTTAATGGCATTTAGAATGGTGAATCCTTTCCGAAAGGTTTTCAAGTGACTTTGCCCAGATCATCAGAGGACTCACTATGGCAGCTATAGCCTTACGAAATGTATTTCTTAAATATGACTTGAAAGTCAAAATTACTCCTTGATTCATGGGCTGCAGAACGGTTGTCGTGTTGGCAGGTATGAAAACAACATGAATCTCGTTGTACATCTCCATCAGAGCTGTCGGGTGACCAGGTGCATTGTCAGCGAGCAGTAGTTTTTGAAAGGAATCTTTTTTTCTGAGCAGTGGATCTCAGCAGTGGGTGTAAAATATCCAGTAAACCATGTTGTAAACAGATGTGCTATCATCCAGGCTTTGTTCCATTTACAGAGCACAGGCAGAGTAGATTTAGCATAATTCTGAAGGGCCCTAGGGTTTTTGGAATGGTTAATGAACACTGGCTTCAACTTAGTCACCAGCTGCATTAGCCCCTATCAAGAGTCAGCCTGTCAGTAGCCAGGCCTTGGAAGCAACCTAAGTGTCCATCGACAGATGAATGGATAAAGAAGATGTGGCACATATATACAATGAAATATTACTCAGCCATAAAAAGAAACGAAATTGAGTTATTTGTAGTGAGGTGAATGGACCTACAGACTGTCATACAGAGTGAAGTAAGTCAGAAAGAGAAAAACAAATACCATATACTAACACATATATATGGAATCTAAAAAAAAAAAATGGTTCTGAGGAACCTAGGGGCAGAACAGCAATAAAGACGCAGACATAGAGAATGGACTTGAGGACACGGGGAGGGGGAAGGGTAAGCTGGGACAAAGTGAGAGAGTGACATGGACATATATATACTACCAAATGTAAAATAGCTAGCTAGTGGGAAGCAGCCGCATAGCACAGGGAGATCAGCTCGGTGCTTTGTGACCACCTATAGAGGGGTGGGATAGGGAGGGTGGGAGGGACATGCAAGAGGGAGGGGATATGGGGATATACGTACACATACAGCTGATTCACTTTGTTATACAGCGGAAACTAACACACCATTGTAAAGCAATTGTACTCCAATAAAGATGTTAAAAAAAAAAAAAAAAAAGTCAGCCTGTCCTTTGAAGCTTTGAAGCCAGGCATTGACTTCTCCTCTCTAGTATGAAAGTCCTAGATGGCACCTTCTTCCAACGTAAGGCTCTTTCATCTGCGATGAAAATCTGTGGTTTCGTGTAGCCGCCTTCATGAATGATCTTAGCTAGATCTTCTGGATAACTTGCTGCGGCTCCTCCATCAGCACTTGCCGCTTCGCCTTGCACTTTTATGTTATGGAGACGGCTTCTTTCCTTAAACCTCATGAGCCAACCTCTGCTGGCTTCAAGCTTTTCTTCTGCAGCTTCCTCACCTGTCTCGGCCTTCACAGACGTGAAGAGAGTGAGGGCCTTGCCTGCGTTAGGCTGTGGCTTCAGGCAGTGTCGTGGCTGGTTTGGTCACCTGTTCAGACACTAAAACTTTCTCCTCAACAGCAATAAGGCTGGGTTGCTTTCTCACCATTCGTGTGCTCACTGGAACAGCACCTTAATCTCCTTCAAGAACGTTCCTTTGCCTTCACGACTTGGCTGTTTGGAGCAAGAGGCCTAGCCTTCAGCCTGTCAGCTTTCCACACGCCTTCCTCACTCAGCTTCAGCATTTCTAGCTTTTGATTTAAAGTGAGAGACATGCGACTCTTCCTTTCACTTGAACGCTTGGAGGCCATTGTAGGGTTATTAGTTGGCCTGATTTCAACATTGTTGTGTCTCAGGGAACAGGGAGGTCCAAGGAGAGGGAGAGAGATGGGGGAAAGGCTGGTTGGTGGAGCAGTCAGAACACACACAACATTTATTGATTGTTGCCATCTTGTATTGGTGTAGTTCGTGACGTCCGAAACAATTACAGTAGTAACATCAAAGATCACTGATCACAGATCACCATAACAAATATAATAAAAATGAAAAAGTTTGAAATATTGTGAGAATTACCAAAATGTAACACAGAGACACAAAGTGAGCAAATGCTGTTGGAAAAGTGGCACCGATAGACTTGTTCGACTCAGGGTTGCCACAAACCTTCAATTTGTAAAAAATGCGATTATCTGCAAAGTTCAAATTGCAGAAGTGCAAAGGGAAAGAAAACGAGACATGTCTATACTTTCAGTATTTAAAAATAGAAAGGAAAAAAGGTGATTTATTTCTTGGTGATGGGCTCATATTAACCAAACTGATAAGAAAAACCAAAATGCCAAGTTGTTGATATTCAGTGGAAAACTATAAAATAATCACACATGCATGCAAACCTACACACCCAAAGTAGCTGTTATTGAGAGCTGGAGGGGCTGTGGAAATGAGAGAGAGGGGCCCAACGCAGCTTTGGAGGGATTGGTCTGGGTTTAGAGCAGGCAGACAGCCTTAAGCTTTTTGTGTATGTTTCCTATTTTGTTCACTGTCATAAGGATAGCTCTTCTGTGGTATTTTGGAATTCCTAGTGCTTTTTGTGTAAGTGTACTGTTTGCCACAAAAGCAATATGACACTGTTACCTAAATTATCATGTGGAATTGCTTTTATATTAATATTCTACACTTTAGTATCTTGTACATTTTGCTCTAGTCATGTAATAAATAATAACCCTAATGATTTTTCTTTTGTTGTGTCTGTATTGGAACTTGTGCCTGGGTGTTTTATGACAGGACTAGTAAGATATTGGCTACAATGTTCTGTTACATTGAAGGACTGAGCATTTGCTCAGCATGAGCTTGCTATTACGGAATTGAAAATTAATATCCTAGTAAAAGAAGCTTTTGTGTATTTCGATTTAGTTTCTTTGCTAAAATTATAGGTTGCCTTAAGTATGTTTTAAGCATTCTCCCCCCACCTCCTATTTCCACATCAGTTTGTCTTTTATGTCTTATTTCTGTCTTGTGGGGAGGGTAGAAAGCACAGGCTCCAGAAGCTGACAGACCTGAATTTAAAGAGAGTTCTGGCAGGCCTGGAACAGGGTGACCATAGACAGATTATTTAACTTTTTTGGATGTGAGCTTTCTCATTTATAATAAATTTGCCTTTATTGTGAATATTCAGTGAGCACATATAAAGCAACTACGTAGTAGGAGCTTTGCAAATAGTTGCCATCTCTTTTTTTCCGTCAAGTTTATAACTAAAGAATTATTAGAACAGAATTAGAATTAGAAAAGATCCTTACTGGCTAACCATTAAATTATTTTGATGTGATGAAGTGTACTGAGAAATCTTTTTTTCCCAAATTTAGAATTATGTTTAAACATTTTGATGTAAAGTCCCTGCAGTCTTTTTACAATTCAGTTCTTCCATTTACGTGTTGGAAACTTGCTGTATTAATTCATTTACTTGCAATCTGGAGGATTTTGTTTGTTTACTATCATGAGAAATTTCTGCCCATAAATTTAAATATAGTGAACATCTTAAGTTCAATGAACAGCAATGTTAGTGTTATTATTTTAACTTATTCTAAAATACTTTCCTTTTGTTAAGTTTTAATAACTTGAGAATCTTATAGTTTTAATTTTTCTACTGTATATGACTATTAAATAAATATATATATATAATAAACTGCAGAAAATATTAATATTAAAAAACAATTCACTGTAGAGCTTAACAACACTTTCTATAAAGCTATTTTCTTTGACTTGGGACCAAAACTCTTTTTGTCTATACTTTTAATGATTACTTTGGGAGCAAAGGGGGAAATGGTTGACACTCTTCTAGGAATGCTTGTTTGTAGTTTTTTCATGGTTTAAAATAATTAATACCTGCCTTTATTTTCTGTTCTTTATTAGTGCTTCTATCGATCTTCTCCAGATGACTGCATGTATGTTTGGTGCAGTCTTGATGTCATGCTGAACAAACCTTATCTTAATGTTACTAAGAGACCCTTTTTGTTAAATGGAAACAATGGCTTGATATTTATTTTAAATGTTCTGTGAATGTAGAAATTTTTCCCAGGCTTTCCTGATGGGTGGAGACATAGTATATAAAGTGGTGTTTACATACCTTCCAAGAGGTCAAGATGTCCATGCAAAATCTTGTTTAAATGTTCATCACCATAGAAACATATCAGTTTATTGTTAGAGCTTTTGTAAATGTATTGTAATTTTCACTTCATTGATGTTCAGTACAGAGCATTTACTGTGTAATTGACCAGCACCAAAATTTGGTGTTTAGCCTTTACTAGCTTATTTAATCTAATTTAAACTGTTAAAATACTGAGATAGTTGTAATTTCCAAAACAATACTGGTATGAAACTAATGTAATTAATTATATAGCTTACTTTTCTTAAAAACAAGATGATGTTTCCTTGACAGAAAGAAAGTACTTTGTTTTGATGATGTTTTTTACTAATACACTGAGTGCTTATTACACTATGATTTTAATAAAAGGGATGGAGTTTCATTAAGGTAACTTAGATTTATGGTTTTTGGGAGGGGTTAAGACAAGTATTCATAAATACATTACGAAGTTCATGAAACCCTAGTACTGTATGGCATAGTATAAGCATTCAGAATTGCGTGAGCAAGTACAACTGTTGATGACAAGTAGTTCTTACAGTTCTGCGATCTTATATTCAGGAGACTTTTCTTAATTTTTTAGATGAACAATGGGAACCTTCTTCCACTCTGACAGTGTTTTGCCACTTTGTTGTTTGCAGGGTATTTCAGTAAGTTATTCTGACATCTGGCACATCTTTTAGCTCAGTGTATGCAAGAGTGGAGTTGATAGGGACCTTCCCCTTGGGGCTTCCTAGCTCCTGATTCTGACTCTTCATGGAAAAATGAGCAGTAGGCATACTTTGTTGCTTATATGCTGTCCTGCTGGTGATGAATGGCAGTGATAAAAGCTCTCACAACGCTTTTCATTACTTTGCAGACAGAACCACATACAGAAGTTCAAAAAGCTCACACTCTACATGCCACAAAGCCTGTACCCTTTAGGCTTTGTAATATTTTACTGATCTCAAGAAAGGTAGTGATAACAATTTGTATATTTTTGGCGCTCATATGAGCCAGTCGATGCCAGATTAACAAATGAAGTTTCTGATTATTTATAATCCCTTCACCTCTCTTCTCTCTATTCTAAAGTTGTTGAAGGTAAAAAATCTGCCACATTGCATTTAATGAAAAGATTTGTTATATTTTTCTGTTGGTTTTGCTAAAGCTCATAAATATGATATTTAATTGATTTCAAGTTGGGCTGATTTTGTCCCATTTAATCACAAAAAGGGAATAAAAATAACAAAAGGAAAACATAATTGTCCTAGCCTCCTAGTGGATTAAGTCAGTATAACAGTTATTTCTAACTACATCAGTTATCTTCAATATTTCATAAACAGGTATAATCATATTCTGTAATTTTGATGGCTTGCTCTGTGGCAGCCTTTTCTATAATTCCTAATTTACTCTTCTTTAAAATTAGATTAATAACTGAAAATGAGCAGATTTCTTTTTATGAGTTATTTGTTATCTTTCAAAAGAAACGTTGATCAATTTGAAATAAATTTGTGAAGAGTTCGTATGCTTTGACTACAGAGGTTTATTTGTGTAAATGTTTCTCGTTTGCTTAAGCGTGTGAGTGTACATTTTAGACTCTTTTCCTTGGTATTATTCACATGTTTATAATAGAAAAAGCATACTCTTGGAATGATAATATTGATAGCTGTTTCCTTTTAGAAAGACTGTTCACATATACTTTTTATTTTTTTATTTTTTTTTATTTTTGGGTGTGTTGGGTCTTCGTTTCTGTGCGTGGGCTTTCTCCAGTTGCGGCGAGCGGGGGCCACTCTTCATCGCGGTGCGCGGGCCTCTCACTGTCACGGCCTCTCTTGTTGCGGAGCACAGGCTCCAGACGCGCAGGCTCAGTAGTTGTGGCTCACGGGCCCAGTTGCTCCGCGGCATGTGGGATCTTCCCAGACCAGGGCTCAAACCCGTGTCCCCTGCATTAGCAGGCGGATTCTCAACCACTGCGCCACCAGGGAAGCCCCACATATACTTTTTAATCACATAAGAGATTTATTTGGGACTTAGTTTGTAAGTATATGTGGATAAATATGTTGCTATTTAACTTCATTGTCACTTTCAGACTGGTTTATACTTAGGTTGCATTTTAAATGCTATCTATTTTTCTTAATGAGAGAATGTATTTTTTCTTTATGTAAATAGAATGGAGTAATTTTTAAACTTAGTAATAGATTTCTTCTCTTTGACATAAATGCTACTTGAAACACTAATCTATAGCATGTTAAAAGAGGCTAATCTAGAGCTATAGCATGTTAGAAGAGGCTGTTGCTTTAACCAGACTGTTCAAAGAATTTTATGTCAAGGTTAAATTTAGGAAAATGACCAGAAAGTACTTGAGAGTACAGAGAGTGCTTATATCAGATTTTGTTAGAAACAGACTATTAGTAGTCTGCTCTGACCTATATGGTAACCATTAGCCATGTGTGGCTATATAAATTTAAAATAACTAAAATTCAGTAAAATTAAAAACCAGTTTTTCAGTCATAGTAGCTACATTCTAAGTACTCAATAAACACATATGGTTATTAGCTATGTTAATGGATAGCACAGAATAGAGCATTTATATCATCACAGAAATATCCGTTGGACAGCACTGTTCTATGCTATTTAATCATAAATAATTTGTTCTTTTTTCATCTATAATTAGTTTGCGCACTATCTAAACAGCAGAAAAAAGAGTAAGGCCCAACTTTAAGGATATACTTATGCAGCACCTCAGTTAGAGGTGCACTCCCAGTTAGAGAATGGTGCTAATGAGGTTTAATTTTTTTTTTTTTAATTTTTTAAATTTTAAATTAATTTTTATTGGAGTATAGTTGCTTTACAATGTTGTGTTAGTTTCTGCTGTACAGCAAAGTGAATCAGCTATATGTATACATGTATCCCCACTTTTTTGGATTTCCTTCCCATTTAGGTCACCACAGAGCATTGAGTAGAATTCCCTGTGCTATACAGTAGGTTCTCATTAGTTATCTATTTTGTACATAGTATCAATAGTGTATAAATGTCATTTCTGATCTCCCAATACATCCCACCCTCCCCTTGCCCCCTTGGTATCCGTATGTTTGTTCTCTACGTCTGTGTCTCTAGCAAATAAGATCATCTACCATTTTTCTAGATTCCACATATATACGTTAATATATGATATTTGTTTTTCTCTTTCTGACTTACTTCACTCTATATGACAGTCTCTAGGTCCATCCACGTCTCTGCAAATGACCCAGTTTTGTTCCTTTTTATGCCTGAGTAATATTCCGTTGTATATATGTACCATATGAGATTCGATCTTTATTGTTTGTTGTTGCATTAATGCATCTGTTTCCCAGGTGCAGGCCTATACCTCTGTTAGTAAGTTATGACTAAGAGTGGCATGATCAGATTTGCATTTTGAGAAGATCACATTTCCATGCGATGTAGGCACCAGGTCAGGGAGAGACAAGAGTGTGGATGTAGGACTAGTAGCTAGGAGGCTGGGGTGTTGTCCACCAGATAGACGTTGTGGCAGTAGGAAGAGAGGTGGATGAACTTGAGTCGTAATTACATAGGAGAATCGAAAGGACTCGGTGTTCGACTGGACCAGGGTCCAGGGTGTGTGTATGTGTTTTGGGGAGAGGTGGGGTGCAGCAGGAAAGGAGGTGACAAGGGTGTTTCCAGAGTGTCTGGCAAAACAACGAAGTGGATAATGATGCCATTTATTGAGGTATGTGACACTGAAGGAGGAGCAGGTCTAAGGGATAAAATGATGAATTTGATTTTAGAATTCAGTTTAAGGTAGCTGTGAGATATCTAAGGCAAGGTGGCCATTGGGATGTATGGATCTTGGCCTCAGGGGTAATATTTGGACTAGAGGTATAAACTTGAGAGTCGTTGGCCACGTGAGGAGGCAAGATCATCCAGGGAAGAAGAGAGAGTCTATCTGGTAGACCATCTTCATCAGAATTGACTGAGGAGCCACTTTGTACAGGTACTCAGGAATTGACAAGCCCCTTGGTAAATCTGTTCCATGCTAATGTTTGAGAAGCACTGATACAGCTTGTGAAAGGATGGACATCTAAGATTGTGCCATCAGAGAAAAGGGATCTGAGATATTTTCGTTTACAGAATGAAAGAAATAGGAATGGAGACAGAAACCAAGGGATAGGGGAAGGGAGCTGAGGGGACGTGCAGGCCACCCAGCTGTGTCTTACTAAGGGAGAGGTAAGGTCAGCTGTAGTTAAGAACGCAGGGCATGAGATTAGGGTCAAGGAGACTGGAACACATTTAAGAACCTTTGAGGGAATTATTAGCCAGAGATGAGTGTAAGGATCGCCGGGAACATTGAAGGCGAGCTTTGGAACGTAGCAGCGAACACTTCTCATGATTTCGTAAATTTCTTTAACAGTGCTGAGAATTTGGAGTGAGCTTCCAGGTGGAATTAAACTGGCCTGGTGGAAGTTAAAGGGGCCAGGAATACTAGAGTATTATTGATACTGAATTATCATTAAAATATACTAGTTCACTGTGGGATTTAGACCAGTGAAAACAAGACTGATTGGAGGGATTGGGAAGATCAAGGGAGGAGAGATTACCATGATGAGGACATAGAGCTAGGTTAGAGCTAGGTTAGAGCTAGGTTGGAGGGCTGCAAGATCGGAGGAGACTAGGAGGCTGTGGGCTGAGGGGCAGCTTCACCGTGGGAGATCTCAGAGGTGGCCCTGAGAGATGATGGGGTCTGGTTAGCTGTGTGGGCGGCCGTAGTAGAATGCAGGTCAGGTTCATTATGAGCGTGTATGGTACTTAGGGTGGCAGGGGATGTGATGAGAAGCTCTTGTGAACTGGGTGCTCCTATATCAAGAAAGATGGGATTGTTTCTTCTAGGTCTGTACCTGGTAGGTGGCAAAGATGGGAAAGAGTGACAAGATGGCATTAGAAGGTGGTATAAATTTAATTGAGAAAGACAAATGATATGCGAATTCCCAAGCCTTGGAGATTCCAAACACGAAGGCAACTGTTCGAGTTATTACAGTTAATCCTTACTAGGGTACCAGACATTGAGCTCAGCATGTTGCACGTATTAACTCACTTGGTTCTGATAACAACCCATGAAGTAGGGGTGTCATTAATGAACTCGTTCTACAAAGGAGGAAGCTGAGGCACAGTGTGTTTTAGGCATTCGCCCAGGGTTACACAGTTGGTCAGTGATGGAAACAGGATTTGAGCCCAAGTGGTCTGCTGGTAGAGTTGGGGCTCTTAACGAGCTTATTATACTGTCTATCTCATAAACCGAACTTGGATATTTTTAAAAAGTTATTCTTATGGGTGCCAAACTCTTGGATGTTTATTATTGTAAGAAAAAAATTGAAAATTAGAACAACATTAGTTTGTTCTCCTATTTCTTAAAGTCATATACATCCACTCTAAAAAATTTGGAAAATACAACAAGGCACCAAGTATACAAGAAAAATAGTTCCCCGTAACCGTAGTCCTAGATAGGACAGTTCCTTTCAATTGGCCTTGCAAGGCTTGCCGTACATTGTCACAATAAGACCCCTTCCTGCTTCTGCTCAGGGAGAGGGAGCGTAGCCAGACTGCCAGTGGGTTGTCTCACTCCCCTTCACAGCTCAGACCCCAGACACTTGCCAGCTGCCAGGTCATGGGGGCCCTTACTTCTCCTGCCTGCCTACGGCCTGGGTGAGAGGATTCACGGCTCGATCCTGGGGGTCTTCTTGTAGCCCTGAACCCAACCTGTGTGGGCCCTTGTTTGTTCTTACCTAGAAAGCCGTGTGAGCTTTCCATTCTTGTTGCCCAAAGCTTTCCAGAACTGCAGAGGTCTGAGATTTTATGGTACTTGCAAGCGGACAGGTTAGTTGGCCAGACTCGCAGACTCTGGTTGTAGACAGACTCCTGGGTCAGATGCGTCATTACTCAGCGTGCAGGCACAGGAGCCTCCTGTTCCTGTCAGTTCCTCAGGACCGCGAGCCCCATGGGGGTGATGCGGCCCAGGTGGGAGCTGTCCCCACAGTGGGCTCGTGTCATGGCTGAGGAGCCCTGCATTTAGGGAACCCGCATTATTTGTAATGGGGTGCAAGCAAGCCTGCCTGCCCTGTGCTCTGCGGGGGGACCTTCTCTTTCACACTGTATGGTAAGCAGACCTGCCTCTACTGCAGAGACGCCATCTCTGTCTTCCAAGGCTGTTTGCTGTACAGAAGTCTTTGAAAAGACAGTCCAGAATGAGGACTGCCCCTGCCTCTGCTTGTGAGATGCACAGAAGTGGGAGAGACCCACGGAGCGCTGCCTTCCAACACAGAGAGACAGATTTGATGAAAAACAAATTTAACTGCTAAGAAATACTTCTTACCAAAATATCAGAGGACGTGTGTAAATCTTATTGGTGATTGGTTCCCCAAATTTATTATCATTATAACACTTAAACTTATTGTTACATTGTAATTGCTTAATATAATAATTATAACATGTATCATTAAAATGCCCTTTTTTTGGACATCAGGTCTCAAACAGTTCCAAGTAGCACTACTGTTTAGCTCGTACATCATAACACTTAAGACACCTGTTACATGTTTTGAGAGCTCTGATGTTCCCATGGGCTGGTCAGAGGCACGCAGGATTCGGGCTCCAGTCAGAGGCAGGAAAAGACAAAGCTGAGGGGGTGTAACACATGCACTCCAGAGCCTACTCTTTTTATCTGTGTTATTTATAGACTTTCCAGATAATATTTAATGTGTGATTAAAAGGTTCTTGTTTAGAAAGAGAGGAAGAGAGAAAAAAATCAGTGCTAAAAGGTAGTGGTCATGTTTTGGTATCCTAATGGTTTGAATGTGTGAAGTGTAGGTTCAGAGAGTTCTTCAGTAAGTAGGAGTGTATTTTTTAGTAGTGCGTTTTGTGACTGTTCCTGTTTCATCTCACTTGAGTAATAGCTACTGTGAGATCTAATGTGTTAAATAAAATACAGGTCGTCATCACTCTGGTTTACCAGCCTCCCTTGCTATGAGTGTGTAAGGTGCCCTGACTCTTCCATTTGAAGACACATTTTAACCTGTCAGGGGCAGTCCTGGTAAGGCTGGACTAGGAAGAAAAGACCACTTCAACTCTGGGTCATCATTTAGGGCTGGGAACACTTTGGCCATGGCTTTAGGACATTTCCTTTCCTATTGAATTTGAGGAACTGGGGTGCTATGATTTAAGTGCAACCTGTTGCTGTAATTCAGAAATTAGAAAATAATATTTACGGCAAAATTGAAATAAGTCTATGTTTTAGATTTTTATTTATAGTTCATATCTTTAAACTATTTTTAATATGGAAGGAAAGATTACATGACTTACTGAGAAACATGGATATACTTATAATTTTGTTGTGTTAGATGTTGTAAATTAGTGCATTACAGTATAAAATATCAACATGAATCTTTACATTTAGGTGCAGGTTCAATCATTTGATGACTTTCTAAGAATATGAGAAAGTTTTGTTTTTTGTTTTTGCCTTGTCCCGTAGGTTTTGAGTTTATAAGTCTGGCCTCTCGTTTGGCCCTGAGGTCAGAATTTGTTTTATATTTAAAACAAAATTGTGCATGATGATTCTTTATTATATTCCAGCCTCGTGGATTTAATGAAAATTCTATCTAATGTGGAGAAAGGGATGATATTTAATTGATATAAATACTGTCCATTTCCACGGTTTCTAAGGCTGGATTACCACGAGGAGTTCTTCGTCTGGGCACTAGAGGGCTCTGGAGGCTGTGGGGAGCTAACAGAACCCCCGTGTTCTCTAGTAGATGGTGCTTTGTGCTTTCACCAAGTTGGGTGTTCACGGAACTGTTTGGCGGTCCGCCTCAATTAGCCTTATATTCCCTTGATTAGAATCGCAGATAAAAATTTGTTAATCTACTTTCTTGGTGGAAAGTGTTAGGAAAGTAATTAATTGCTTAAAATGGTTCTGCAAAATGTTTTTATGAAGAATTGTTTTGGTACTTTCTTCAAAGCTTAATGGTGTTTTACATAATTTTGAAAAGTCAGCCTAAACGTTACAAACAGTAAACATTTAGTGTTTTTTGTCCTGCTAATAAATGTAAATTTCCTCCCCTTTCAAAGAATTTTTATGCGTTCATATAGATAGAAACCTAATTGTTCATGCGATGAAATAAAATATTAAAATTATATCTTCCTTATATTTTTCAGGGAATCCGAGCCCGAATTTTAGAAACTCTGGTCATGCTTATTCTTCTGGCCTTGCTTATTCTTGGGATAGTGTGGGTAGCCTCGGCGCTCATTGACAATGACGCTGCGAGTATGGAATCTTTATATGGTACGGATTGACTTGTTTAAACCAGTTTCTCTAGTGGAGGCTACCGTTTGGAATATAATTACACATTCACTTTTTAAAACATTTTAATAGTTCTTTGTATAGTTAATCCTTGTTGTTAATTTACAAAATTAAAAAGTCTTTCGACATGTTTAAGGAAAGAAATGAATTTTTGTGTGTTTCTTGTATGTAGAATGAGCAAGCAGCTTTTCAGATGTTTTTTTTTCCTTTGGTTAATTGGTTTCTGTTCTTAAAATTCCATGGAGGCTCATTTTCTCCCTCCAAACAGGTTTTGCAAAAGGGTTATTTCCTGTTCTTCTGTTTTAGATCTTTTTATTGTACTATTTAGAAATTATATGGTTTAGTAGGCTCAAATAGGCAATTATGATGTTTACTATACATTAATTTATAGTCAGTCTATATATCGATGTATGGTATTTTGGATGCACTAAAATATATTTACATTTTTTAATAGATCTCTGGGAGTTCTACCTACCTTATTTATATTCCTGTATATCATTGATGGGATGTTTGTTACTTCTCTGTAAGTATTTTTCTGACATAATATTGATAATAAAGTAGAGTTGTTCTGTGTTCTAGAAAATTACAGACAAGTTTCCCGATGAGATTCCTTAACAGCTTGGAGATTTTTTTAAAAGTTGGCCCTTAACTTTTTTTGTATATTCAAGATAAATTTTGATAAACTGAAACCTTGAAATAATAAGATACTTTTGTTTTTCTCTAAAGAAAGCCTCTTGCACAGAGTTGGAAAGAGAGAGGGAGGGGGAGAGAGTCAGACATGCACATGCCTCCCCCCCCCATCACAACACTAGCTTCTACTTTTGAATGGTAATGGTGGAATTCTGTACGATGAATTGGCAGTCTTTTTTTCACAATTTGTTTTGTTTTACTTGAGGCATCACAACATATCTCAGAGATGTTATAAGCAGATAAAAGTAGGTAAAAGGATGTAAGGTTATAGTTGTCACTTTCGGATATTCTTGTCTGATACTCGGTTCAGTTAGTACTTGAAATTTAGTCTGTTCTCTGGTTGGTTTTCTTTAATTTCTTTTAAGTGAAAATACTTATTATTATTCAGCTGCTAGAATCTGGCATATCCTACCCCTCCTTTAGTCTTCATGAATCTTTCCTTAAATATAGGAGTGCCCGTCGTCTGCGCACGAACCCCTAGAGCTTCTCTAATGGTGACATTGAGGAGCCCTGTGACAAAACACTGCGAGAACCTAGATTGGAAACAAGCATTTTCCTACAACAGCAGTCTTTGAGTTTGCTTTATTTTGGGCTAGCAGTTTCTCTCCTAACTCTGAAGTGAGCTCTCTCTGTTCTGCAGTGTGCACTCCAGTTGGCCTCTCCCGCATGTTCACAGTCATGGGGCAGCTGTTGGTGAAGCCAACAGTGAGTATGATGTTGTAAACCATTTTGTTTGTTAAATAGACATTTTTACATTTGAACATCTTTTAGGTTCTAAACTAGCATTCAGAAACAGAAGAATATTTTTACGTGTTTATAACCCAAATTGTTATTGTTTTTATTTTAATCTTTTTCATCTTTGGAAACCAAATTTGCTTTTGCTCTTAAAATACTAACTATAGGCACTCAGCTAGAAATTCTTCTAGCAAATTTGAAGACAAAATGTACAGATATTTACAGGTATTTTAGGAGTCCATTATCTTATATCAAATGGTAACTTTTGTGTTTCAAAGTTTACTATATATATATTCTTTGACTTACAAAGCAGTTATTTTCTGAAAATTTGTCTGCATATTATATCTTGATTAATTGAATTATACCTTTCCCTTTAATCTCAGAAATGCTGTATATTCATTTAAAAATAATTTTCAGTTGGTAGTAGTTTTGATGATTTGTCCCTAAGTTACTTGGGCCTCTAGCTATTTTGTCAAATATTTAATAAAATGACAATAATTCTTACCTGTATCTAGGGAATTGTCACATTGTTTTCATGGATCCTCATTGCCTACAAGCTCAAGTCTAAGCTATTCACATGATACAAGGCCTTTCACAACTGTCCCCCGCTGAATTTGCCTGTAGCTGCCCCGGCCCCCATTGCTTCCCTGGTGACTCTGCTTCTAGCCAGTCTCACAGCTGACTTGCTGTGCCCAGAGCAGCCTGGATTCTTCCCCTTCCCAGGCATGTCGAGGGTCTTTCTCTCGCTTCTGCCTCTTACCTGCTTCAGCCACCTGACAGCCTCCTGAAGTCCTGGCTCTGAGACCAGCTGCATTTACTACCTGTCTTTGACCCTTGCCTCACTTCTTCTTTAAGCTAAAACAATCAAGCTCCTTCCTCTGCATTTCTCATATTCCCCTTTATATTTCACTAGTAGTATTTATGAAATTATGATGGTTATATGTTTTTCTTCCCTATCAGCATAATTCATCAAGGGAAAAAACTGAGAGAATATCATAGTAGACATTCTTTTAGTAAATGCTTGCTTAATTTTGAAAGTTTTTTAATAAATAATCTTTGTATTTTTTAAAAATAAAAATGAATTTTTAACCTGCTACATAAATGTACACACACTCAAATACAATACATGTTCTATTAAATCTTGAAATTTACTTCCCTCTTAAAGAGGTTTTGTGACATTGCATTCATTTAGTTTCTTCCTAATTCTCTGGATTTTTTTTGTTGTTGTTTTTTTGTTTGTTTTTTTGGTCTCTCTCTCCGTTTCCACTTTCTTCCCCCTAAAATAGGCAAATGTTTAAAGTTCTGTCCTTGGTCTAAAGGTGCTCTGCTCTGTTTTCCTGAGCACCTCTGCCACTTCCATATCACTTCTAAATGTCTAATTCTAGTGAGAAAAAGATAGTGAATACAAACTACAGTATTTTTTAAGTGCTATAATTGAAGGCCCTATGGAGCTGAAAACTCAACAGATACAAAATCAAACTACTTACTTATCTCCCCTCCCCAAGCTTGTTTTCTCCCAAACTTGTCTATTATTAGTAACATCTTCAAACTTTTTAATGTTTGTCTCTTTTCTTGTTCCTAACATCCAATAATAATGGTTATTTATTCAATAATTAAGTATATGCTATATGCTTGCACTAAGTACTTTATTTACATGCTTGCACTAAGTACTTTATTTACATGCATAATTTCATTTAATCCTGATGACAAACCCATAAGTTAGGTGATGGAGTTCTTATTTTATGGTTGAATTATCTGTGGTTCAGGGAGATCAAGTAGCTTATACAAGATCACAGATCTGAGAGGATGAGGCAGGATTTGAACCCAGAGGCTCTTTTCAGAGCCTGGGCTCTGGACCACTCCTTGTTCTGCCATAAGCTCCAGAGTCATCGAGCAACTTTATTGCTAAGTGTACTTTGTACCTCTCCACCTGTATGTTTTGCTTGTCATTTCCTGTGAGCAAAATGCCTTTCCTCCTTTTGGTAAATGAAGCTATTGGGTAAGATGCTACTACCATCAAAACCATTTGCCAAGACTTCTTTCTTCCCAAATAGCAGCTGGGAATCTTTCTTCCTCTGAACTTTTGTTAACATTTTATTTTAGCTTCAGTTATGACATTACTTTCAATTCCATAATTTTTTTTTCTCTTTGATTTTTCATATCTCTCCTGGACACTAGAATATAAGCTGTTTGAGGTCAAGGACTAAGTCTGATCCATATTTAGGTCCCCATCAGCCCAGAGTGGCTAAGAGCACAGGCTTTGAAGACAGATAACTTCTTTGCCAAACCTTTGTTTCTTGGCATATTACAAGATGCAGCGAGAGCAGTCTGTTTTTCATAGGGTTGCTGTAGAATCAAGGGGATGAAGCACACCAACCCTTACACAGAGCAGATAATATCCCATATAATTGGTTACTGATTAGTGGGGTTTTTTGGTGGTTGTTTTTACTAGTGTTGTATACTGTGGTAGTGAGTGGTGTGTATGTTAGCACACTATTTTTCTAGGGTTCTGTCTATAGGATGGTTTTTATAACACCAGTGTTTAATATTTGTGGAAATTTTTTAGTATATAATGATGTAAATGGAAAGTATTGGTGGTAGTGATTTAGTTTATGGATTTCTTGTTTTACACATTATGCAGGTTAATGTAGATGAGAAACCAGTGTTGGACTGGGTGATCTATTCCTCTGGCTCTATAATATTGGCTTGGGCGTAGAGAGACTACTGCATTTAGCTTTCTGGATGTTTAGAATCCATACATTTGTGTGCCATTGAGAGAGTTGCAGAGTTCTTTAATTCTTTAAACTGAAAAAAATCAATTTAAATGTATGTAGATTTTGTGATAATCAGCTTTTGATGTGCTTAGTTGCATACTAAGAATTTCTACTTAATTTGCAAGTAGAATAGTTTGAGCATTTTTAATTTAGATTCCTAGTAATTTGAATGGTTATCTAAATTACAGGCCAAATAGCCTGAATATTCTCGTAAGCACTACTTACGCAATGTATTATTCAATAGTTTGATGTTTACATTTAGATTCTTGAGGACCTGGATGAACAAATTTATATTATTACTCTAGAGGAAGAAGCACTTCAGCGACGACTAAATGGTATGTATTTATTACATATTTAGACCAGAATAAAAAATTATTTAATTCAAAAAAAGACAGATAATTGAGGGGAAAAATACAAGCCTCTCAGTACCTTGTGCTGTTGCCTGAGGCCAAGACGTCAGAGAAACACGTGAACTTCCCAGGTGAGGAGAGGTTTACTGAGGAGTAGCAGCACTTTGGTCAGGGTCCCATCTCTCCCTGACCGATATTAGCTGTAACCGGCAGGGTCAGTTCAGTGCTGAGACACTGGCCACTAATGTATATCCCTCTTCTACCAGATCCTAACGTGTTGGAAGCACTATGACTTGTAGTTGCTGAGGTTCTGCAGATTTGCATGTTGTCTTAGTGACTGTAGTATCCCTACCTCATGTCTCTCCTGTTGAAATCTCTAATGCATGGTAAAAAGCAGTGTTTCTCTGACAGTAAGGGGCCAAATTAGACTCTGTTGTACTTAGGAACTCTGTTGTCGTTTGGGGATGCTGTTCATTGTTAGCTGATAACCATGTAAGCATGTCAAAGATGTTAAAATTTAATTTTTCATTACTGATCATTTTTGTCTTCAAATGATGAACCAATGAAGAAAAGAGTAATGACAGTTTAACAGAGAAATGACATAGTAAAATTTTCTTTATTTTACTCAAATGAATTTCACCCTGCACTCTTTTCTCCTACAAAGTTTTTTTTAAATGTTGAAAACCTAACCACCAAGATCAGATTATTAATAGCTAACCATAATTCAAGAGTAGGTATAAAATGGAAGGTTACTTTAACTGTGAAATACTGAGAAATGGGAAGGAAAATACCTATTTTCTTCAGTTACAAATAGTGAATTTAAATCATCAACCCAAAAGTGTTGATAACATTTAGAGCTTTATTCTTAGATCAAAGAATTTCAGATTGTATCTATTCTAGAGAATTCTTGTCAGTAATAATTATATGATTTGATACTGATAACTTTTAGACTGGAACTACAGGTATCTTTTATTCTTCTAACTTTATTAAAGCTACTTTAATATATAAGCCTATTTAATTTAAAAATTATAACTTTAATCAATACTGTCAGCTTTATCATATTTCATTAAAGTAGTTAATATTATAATGAATTTATCTTAGTTAGGTAATCATGCTGCTGTGTAATACAACATGCCTGAATCTTAAAGAATACATGTCCAGCTGCCTCCTGCAGTGTGTGGGGCTTATGTGTCAGCCTAGATATATACTAGTTCTGCCTTACAGCTCAGGAGGCTAAGATCTAGGGAGGATAAAACACACTGCTCTGTGAATTAAAGAATTTGAATTAAGTCTAATCAAAACAGACTTCCACATATAGCCTTTTCTCACTTTGTCCTTCAGCAATGGGGAAAAAAAAGTCCCTCCAGAATCTTTCTAGATCCTTGGCTCCTCACATCAAAAGTGGTTGGTTATATCTAAAGAAATTGAAAAGGAGGACTTCCCTGCTGGCACAGTGGTTAAGAATCCGCCTGCCAGTGCAGGGGATACGGGTTCAAGCCCTGGTCCGGGAAGATCCCACACGCCGTGGAGCAGCTAAGCCCGTGCGCCACAACTACTGAGCCTGAGCTCTAGAGCCTGTGAGCCACAACTACTGAGCCCGTGTGCCACAACTACTGAGCCCGTTCGCGTAGAGCCTGTGCTCCGCAACAAGAGAAGCCACTGCAATGAGACGCCCGAGCACCGCAAAGAAGAGTAGCCCCCGCTCGCTGCAACTAGAGAAAGCCTGCGCACAGCAACAAAGACCCAACACAGCCATAAATAAATGAATGAATGAATGAATGAATGAATGAATGAAATTGAAAAGGAAATACTTGCCAGAAGTTTAAGGTATTATATAATGAGGCAAAGCCAAAATAAACAAAACTCTCCAGCTAGCACAAAAATGTTATAGTTTGTAGAGGATTAGGATGGTATGATAGCTAATGCTAAGTGTAATTTTATTTTCTGCCGTTTTGGGAAGCCATGCACTACTTCTGACTGCTCTGTTGGTAGGTTGTCATTAAAATCTTTCCAGTGAGACTCTTTGTTGGGATAAATGCTGTAGTTTTGCTGTTTGCTGTTGGTTAGCACTATGGACTGTTTCAGGTAGAAAATAATAGGCTTGTAACATAAAGCGTTCTATGGCAAAATGGACATTTTGACTAACATAGACTAAGAATTGTGAGCTTCAGTAAAGTATATTTATCAGTATGTGCAGAGGAAAAAACCAAGATGGAACAAAACTGTATTTTATGATTTGCTATTTTTTAAGAAAATATAGATCATGGGAGATTAGTAATGGAAATCATCCCATGGATTTGATTTTATTTTTTTTAAATTTATTTATTTTTGGCCGCATTAGGTCTTCGTTGCTGCACGTGGGCTTTCTCTAGTTGCGGTGAGTGGGGGCTACTCTTCCTTGCAGTGCGTGTGCTTCGTTGCGGTGGCTTCTCTTGTTGCAGAGCACGAGCTTCAGTAGTTGCAGCACACGGGCTTCAGTAGTTGTGGCACGTGGGCTCTAGAGCTCAGGCTCAGTAGTTGTGGCGCACGGGCTTAGTTGCTCCGCGGCACGTGGGATCTTCCCGGACCGGGGCTCGAACCCGCGTCCCCTGCACTGGCAGGCGGATTCTTAACCACTGCGCCACCAGGGAAGCCCCCCAGCGATTTTATTTAATCTAGTACTGTGTCAAGTGTATTTTGTTGTAACAGTTATTTCATATTTTAAATTATTTTTAAAAAGTGAAGTTTTAACTTTTTTACTCTGGGCTATTAAAAAGAATTGCAGGATAGAGGAAAAGATTTTTAAAAATACAGATTATAGCGATGATTCACCCTGGTGGTGTTTGCTAAGGGCACATTGAGTGTGCTTTCTTGGTTTGCGTGGGCTGTGACGCGCATCGCATGAATCTTGAATCTTGGGAACATCTGCATGGTTTGCTCTGATCCCAGCTTTACAGTTATCTGGAAAAAACATGATACTTAATATCAAGAGGTGCTTTACTGTGGGACTAACACTATTTTTTTCTGGAAGATAAGATGACTTGTTGTGGTAGTTATTATATTCCTGGAGTTGGGTTTTCATGCCTGGTGTTTAAGTTATCAGTGTAGCTTTAGGATGGGCTGCCTGTCTGTGACTTCTCCATTGCTTCTCATTGACACTTGATGGTGCTAGAGGTTTTGTTCTTGTTAATATTTTTGTTATTTCATAAAATACAGTAATAAAATAAAGCTAACGGGTATACTGTTATAAAGAAGCCATCCTGTTACCAGTCTGCTCCACTCTTTCTCCTCCCTTTTTTGTTTACTGCACATCTTCTTCTAAGCACCAGACATTGTGCAGGTGAATTTAGAACCTGAGTCTCAAGATCATGGACCAGTTAACTGAAGAACAGGAAAAGAAACGGTGAGACTCTGTGAAGGTTGTGTCCAGCGCTGAAAGACTTGGAAAGAAATGGAGGGGAGTTGTATGTGATCCTGGAGCAGGAGGGAGCCCGAGCGCCACGCCATCTGGCTAAGCCCCCTTCCCTCACGTCCACCTACCCTGGCAAGAGTAAAGTGATGTCCCCAGAGCTCGTGCGGCTCTGGCAAGACTCCTGCGCCTTCCCGCCCTCGGCACTTGGGACCCGCGGGGATAATGGGTGCATTTTGCTCTTTGCCCCTTTCTGATGGCTGGCATGAGGAGCCTGGGATTTCCAGTTCTTTGCATCTCAGACTCTGTGTTCCCCATGTCTCTTTTTGTCCCATTTCTCCCCCAATTTCCCACTGTCCCCTAGCTCGTGAAACTTTCTGCTTTAGCGCTTGGAGCTGAGCGCTGACTCGGCAGCAGAACCCTGGATGCTCAGCCTTCGCCCTCTTGCGTGAAGAACCGTGGTTCCTCGGGAGCTCCCTCGGTGGGAGCTCTGTTTCCCCACAGCCGCATTTGCTCCTCCTAGAGTTTGGCTGGGCTCCTCTTGCTCTCTTTCAGACACCTTGAATCTCACGTCTTTAGACCTTGACCTGATTGATGCGTTCTCCCCTTTTCAGGCACCCCTCCCATCCCAGGCTGTTCCTGCGCTCTCCTGGAGGATGTTGTTTTATCTCCTCATTCATGATCATTCTCTCTACAACACCTATCATAATTCTTGGTGGTTTCAGTGTCCCAGTACTCTGGGAGCTCCTTGACCTCTCTCTTCCAATGATCTCCCTCAGCTGCTTATTGCCTGGGATTATAACGCAGGCCTTGTCATGAGCGGGAGCTCAGGTTCTTGCATAATCTCAAAATCAGTCGTCCTCCTCTCCAGCTCTGATTTTTCCAGCTCACTTCCCACAGTTCTTCAGTATTGAGACTTAACATGTCATTTATTTATCCTAATAACTTTTCATTACCATTCCCACCCTTTTCCATCATACCCTTGCTTTGTCACAGTTTAAATTCCTGGGCCGTCGTTATAACCGGTCCCTTGTTATAACCGGTCCCTCACGTGCACCCTCAGTCCCCTTTCCCTCTCACTTTGTTGTACTCATGCCTGGCGAGACTCCAGCCTTGCTTCCAGCCAGCTCTGGATGTCCTCTGCACTCACATCTGTTCACCTCTGACCATAACTGCCTGGCCTTTCTTTATGTGCATGACCATAGGTTCTCCTCGATGACTATTTATATCTTCTCTTTTCTCAGACCTTCTTCACTGTCACTCTCAGATGATAACTTTGCTTCCTGTTTTCTTGAGAAAATAGAAGCAATTATGACAAAACTTGCACGAGCGTTTCCCTTTGTGTGGATTCACCTACCTGCAGCTGCCCCTGCTTGTGCTGCCTTTTCTCCTTACACTGTGGCTGGATTGTCCCTGCTGCTGGCTACGGTTGGCCCTCCCCTCTTGCACTGGATTCTGTCCCTTCTCACTGATTTTAGGACAGAACTCTAGCCGTTCTACATTTCTCTTACAAAATCAGTTTTTCACCAACTGGATCATTTCCATCAGCATAGAGAATTACTGTGATTTTTCTCAACAGAATGAAAGACCAAGTGAAAGAGAGGAAGGAAAGGAAGGAAGTGTCGATGAAAAACTAATCAGTTGATCTAAGAAAGAAATGGAAAATTTTATTCAAACCAAATTGAGGATTATAACTTGGGAACAGTCTCTCAGAAAACTCCAAGAACCGTTCCTCCTCTTAGAGGTCAAAGCACAGTTGTGTGAGTTTTTGAGACAGAGGGCTGTACATTAAATGACGTATTATGAACAGTTTATACAATCCAGACCTACACATACAAAGTGAGTAGTGGGTAGTGGGTCATCGCGGTCCTCTACAGGGTTAAGAGGGAAGGTTATCTCCTAAGGAGTCGTCTTGCTGGTGCCAGGAGAACGTTGCTCTTTATGGTTGAGCAGGTGTTTCTGCGGATGGGGCCGTGTGGTCAGTGCATGGTGCACAGTGTGGGGAGAGAGGCGGCCAAAGGGCAGAGAAAACTTTTCATGTTAAAATTTTCCTTGACTTGCCTTAGAATACAAATTTTTATTTCCTCAGAAGGAAGGAAAGCAAATCAATCTATCTTGACCTCCTACCCACTCCAGCTCACCACCTCATTGCTTTCCCACTTTTATAGCAGAACTCCCAAGGGTTGTATTCTTGTTGGCTTCATTTCTGTGCTGTGAACGTTTGGCTTTGAACTCACTTCTGCCTCCACGACTCTCCCGAAGTGCTGGTGCCAGGTTGGCCCCGAGCGCAGAGTCCTCATCTTACACTCCCCTCTCCTTGAAATAGTTTTATTCCGCTTGCTTTTCAGTTTGCTACACTTTCCTTGTCCTTCCACTTAATGGGCTGCTGCTTCTCAGTCTGCTTTGCTGAGTTTTCTCTGTGTCCATTCCTTCTTCACACGGGTCTGCCTCATGCCTTGGTCCTTAAACCTCTCTTTTCTGTTTGCTTGTCCTCCTCTGGTTGTGTCCTTTGGCCGCATGGCTTTATACCACCTGTGCGCTGCTGACCTCCAACTGTGTAGATCCAGCCTCCTAGTAGACACTCCACTCGGCTAATTGGCATCTTGAACATATCTAGTCCAGGATCAACTAATTCCACCTCTGTTAGAGTGGACCCATCCCTGTAGGTGGCAAATCCATTCCTCCAGGTGCTCAGGCTAATTCCTTGGCGTCTCTTTCTCTTAATTCCCATGTGGATTCCTTCGCAAAGCTGTCAGCTCTCGCTTCAAAGCCTCTCCAGCATCTGACCACACCTCACCACTTGCACTGTCACCGCTCTGGTCTGAGTGGCCGGTCGCCTCTTGGTTAGATTCTGTAGTTTCCTAGTGGGCTCCCTGCATCCATCTTTGGCCTTGTGAGTCAAGGAGAGCGCTGGAAAATGTAAGTCAGATCTCACTTGTTGGCTCCCCGTCTGTAGCTCTGCATCCTCTGGCTTCCTCTCCTGCAGTCTCCTTGCTGTTCTTTTCTCATGCGGCCTGCCCCACCTCTGCCTCCTGCCTTTCAGGTCTTTACCTAATGGTCCCCTTCTCGGTGGGCTTTCCCATGCTGTGAGCCTTGTGGCTGTGATTTCGTAGTGCCAGGCCCACCTCCACCCTGGCACTTCTTTCCCCCTTCCTGCCTTTTTTTTTTTTTTTTAATTATTTATTTATTTATTTATGGCTGTGTTGGGTCTTCGTTTCTGTGCGAGGGCTTTCTCTAGTTGCGGCGAGCGGGGACCACTCTTCATCGCGGTGCGCGGGCCTCTCACTGTCGCGGCCTCTCTTGTGGTGGAGTACAGGCTCCAGACGCGCAGGCTCAGTAGTTGTGGCTCACGGGCCTAGTTGCTCCACGGCATGTGGGATCTTCCCAGACCAGGGCTCGAACCCGTGTCCCCTGCATTGGCAGGCAGACTCTCAACCACCGCGCCACCAGGGAAGCCCCCCCTTCCTGCTTTATTGTTTCCATGGCACTTTCCAATCGCTGACATGCTGCTCACTTTTCCTATATTGCCCATCTCTCCACCTGGAACAGGAACTGCACAGGGCAGGGATTTTTGCTTGTTCTCTTCCTGATCCTCTGATACTGCCAGACATGTGGTGGGTTGGTAGTAAATATTTGTTGCATGTGTAAATGGATAGATGAAAAACACGCATGGTGGATGGTTGTCATTTTACCATAGATGTGAAGAAGGAAGAAGTAAAATTTGGTGATAGCATAAAAGACAATCACATGGAAGAGTATTTAGGAAAGCCCATAGTAGAGACCTCTGGAGACAAACCAAGATTGAGGGGCTGGAGGACCGTGTGTGCTGGGTGTTAGTGAAGAAGCAGAAATAAGGTGATTTTCCCCTATTGTTAAGCCATGAAATAGGAGCAATCACAATCCATTTCTACTCCAGGACCCCTGAAGAGTAGCCCAGCAGAAAGTCTCATTACATTAATCGTGGTAGAAAATATTTTGTAATTCCTTCCCAGGATTAAGTTATATATTTATCATTAGCCTGTTTAAGTGTTTTAAGTTATGCAACAGCATTAACTGAAATAATTAGCTTTTGTGTGTATAGCCTATGGGTGTACTGGGTACCTTTAGAAGCACCATAATGAATAGGAATTATTTTTTGTTGTTTAAGTTCAAAACCTTCACAGTTCTTTTAATGTAATTTATTTAAAAATATTATAGCCTTTGAACTTAATGATTCAATTCCGTTTTGTTAGGTACTATTTTCATCTTCATGATAAAAAGTTAGTATATCACTTTTGGTGGCAGTTACTTTCCTGCTTCATTCTAATCCTTTTTTTAAAGCTTTTTCTATTGAAGTTGATATTGATTCTTTATTTTTAAGAGCCCAGAAGATGTACTTGTTTCATTTTTGCTGAGTGTCATGTTGCAGTACCTTTGTATTCTGAAAGGTAAAGGATTGAAAAAAACGACATATCTGAATTTTTTGTGGAACTAAGTGACCTGTCAGAAGCATTTTGTCACCATCAGTCCTTGAATCTTGCTGTTTATAACAAAGCTGAGTTTGCCAGGCAGTCTCTGCTTGCTTTAGAGTTCTAGCATCCTGTCGGAAGCTTTCCCATTGTCATTGGCAAGACAGTTAGCTATATGATGTCTTTCACATAACACCTGTAATGGTATAAGGAAGCTTATGTTGGGTTTTATCTCATGTCCGCTATGTTACTTTCATCTTGACTTTCCTTAGGCATTCTTCTGTAGTCTAGCAATGGTTATTCTGTTGGTTATACCACTGAAGTGAGACTGTCTCAGATTTAGCAGACTCTGGCCCACTTCGAGAAATGTTTGGGCTTAGTTAGACAGGCTGAAGGTGATCAAATATCAGCTTTCATCAAGAACATACATAGCAAAGATTGTTGACGCTGAATGACCCTTTTTTGGGCAATACTGTGATAGAAGAAAATATTTAGTAATATCTTGACTTTATGAACTAACAGAAAAGAGTATTAATTCTACTGGTAATACTAATTAAACGGTTTTAATAAGGTATCAAAATTTGGGTCCAAGGGTCTGAAACTGTGAGAGACACCTTGTTACAATTTATTCAGTTACTTGGGCCATATAATCACTTTTCATGACAATAAAATATGACCCAGATAATGAGATGATGAAGGGATGAAATGAATTGACTGAAGAGATACAATATTAGTAGATGAGGAATACTTTGGAATAACAAACTATAGAATAATTTAAGAGTTAAGTAGCATATATTCTCTGAAATTTAAAGAAAGAGATTACTCTGTATAGATGATCCAAATTTGTTAGCAGAAGATGAATTAATGCATACGAGCTGCTTGTTCAACCACACTTACGTGGAGGATGGTGTTCCCGAGAGTAGCACATATAAAATAATCTTAACATCTCATCTGGCTTAAGATCTACCAATAACTTATAGCTAAAGTAGAAGAAAAAAGGCCAAACCATTACTTTAATTGTACATAGCTTCATACAATGTTCCTAAAGCTGATTGTTTAATACTCTCCATCTTGCTTGTGGTCATTTATAATCAAAGTATTTTGCATTTTCAAAATTGTGTTGAATATCAGAAGTCTCATATTACTTGGTTCTATAATTAGCCATATTTTTGTGGATATGTCAGAAGTAAATAGAAACTATTATTTTAACAAATGTTAGCACTGCAAATGGAATAGAAATAGAGTTTTTGAGTATGCGGGTTGTCTATCTCCTCTGTAGATAGTAATAGTGTTTGTTCATGCCCAAATAGATGCTTTAGAGATTTCATGGCCAGGCTTCAGTTTTCAGAATCTTTCTGGGGTCTGTCTAATCATCAGTGGCTTTATGGTGTACAGTAATTGGTGTTTGCTTAGGGGATGGAGACTGTTCATTCTATGAATTATTAGGAGTCTTGGGCTTTAACAACTAACTTGTTTGTCTAAGTGACTAGAAATAATTAAAAGTACTTGGGTGACCTCACATTCTTGGTGATAGAAATAACTTTGGTCAATTTAAAGTACTAAGTATAATGAAAATTTTAAAGAGTTACTTAGATAACAGATTTTCTAATCAGCTTTCTTTTGGCTATATGCTAAATTTAAAAGTTAAATGAAAAAATAATGTTTATACTAGAGGTATCTATTTCCAAGTAGTATTCATTATGGGACTAAGTTTAGGACACTGAATTGTTTATGGTACTGAATTGTTTAGGGAGATTGTTTTATTGCTTCATATTCTTTGAATTGTTTACATACCCAGTTGGAGATTTATGTTTGTTTGTTTGTTTGTTTTAAAATTTATTTATTTATTTATTTTGGCTGTGTTGGGTCTTCGTTGCTGCACGCGGGCTTTCTCTAGTTGCGGCGAGTGGGGGCCACTCTTCGCTGAGGTGCGCGGCTCCTCATTGCAGCGGCCTCTCTCGTTGTGGAGCACGGGCTCCAGGCGCGCGGGCTTCAGTAGTTGCGGCACGAGGGCTCAGTAGTTGTGGCTCGCGGGCTCTAGAGCGCAGGCTCAGCAGCCGTGGCACACAGGCTCAGCTGCTCCGCGGCATGTGGGATCCTCCCGGACCAGGGCTTGAACCCATGTCCCCTGCATTGGCAGGCGGACTCCCAACCACTGCGCCACCAGGGAAGCCCTATGTTTGTTTTTAAAAATATAACATTATACAGTTTACATTAAATAGTTAGTGTCTGTCCTTTAACATATGAATGCATGTCAGTTAAGGCTCTCTTACATATTAAGGAAAGGTGTGGGCTTCCCTGGTGGCGCAGTGGTTAAGAATCCATCTGCCAATGCAGGGGACATGGTTTCGAGCCCTGGTCCGGGAAGATCCCACATGCTGCGGAGCAACTAAGCCCGTGCGCCACAACTACTGAGCCTGCGCTCTAGAGCCCGTGCTCTGCAACAAGAGAAGCCACCGCAGTGAGAAGCCTGCGCACTGCAACGAAGAGTAGCCCCTGCTCACCGCAACTAGAGAAAGCCCACGTGCAGCAATGAAGACCCCACGCAGCCAAATATGAATAAATAAATAAGTACCTAAAAAAAAGAAAAGAAAAGGTGCAAGGACAGCTTAATTATTGAAGAAGTGCTGGACTTTGGGAAATTATGTTATCTTGCAAGCAAAATATTTTCAATACCACACTAGTTTTTCAGTTTAAGAATAAAGCTGGGAAAAGTTGCCTTCAGCTGTTAGTTTTCCTGAATCCAAAGAGATGGGTGGGGCAGGATCAAAAATACTCATTTGATCAAAGTTATTGGCTCTGAAGGTATTCTTACCTGTGTAAGAAAGATGAAAGGTGGTGTTTTTATTGCATGCTAGTAACAGTGTAATTTTGAACTAATTGGTGGTGAACTGCCAATCACCTAGGGGGAATGCAAATAGATACTCTTACAATTTCCTTTGAGGTAGTGAAGTCTTACGTTGAGGCTGGAAGGAAAACAGAATAATACCGTTAAATTGACCTTAAATGAGCTGCTTTGTGGTTTTCTTGGCGAATCCCTTTTTATTTTTCATGACTAGTCCAAACAGGTTTTGTCTACCAATTTGACTTATTGACTAGACAATGCTGACATTGAATATTTTAGTTTCATTTTGAAGTAAAGTAATGATAATACAGTTCTTTAGGATATTTTGATCATTTTGTTGCTGCAGCTTAAATTTGTGTAACATTCCAGAATTGTTTGCAGTGTATCATGATTCCTTACAAGAGCCATCATTTCCTTCCAGTCATTTATAATAGGATATTCTGCCCAAACAAGCTTACTTTTCTCACTTAGGTAGTGAGATATACAGTAAAGGATGGTGGTGTCTTTGAAAATTGTGTTATTCCAGATGAATCTAGTCATTTAAAAAAGGCGTAATTTCTTTGAGGACAATAAGAATGTATTCTTGATTTTAGTATGCAACTCAGTCAGTGTTTATTAACTACGTATTGTGTGCCTAGCATTGTGTCACCAAAAAATAAACACACAGTGTTATAGAAATATCACTTTAGTTATTTTCCTTTGAAAACATTGATTAGTCTAGACATCTGTATTGAGCTTTGTAGACATCACACCCACAAAGTAGGCATTTATGTCTTTTCACTTAATTTTACATTGGCAGCAGGAATACTGTCTACTCTGATTCCCTTTCAAAATTCTGAATATTCATCAGATTATTTTTTCTAGCAGTGAACTGGTTACTGGAATAATGCTTTTCTTCACAAGTATAGGGAATGAAATGTAGTTTGGAATTGTATTTGTAATTTATCAGATATAGAAGTTAAATGAGCATTAACTACAGATACATACCATATAATTTGTAAAGAAATGGGATAAAAAGTAAAATATACTTATCTCTAAGACTATTATATTCAAAGATACTTGAAAATCTTACAATGCTATGCCATCTTACTGTAAATCTCTTTGTTATACAGAAATATCTGTTAATTCTGTAACTTAAATGTTTCTCTTTTTGTTTTGGCTGCTAAATTTGTAGTCAAAGTTTAGTAGTTTTGGGTCACACTACCTGAATACATCTATACTATCTTTACCCCTGTTCTCTTATAAACTGTATGCTGGCAAGTAAAATGATGAAACTCATGAGCTCTGGAAATAGTGTATAACATTTCAGTGCTTTCAAGACCTCAGGTTCTCCAAAAGAGAGAGAGTATTGGATTTCTCTCTCTTTAGCGATGGACGGAAGTGAGAAAGGAAATGCAGTGGGGAATATTTACCTTTCTTAGAAACCTGGGGTAAGACTGAAGTTTTGTGATCCCACAAGAGGGCTTAGTGCATTTGTACCCTGCTGCCTTGGGTTGTTGGCCTGAATCCTCCCTTCAGTCTTTCTCCCTTTGAGAAAGGAGCGCTATTTGTATCTTGAGAGATGCCAGAGCACTGAGTCGTCTTTCTCCTGAGTCAGTATTTCTGGTCAGTTCATCCGTACTCCCCAAGAACAAAAATTACTGGGCCCTCCAGACGTTTTGTCACTGTTTGAGCGACTGTCTGCCCTGAGTAGGTGTGAAGGGAAGAATAGCGGCAGATACAGAAAAGTTAGCATTCGCTTAGGACTGAGTGACGAAGGCCGAGATGAATAGCGAGAAAGTGTGATTCCAACTGAAGTTAACTAATGGGAGAGACAAATAAGAATTTGTAATTAGCCCCCAAAAGTAAATACCAATTTTCAAAGAGATATAATTAGAGTAGAAAAAGGATTGCCTAGAATGTGGGAAAAACATTAAAAATTCAGTAGACAAAAGATGTGATAGTCCTTGTGGTAGACAGAATAGTGTCGCGCTAAGGTACCCAAGTCCTAACCCCAAGAGCCTGTAAACATGAACCCTTACATGGCAAAAGGGACTTTGCAGTGTGATTAAGTGAGGGGGGGTCTCGAGATTATCCTAGGTGATCTGATAGGCCCGGTGTCATCACAACATTGTTTTTTTTAAATAAATAAATTTATTTATTTATGTATGTATGTATGTATGTATGGCTGTGTTGGGTCTTCGTTGCCGTGTGTGGGCTTTCTCTAGTTGTGGCGAGTGGGGGCTACTCTTTGTTGCGGTGCACGGGCTTCTCATTGTGGTGGCTTCTCTTGTTGCGGAGCACGGGCTCTAGGCGCGTGGGCTTCAGTAGTTGTGGCGCACAGGCTCAGTAGTTGTGGCACGTGGGCTCAGTAGTTGTGGCTCGCGGGCTCAGTAGTTGTGGCTCGCGGGCTCTAGAGCGCAGGCTCAATAGTTGTGGTGCATGGGCTTAGTTGCTCTGCGACTCTGCGGGATCTTCCTGCATCAGGGCTTGAACCCGTGTCCCCTTCATTGGCAGGCGGATTCTTAACCACTGCGCCACCAGGGAAGTCCTACAGCATTGTTATAAGTGAAAGATGAGGCAGGAGGGTCAGAGAAGGAAATGTGGCAGTGGAAGCGGAGGGTGGAGTGATCTGAAAAAGGGACCATGAGCCGAGGAGTGCTGGCAGCCTCCAGAAGCTGGAAAAGACAAACAGATTCTCCCCTAGAGTCCCCAGAAGGAACACAGTCCTGTTGACACCTTGATTTTAGACTTCTGACCTCCAGAACTGTAAGATAATACATTTGTATTGCTTTAAGCCACTAAGTTTGTGGTAATTTGTTACAGTAGCAATAGAAAAATAATACAGTCCTTCTGCAAATTGAATTAATAATCTGGTAGAATCAAGTGGAAGAACTATTTCATGTCACAGAACAAAAGAACAAAGAGAAGGAAATCACTAATGAAACAATAGACATGGACTACAGAGCTAATATACCTAGTCTAAGTAATAGACATCTAGGAGAAGAAAAAAGAACAAGTAGAAAAAAGTAAATAAATAATAGAAGAACTTGTCAGTGAGCTGAGGAAAGACTTGAGTGTATATTAAAAAGGTCACAGAGTCCTAGGCAAGATTATTAAGCAGGAAATAAACAGATCCAGAGTTATACGATTCACGAATTCCAAGAATAATGATGATAATAATAAAAAAGATTTACAAGCTTTCACATAGAAAAAATACTTACATAGGAGAGAGAGACCAACATCAAACTTCCCTTTTATAACCTGTTAAGGATTATTAAATAATCTGTAGTCTTAGGGGGGCAGGGAAGATTGCAATTAAAAACTCATATATTTCCAAAGATGTCATATATCTATTAGGGCACAAAAAGACATTCATTTATTTATTCATTTTATAGCTGTATATTTAGTAACTAGGTACTATTCTAGTCATTAAGGATATGGTGGCTTCCGTACCATTGGAAAAATTTAGTAATAATCTCAAACTAAATATTTTTAAAACAATCTCAGCACAGTCCAGAACTTAGGAGGGGTGAGTGGAAAGCAGTGAGAGAATGGTTTTTAAAAAGTGTTGTGAAAGCTTCACCTTGGTGTGGGATAAGTTACCTAGTAAGGTTTCCCTGTGGGGTTAGGTTGAAAAAAACGTAAGTCTAAGTATATGTGTTAAGAATGAGAAAGAACCACTGAAGTGTCAAATTAACATGGGTAAAAGGATAAACAGAAATTCCACTTGCTAGGAAAAGAAGAAATAATGAACAAAATAAAATAAACAGAAATTATGAAATTACATGAAAGAAGAAAACACCAGTCTTCATAATAGACCAACTTGGGGATGGCAGAATTCAGTCCCTGGATGTCACTGTTGAGCTGCTGGAAAACCCACTTTGAAGCCCACTCTGTGTGTAATCTTCCAGTTACATGAAATTATTTTCTTATTTTTTAAGGTACTTTGAGTTGAGTTTTCTGACTCAGCAGAAAGCATCCTAATAATACCCCCCATTTCACAGATGAGAACACTGAGGGCCAGAGAAGCATAAACCTAAAGGAAGGAAAACTTGAGAGGAGAAAACCATAAAAAATTTTTGAAATTTAGCAGACCTGAGAGAATTTTAGAAGTAACTAATTTAGCAGACCCAAGAAAGCTGAATCCTAAGCCATCTGTGCTTGATTTATATTCCAGAATCCCCTAAAGTCCCCAGAAGTGGTACTACCAGACACCTGTGAAAGTGGGGATAAAGTGGGACAAGTTAAGATAAGGAGGATTGGTGAAAAGCCTGCTTATGAAGCGATTTGATCCCCACATCTTTCCCCTCCATCCAGGGTACCAGACCACTGCCTCTTCCCCACCTCAGCAGTAGAGGGAGGGTTATTCTCCAGAGAAAGTGAGACTGTGGCCTGGGCACAGATGGGGGGAGTGGAGGATGGGATGAGTGCTTACAAACTAATGTGTGAGCTCCCATCTCCCTTCACCTGGACAACCAAGCTTTAATACCCCAAGAAGGAGATCAGAGAGTCTTATCTGGGGAATCTGTCTACCCAGGAAGAAAGCCTCACACCCTGCTAGCAGTTGGGTGTCCATGAAAAACCCAGCTGGATTACCCAACAGGAAGTCTTGTCAGGTGCCACCCATGCAATCTTAGAGTTTCAAATTATCATTTTTAGTGCTTCCTTCTTAAATATGAACAGACGACTAAGCCTTACCATACTTAAGAGAAAGACCTCTCATGGGAAAGTAGGGGCCAAAACAAACAAACAAACAATAAAGAACCCCAGGGGGAGACGGAATATGCACAGGATAAGAAAAAAGTAAAATCTATCATCAGTATCCTGCGAGAGACTGAGATTGCATCCATGAGAAGAGCCAGGATTCCATTAAAAATGGAATAGCTAGTGAACAGAAAGGGCCTCTTGAAATTTAGAAATGATAATGTATCTAAAAGATTGGAAGTTAAAGAAAATAGGTCAAAAATGACAACCATAGGGAAGAGTTAAGAATAGTAGAGGACCAGTTCAGGAGATCTAACATCCAACTAATAGAATTCCAAGTGGGGAGGGGAGAGAGAACAGGATGGAGGAAATGACAAAAATCAAGAAAATTTCTCAGCTCTAAAGGACAAGAACTTGGAGATTGAAAGTGCTCACTCAGTGCCCAACATGGAACATGAGAGTGACTCACTGACACTGGGACAAAGGCTGACACGTTCTCTCAGGGAGAATGAGAAGCAGTTCACACTCAGGCCCAGGAGGAAGAAGAGCTTCAGACTTCTCAGAGCTGACACTGGAAGCTGGGGGGCGGTGGAGCAGTGACTTCACGATTCTGAAGGGTAATTAATTTTGAACTAACTAATAAAGAATAATAAACTCATAAACACTAAATAAAAAGGTTCCCCTGCTATTTCTTGATTTTCCAGCATTAAGTTAACTATTACCTGACAGCTATGGAAGATGAGGGTTTAAGTCCCTGTAAACCACACACCTTTTCATTCCTCATTTATGGTTTTTAAATATAAAAAAATAATTTATATTTAACCAAACTTTCATATTCAGACTTGTATAGTTTCAAAAAAATTACCTCCCATTCACCTTTTCTTTGTAAGCTGCTGGAGGATATAAAGACATTTGGGAAGAAGGTTTAGCTTCGAACTAGTAGTAAATGCATAAAAAACTAAGCAAATGTAAAAAAAAAAGATTAATTCTGGGGGTGGGAAGAAGAATGTTATGGAAGAAGGGAAAGCTAATCGTAGTTTATTACATGGGTAAGCGGCAGATAGAATTTTATTGTAATAATGTAGGCATTGGATATTGCTCTAACCAAAATTACCAATACGATGATATATGAAAGGGGGGGATGAATGTAAAGAAAAGCATTAAAGACACTGAGGGTCATGATGCAATGATAAAAGGTGTGATTCATAAGGAACATGTTACAGTCTTATAGGAGCCCCCAAATCTTAGCAAATACAAACGCATAATGAAAACATTCTTAAAAACTGAGAAAAAACTATTCAGTCAAAGTACAGTTGTAGTGGGGGATTTTAATTTGTCCATTTCAGAATTTAGCAGTTAAAATAGAAAGAATATGGACATATACAGACCACTGAAGAAACAAGCAGAAAATATGAATAAGGTGTACATGTTAAAGTAACAATGGGAAAATATTTTTTACCCATCATATTGGCAAAAATTCAAGAGTTACAACATCCACTGCTGGGGAAGAGATTGGAAAACACAGATCTTCCTTGACTTATGATGGGTTATGTCCTGGTAAACCCATTATAAGGTGAAAATATCTAACCTACCAAACACAGCTTAGCCTGGCTCACCTTAAGTGGGTGCTCAGAGCACTTATGTTAGCCTACAGTTGGGCAAAATCATCTGACATCAAGCATATTTTATAATAAAGTGTTCATAGAAATGTAAATTATTACAATAACTTATTACAATATATCACAGTATTTGGGGGGAAGTAACTTTTAAATATCTCTTAAAACTGTAAATGCTCATATCCTTTGACTCAGCAGTCTGAATTTTGAGACTCTGTCCTACAAAAATAATAGAACCTGAAAGTACTGGATGCTCATAGAAAAATGTTTGTAGTGGCAAAAAATTGAGGAAAACCTGAATATTCATAAATGGAATAATTCTGAATAAAATTGAAGGACATCCATATTCTGGAATTATTATTCAGCTGTTAAGAAGTTGGGGCTGTCTGTCAATGTGGACATATCATTAACTAGGAAAGCAAGTGGTGAAATAATGTCTGATTTGACCCATTCTTATAAAATACATAGTAAAAACCGTGAGTATGATGTGTATGTATGTTATGAGTATGTACATGAAGGTGAAGAAAACCTCACCCAAGCTGTTGACAGTTGTCACGTTAGGGAGGTGGGATGAAGAGGAGGAGATCTTGATTTTCTTTCACTTTTTATAATAAGTACATGATGCTTTTGTAATCAATGAAAAATTAATAATAGATCAAGTAAGAATTTTACCAGAGTAAGAAATTTTCTAGGAAACATGTAGTGTTTAATCAGCAAGAACTTGGAAGTTTTAAGGAGTAAAGAAATGGATGTACTTTTCTGTGAGTCACAGCAGCCCTTGTTTTCATTATTAGTGATCAGGATTTGCAGTGTGTTTTTTATATTTTCATTAAATGTGAGGGCTGCCTGTTCTGGGGTTCTGTTGTTATGCTTCTAAAATGTTTTTGCTTTTGATAGGACTGTCTTCATCAGTGGAATACAATATAACGGAGTTGGAACAAGAACTTGACAATGTAAAGACTCTTAAGACAAAATTAGGTATTGTACATTTTTTTCCTTGACTTATGTATTGGTCTTGGTTTCTTATTAAAGACTTTACTGTAGTCTGGAATATTTTTTAAAATTGTGAAATCTCTGTGTTACAAGCTTTCAGTCTGTCCAAAGCCGTTAATAAAGAATGTCTTTTAGTTTGGGGAGAGGATGAGCACGTATTTATTCACTTTTTGTTGTTGTTGTTTTGTCTGTGTACAAAATGACTTTTCAAAGATGATGATGTTCCAAAATATCACTCCACTATCTTTTCACTTGTATTATTTCTGATAAGTAATCTTCTGTTATTCTTATCTTTTAATGTCTTTTTTCTTTGTATTTATCCTTCTTGAGATCTGTGGCACTTCATGAGTGTGTGGCTTAATGTCTTTCATCCACTTGGGAAATTGTTGGCCATTATCTCATCAAATATTGCATCTGCTCATTCTCTTTTATTTCCTCAGACTCCAGTTATACATATGCTAGACCTTTTTACTCTTAAATTTTTTTCTTTATTTTCCCTCCTATTTTTTTGGAAAATAAGTAAACTACCTTATTTGCAGAAATCATAATCAGTTATTTAAAAATCCCTTTGGAATCTACAGAAAAAGCTAGAATGACTTCAATTTCCATTATTATGGTAGCTCTCTAACATCTTCATACACATTTCTTTTTAAAAAATTAAGTTTGATCCATCTTTTCCAGTTGTTCATGGCATAAGGATTGGTGTGTTACAAGGTAGACCTTTGCCACTAGAAATAGAGGTTTGCTTCCAGCCTTTAGAAAACTGGAAGTGTTTACCTTTGGGATGTGGGATTAGAGGGGATTCCTACTCATGTTACCTGATATTTCCAGATCTCTATCAGTGTGTAAATCTATCATTATAATAATATGTAAATTTAAAAAAGAAATACAAATATTACTATATTTTCAGAGTAAGCTGTATATCCACAATATGTTTCATCAATAATTGAAACGTCTTTACAGTGCTAAAATTTGAGCATCACAGGATTGAGATGTTTAATGTAGCAAACTGATTTTAAAATTCTGATTTTTATAGTTTGTGGAGGAAAATTAAAAATAATTTATGTTTTTAGGAAAAGATAATTTATGTAAGAATAATACATACTAGTTGTATTAGTAGGGAATGAAAATGTGAATCTGGGGAGAAGTTTTGGAAATTACTGAAACTTTTGTTATATTTTGTTTTTCCTTCTAATAGAGAGACGCAAAAAGGCTTCAGCATGGGAAAGAAACTTGGTGTATCCTGCTGTTATGGTTCTCCTTCTTACTGAGACAGTAAGAATTTATTTACCTAGTTAAATAAAGCAGATTATTTTTTATTTACTTTAGCATTTGTGTATGGCAACTCCCTCAGCTAAATGGTTTCAGGTAAACTGGTTTTCTATCAACAGGATTAAAATCCATCTATGCTTTTATTTGTAAAAACCCAATAGAGCAAAAAATGAAATTGATGGTAATTTTGAAAAGTCCTCAAGATTATCTATTTCCTCATAGAAGCAGGAAATTCATTCCTTTGTTTCAATTGAAAATTAAGAGGAGACAAGGTGTTGCAGATACCCTGACCAAACTCTGTGATAAGATCTGAAAATTATATTATTAAATTAGTTCTGATAACATTTTAACCATTTTTAAAATATGTGGAGTTGTGGGTTCCAATTGGTAAAATCAGTTAATAAATGGATCTATAGTAATAGCTTTTTTCTTAAGCTTTGAGATTATAATACTTTGCAGAATTTTTATGAATTTATTCTGGAGTTTTTACAGTCTCATTACTTCAGGTTTATATGTAGAGTTTTGGTCTTGACTGCTTTTCCTCTATTCTGAAGCATACATTTGGTTGGTTACTTAGATTTTAATGTATGTGTATTGACAAAATATCTTTGAAATTCAAAACTGATGGCTTACTTTTTGTGTTGTAGTCCATTTCGGTGCTCTTGGTGGCTTGTAATATTCTTTGCCTGTTGGTTGATGAAACAGCAATGCCAAAGGGAACAAGGGTAAAGTAAAATGCTTTAAAATGTCTTTTGCAAAAGTATTCTGTGTGTATAAACTGAGTGTTTCAAATAAATAAATGAAAACATTCACCTTTCTGCGTATATATACTTCAAGTTGTATGAATTTCTTTATGCAGTGAGCTTTCATAAACAGTGTTTCTGAACTATGTTTTTTGTTTCTGATTTCTTATTTTGGATTGTCTGGCTTTTTATCAAGTATCAGAGTTTCCTTTTACACTTTGTATCAGAGTTTATCTTTGTTTTCCTGAAATTCATATTTGTGATCCTTTAAGAAAATGTATATTCCGTGAAATAGTGAAATATAAAGAGTTTATTAGATGGATTCATTGCGTTCGCAAAGGATCCAAATATGTGGTTGTAAGGACTCATGCCTCAAAGGAGTCATTTTATGAACTTGAGTCAAAATGTTCAGTTGCTGGAGGAGAGTCAGATATGCATCTTTTCATGAATTAACTTAATTTCTTCTCTTGTTTAAAAATTCATGATTTTATTAAGTTGCATCAATTAGTCTATTTAAATATATTCTCCATATGGAAGGTAGTTTCCACTAAATATTCATATATGACATACTTTTTCTAGGTGTCTCTATAAACTTTTGGATACTTAAAGTAGCATTTAAGTTTTGACATTTTATTACACTTTTCGAAGTTAGCACCTTTGCCATCTCCCATAGAGATGACTTCAAAACTCTTCCAGACTTTTCATGCTTTGGGGGAGGGAAAAAATTTTCCTTAACCCTTTCTAGGATCTTCTGGCTGGTCTAAGAATTAAATTTACATGAGACAGATTAACAGGAGAAAACAGAATTTAATTACGTGTATGTGGGAGCCCGGTAAGAATAATGAGACCCCAGGACAGGTTGGGCAATTGAGGCTTATATTCCATCTAAGAGAAGGAGAAGGGGGTAGGAGCTTGGAACTTCAAGCGGGAGGAAGGCAATTCACATGGAGATGGAAAAGCAGATGTTTGGTAAACAGAGGGGACACAGAGAGGCCTTTGGTCTCCAGGTCTTGCCAGGTTCCGTCTACCACACTCAGCCCGTACTCTTTGTAGCTGTCTCTGGTGATAGTGCTCCGCCTGGACCAGGTCCTTCGTCTAAATTCTTTTAGGCAGTTAAGGGGTGAGGTGGGGGTGGCGCTAAAAAGAAAGACTTAACGAGTCTTCTGTTTCTTAAAAACAATCAGCCTAAAATGATCCTTATGCCAGAGAGACAGCTTTTGGGGTGCAGATTTTGCTTCCCTACATGCCACTTCTCTCTCTGAACCACACGATACACCTTTTCTCTTATAGAAAAAAGCCAATGTTTATCTTAATTCCTTTCGTTCAGTCAAAGATGAAGATACCCTCTTCTTTCAGAAGCTAATTCTTTCAGCAGTATTCTCAGTTTAGCTGCCTGCCCCCAGCCTCTTCAGGACCTTGTGCCATCTCTTACTGCCATGGCCTCTCCACCACTGTGAGCCTGCCAGCTTGCTTCAGGTCTGTCATTCCACTAACGAAAAACAGCAGTGAGCAGTCCTCCTCCATCCACAGCCTTGTCTTTTGTCTTTTGTTTAGACCCAAATCCATTGATCAAGCAGAAGTCAACTACTGTGTTGACTTCTATCCATTTTTTAACCCATTTTCTTATACCACATACTAGGTGAGGCCCAAGCCCTGTGGTACATTTTTGTACCATTCCTTTCGTGCATAGGACAGAAGGACTTATATGTGGTATGCTCTTTTTATGATTGTGTAAATAAATCAGATCATCTTAATCTTGCCTATAGGCCTTCTCTTGAGACAGAGAATATTTCCAAAGTGTTTTGCATCCCAGTTAATAAGCTTTCTGTTAGCATTATTCATTTTTTCTTCAAAAGATTGACAAAAGTTGATAAATTCTTTGTCCATTACCTTATTTATATATGAAATTCCCATGGGTATTCTAACTTCTTCATGCCTATATTAGATTGTATAAATAATATGTGATATTATTTATTGGTTTATTTTTTTATTAAGCTGACTTTATATTCTTAATTATCCTGGTATATCTGTTAGATGTAATTGAAGCTGATAGCAAAGTAGTAGTTTGTATTCAGAGAGTTTCTGTAATTAGTATGCTTTGAAAACATTGTTCCTACTTCGGTAAGAAGTGATTTTTTGCCTGTCTGGCCTCGTTAATAAATATTACTTTTTCTACTTGTTTTGTTAAGTTCTAGATAAAGATAGGTTTTGAGAATAGGTATGATGTTTAGGAAAAAATTTATAGCATTGCATTTGGAAAATCTGTGTTAATTAAATCCCTGAATTCCCAAGGAAGATTTAGGGAAAGGAAACTTTCAAGAGTAGTAACAGGAGATGTGCATTCACTTTCTTTCTTTGCTTAGCTTCCTTTTGACATATTTTAATTGTATAGTTTTTATATGTTGCCTTAGTGTTCAGACAATTATGTGTTCTATTCTTCTTATACTATTATATTTTAAAAAAATTTCTTCCAAGAATATTTAGGATTTAACAAGAAGCATAATCACATCATTTTGATAAGTAACTTAAATTACATTTGAGATAAATCAGAAATGTTTTGAGCTTGTTAAAAGTGTTAACATGTGGTTGAATTAGTTGATGAATTCAGTCTCGTCACGTTTTATTTTCCTTTGAACGTCTAGATGTTACTCCAGGGTATTAAACATTCCTAATTTCAACTGTCCTATATTTATGAAACAACAATTTTAGGGAAACCAAATATAATAGTGTCATTGAATTCTGAAAAGTGTTTTTTTTTCCCCCAGGGGCCTGGAATAGGAAATGCTTCTCTTTCTGCTTTTGGTTTTGTGGGAGCTGCACTTGAAATCATTTTGATTTTGTATCCTTTCTTTAACTGAAGTTCTGTCTGTTAACAAGTTTTCTGTCTAGTTTTCTGGGACAGTGGTAATTTACTAAGACACTTTCCTGGAAGAAAAAACAAGTCAGTCTTCCTCAAGTACTCCAAGTGGCATTTTGTTTTGTTTTGTTTTTCCTTTCGGCCTTAAGACATTTTGGAGACAATTGAGAACTTAAGGAAACACATTCTCTGGAGAGTTTTTCCTTGATTCTCACAGCTATCTTATGGTGTCCTCTGTTGTCGGTTTCTATAGCCTCCGATTTTTTGGAAACTTTATTCCCAAGAAGGATGACACAACGATGACAAAGGTAAGGTAAAGTCTTAGGTGACTGTGCCTCCCTTTTGCCTTCCAAGACAAACAGACTGTTTTATTTAGTAATCGCGATGAATGGTTCATTTGCGGTTCTAGGTATTTGTTTGTAAGTTGCGTAAACACACACACTGGAAGATTTTCAAAATGCTGAATGAGTGGGAAAAGGATGTGCTCTGTTTAATTTGGATGGCATCCATTCACTTGTAAATGCATAGAACCGCAGAGCTTGTTAACTAGCTATAGACGGCTCCTGAAAGGACTCTTTTTCCTACAAAGAAAACGTATTGCTAATGAGTAACTTTGATTGTGCTGACTGTACTTCAGGGAGCTTGTTTGAAATCTGAAGAACTTAGTTGCTACAAGTAGTAGAGACAAAGTATTTCAAATTTGAATAATTAAAGCAAGACGGAAGAGTTCTATTCAGAAACATTTTGTAGTCTGAGGCTAATTTGACTTTCTACAATATGTCATTGGCTTTGGAATAACAAAGGCTGTTATCTTATATAGTGACTGCATTTGTAAAATATTCCCACAGGCTGACAATGAAGAATAACAAGAGCTGCTGGCTTCTTTTCTTTTTTATTATATATTCCATATTTTCAGCTTATTCTGAAGGGGAGAGGTTATTTTTATATATCTTTATCTAAAATGCTATGACTTCTTGAGATACTTAGCATCTAGTTTAAGTAATCATAAGTACTAAGTAGTATTTTCAGCATCTCTTACTTAATATGAAAGAATAAGTATAGGATACATTGAAAATTACTAGAATTTAGGTGTTTTGGATTTCTAGCTTTTTGGTATTAAATGTTATAATGGTTAAACATATTAGAAGTAGATATTATCTATCTTGAGCAGTAGTCTTGGCTTTAAAAGTAGAGTCAGAAGTATTAAAAATATTAATTACTTTTTACTTGTTAGGCAAACCTTTTTGAAATCAGCAACCTCAGTCAATAATGTAAAATGCGTTGTCCGAGGTGTGAAGTAATTTAAGTGTTCTATAACTTTATATTTGTGTCAGGTACTGTAAATATCTTCTAGAACTCACAGATAGAACTTTAAATGTTTGTAGAAAAGTTTCTATTCTCTTTATTTTCTATATTGAATAGTATCATTCAGAAGTTAGCAAAGTACAGTAGGTAACTGAAATGTCCAGTAACTTTCCAGAATGTGAATGGATTTTATTTATCCGTATACTGTGTAACTGCCCAATATTCTTTCTGATTTCTCATAACAGATCATTGGGAATTGTGTGTCAATCTTGGTCTTGAGCTCCGCACTGCCTGTTATGTCAAGAACACTGGGTAAGTTTAAATGAGAACTTTTCATTTAAAGTCAGTAGCTTTTTAAGTATCAAACTTCTTGCTAAACTTCTAGTTTCTAAACTGTTTTTCAAAGAGATCACTCTTTGAAATATATTATTCCCTCCCACATTATTTTATGCTTTTACTTCTGTAATTCATTTATATACAGGGCTGTACCAAAATAAGCACTTTTATCAAATAAAGACCACTTATTTTTTCAAGTACTTAGAAATAGTCCTTGTCCAAACAATAGACTTTATTTTTTTCATTGACTAAGTTTTGGAGTCCTCTAGTGAGGAAACTGTGATTTAAAAAAAAAAAACAATATTTAATGTCTAGAAAATACTAAACTAATTTTTTCCTACGCGAAATGTTTTAAAAGATGTGTAATTTAGTATGTGGTTTAAAAAATTGAGAATGTGTAACACTTATTTTAAGCTGCTTTATGTCCCGGGAATAGACTTGAAAGCAGTAAGATCTAGGAGAGCACGCACTGATTTAAAGGTCATCCTTTAGCTCTTCCGCTTTTTACTGGCTTGTCATTTATATAGTTTTCTTAATTTTTCAATTCACAGAGAATTTTGGTCATCATTTAAAAGTAAAATATTTCCACTTTGTCATTGAAATAGTTGAATAAATCTTCCTTCGTTTGGTGTTCTTATCTTTTATAAAGCACTGTTGCAGACTGTATTCTCAGTTCTTGGCTAAATATTATTTCAGACAAAAATTTCCACTAGGCAGTTCTGTTCCGTTTTCTAGACTTAGATTTTGACTTGAGTGTTCACAAATGATTAGGAAAATCCCATTATTCAACCTTAGCAACATGCTTATGACAAAGATTGCAAGTAACTTTGAATTGCTTTTGTTTTAGCGCTTATGTGGCCTCCATTATTTATTCAAGGCCCACAGCTGTCGGGGATGCAGGCTGTGCCAGGAAGGGTATAAGCTTTGTGGTCATCTTCATAATGCTTACAGAGAAGTTCATGTTTTAATACAAGTGGAATCTAAATGTAAATGTAGAAGGGACCGCCGTTCCACAGACTAATACAAAGCTCATTTACTTAGAGGTCTTATTTCTTTTGTGTTTGCATTATAGGACTTGTTATCGTTTTGACATCTGCTTATGGTGTGCTAATCTTGAAAATGCCATAAATATACACTTTAGTAACTTGATTTGTAGCTGACTGTGATCGTTTGTATTATGGCAGTCCAACAAATAATTTCTGATATTGTAGCCAACCTACCATTTTATCATTTATGAAATTCACTGTGCTCTGTTATTTAAGATTAATTGTTAATAGTAATATATAGATTTTATGGAAGAAAATTACGTGCTGAGTACAGTTTTAATACAAAGAAAACAAATTAATGGCAAAATGTGCTTTTTGAAGATCAACAAATTAAATTCCTGAGTAGTTTGCCATAGAGATAAATAAAAAGAAGAAAAAGAAAGATGGAACAATTAAAATGCAGCTAACAAATGCCTGGACCCAGCTGTCCAAACAGGATTAATGGAGTGCATTAGGGTACAGTGAGTCATGTGGTGCTTTGCAAAATATCAACACGCACTGCACTACATGTTATGCCCAGTGGCACTGAATAGATGAAAAGAAATAAATACGTTAAACAGATTCATAGAGGCTTTTCACAGTATTAAAAAAGCAAATTTCTAGACTAAAAGAAAAAGCTTTATTTTAGTATTATGGGAAATGCAAACTAGACAGTTACTTTGTAATGCCTCTATTAACCCTTTAGAATTGAGTCTTTGATTTTAAGAAGATAAAATATAGAGAATTGTCATGAATATTATCTTAGTGTATAACGGGATTTTGATTTACTAGCTGAAAAGCTTATAAGACTAGAATAGAGGATGTATTTAACAACCAAATTCCAAGCTGTGAAATTTTTTACTCTTTCTCATTGCCTCTCACAAGGAAGTCCTGACCCTTAGGGTGCTCTCCTTTGCTCCTGTGAATTCAGCCGGCGCTCTCAGTTAAATGAGAAATGAAGGAGCAAGGAAAACTATAATTTATCTGTATAAGTGCAGTTTTTCTCTTATTTTAGTAGTTTTTAGTGATGATTATAACTTTAATTGTAAATTGCAAGTGTACTGAATCCTGTATAAAATAATTAATTTGGTGATATTTTTGCTTCAAAAATGAAAATGTTTTTTAAAAAATTTCATTTGCCAACTGCTATTGCTGCATCATTTGTGTAAATTAATAGCTTTAGACTTGAATGCCTGGTGTGATATGACAGATTTATTACAGAATTCCTCTGAAATAGCTTCTTATATTTAAATATGGAAGATTTTATACTAATTAAAAAATTACCACTAAGTAGATTTTACAAGCGTATCACTTGCCACAAAGAATTAGGTTGTGAGGAGCATTTTGGCTATGTATTTTTAGCCAAATATAATTAATATCGATGATAGTTTTGTTGTCCATTGGAAACACAAAGAATCTGTGCGTAACACTTTTTATTTGAAATCTTTAAAACCTTTTAAAACTGATGCCATGTCAGTGGATATGCTTTCCAAAACGTTTTGCTGCCTGTTTAGTGTTCAGTTTTGAAAAATCCAACATTTTGAGGGATATGATGTCCTTATTTTTAGCAATCAGTTTACTCTTTGGTATAATAGACTCTCAAGGTGATTAGAGGAGATGGTTCACAAAGTGAAAATAGAACAGGCTCAAACCTAATAAATTATCTATAGAGGCCCAGACTTTTCTATAACAAAATATTTTAAAGGCAGCAGTGAATTTTGTGAGAATAGATTTTGCGAGATTGCTGACATGTTCTTGGTTATGCTTAATCAAGAAACAACTGAGAGATTGACAGTTTTTACATTATTCTTTATTTGAAATCTCCTTTAACAGGAAAATTTTTCTCAGATGCAACCAATAGACTTCGTAATACTTTTACTAATTTCCATTTTGAAGTTGTTTTTATAGTTAGTTGTATTTTCATCCTGAAATTCTTTCTGTAAATTGTAAGTTATTCAAGGCCCAAAAGCAGATTTTTTTTAATACACTTAAAACAAAAAACACTTAACCTTTCAAATCAACTTTGGTCTATTTTTAGTATTTCCATGTATTTCTCATCTGGGTCCCATATAGTCCATCATCTTGCAGGATTTAAAGTGTATTATTCTCTTTTGTTCCTTGATGAAGGGACTATGTTTAAAAACTGGTCCTTTGCGGGAGAGGTCTTTATTTGGGTTTGTAAATACACTAGTAATCTTTACCCTGAGCTTTCCCCCTCCAGTGTGAATCAGAAATAAATGATGCTTAGACATGACAAATGTGAAATTGAAGCATAAATCTTAATATATATTCCTAATTATGGCTTTGATGTAAAAATAATTCTAAACCCTGTATTGAAAATTTCTCCGCAAAAAAATTGTATATGACTTAATTATATTCTGTTATATTGCAGAGAGTAATAAATGAGTGGTAAAATTAACTTTTGATTGATTACTAATGTTCTTATACCTGACCAATAAATTTGTATATCTAGTTAGGATTTTTAATTATAAAGGAAAAGTATTCTGTGTCAAATGTCTGAAAGAAGTCAGAGAGTCACTAATGCTCACTCCCTCAACACCCCCGTTCCCAGTGTCCACTTGTTGTGTCCTTCTGTTGCTGTTCTTGTTTCAGAGCACATAGTCCTTCTTGCCTGAGGAAATATCATGTTGGCCACATATTCTAAATAACTTAGCCATCTGTTGACATACGTTCAACTCCCTTAAGTTTTGATTTGTTATAAAATATTTTTCATATGAAATTAATTCCAGTTAGGATTATTTAGTTGGAGGGAGCCTTAAGATGTAATTTTTTAAATGTTAAGAATTAAAATGATACAATTAAAACTAGAACGTAAACTACAGTAAGGGTCTAATTTACACTAAGAATCAAGACCCCCAACCTGGCTGAGAATACTTAATAGTACACCTATACATGGCCAACTCTGAGACTGATGAACAGATTATCTCCTTATTTATAGGAAATTTTATTTTTAAATTAATTTTTAAGTATGTACATGAATAACTTCTTATGAGGAATATTAAAAACAGATCAGGCTCAAATTCCTTTTGACCACCACTTTTTTTTTCCCCCCACACTATTTTAAATATTTATTTATTTATTTATTTTTGGCTGTGTTGGGTCTTCGTTTCTGTGCGAGGGCTTTCTCTAGTTGCGGCAAGCGGGGGCCACTCTTCATCACGGTGCGAGGGCCTCTCACTATCGCGGTCTCTCTTATTGGGGAGCACAGGCTGCAGACGCGCAGGCTCAGTAGTTGTGGCTCACGGGCCTAGTTGCTCCGCGGCATGTGGGATCTTCTCAGACCAGAGCTCGAACCCGTGTCCCCTGCATTGGCAGGCAGATTCTCACCACTGCGCCACCAGGGAAGCCCCCTTGACCACCACTTTTATTTTTATTTTTATTTTTATTTATTTATTTTTTTAACATCTTTATTGGAGTATAATTGCTTTATAATGTTGTCTTAGTTTCTGCTATATAACAAAGTGAATCAGCTATACATATACATATACCCCCATATCCCCTCCCTCCTGCGTCTCCCTCCCACCCTCCCTATCCCACCCCTCTAGGTGGTCACAAAACACCCAGCTGATCTCGCTGTGCTATGTGGCTGCTTCCCACTAGCTATCTAGTCTACATTTGGTAGTGTATATATGTCCATGCCACTCTCTCACTTCGTCCCAGCTTACCCTTCCCCCTCCCCATGTCCTCAAGTCCATTCTCTACGTCTGCATCTTTATTCCTGTCCTGCCCCTAGGTTCATCAGAACCATTTTTTTTTTAGATTCCATATATATCTGTTAGTATACGGTATTTGTTTTTCTCTTTCTGACTTACTTCATTATGTACGACAGACTCTAGGTCCATCCACCTCACTACAAATAATTCAGTTTCATTTCTTTTTATGGCTGAGTAATATTCCATTGTATATATGTGGCACATCTTCTTTATCCATTCATCTGTCGATGGACACTTAGGTTGCTTCCATGTCCTGGCTATTGTAAATAGTGCTGCAATGAACACTGTGGTACATGACTTTTTGAATTATAGTTTTCTCAGGGTATATGCCTGGTAGTGGGATTGCTGGGTCGTATGGAAGTTCTATTTTTAGTTTTTTAAGGAACCTGCATACTGTTCTCCATAGTGGCTGTATCAATTTACACTCCCACCAACAGTGCAAGAGGGTTCCCTTTTCTCCACACCCTCTCCAGCATTTATTGTTTGTAGATATTTTGATGGCCATTCTGACAGGTGTGAGGTGATACCTCATTGTAGTTCTGATTTGCATTTCTCTAATGATTAGTGATGCTGAGCATCCTTTCATGTGTTTGTTGGCAATCTGTATATCTTCTTTGGAGAAATGTCTATTTAGGTCTTCTGCCCATTTTTGGATTGGGTTTTTTGTTTTTGTGATATTGAGCTGCATGAGCTGCTTGTATATTTGGAGATTAATCCTTTGTCAGTCACTTCATTTGCAAATATTCCCTCCCATTCTGAGGGTTGTCTTTTCGTCGTGTTTATGGTTTCCTTTGCTGTGCAAAAGCTTTTAAGTTTCATTAGGTTCCATTTGTTTATTTTTGTTTTTATTTCCATTCCTATAGGAGGTGGGTCAGAAAGGATCTTGCTGTGATTTATGTCATAGAGTGTTCTGCCTGTGTTTTCCTCTAAGAGTTTTATAGTGTCTGGCCTTACATTTAGGTCTTTAATCCATTTTGAGTTTATTTTTGTGTATGGTGTCAGGGAGCGTTCTAATTTCATTCTTTTACATGTAGTTGTCCAGTTTTCCCAGCACCACGTATTGAAGAGGCTGTCTGTTCTCCATTTTATATTCTTGCCTCCTTTATCAAAGATAAGGTGACCATATGTGCGTGGGTTTCTCTCTGGGCTTTCTATCCTGCTCCATTGTTCTATATTTCTGCTTTTGTGCCAGTACCATACTGTCTTGATGACTGTAGCTTTGTAGTATAGTCTGAAGTCAGGGAGCCTGATTCCTCCAGCTACATTTTTCTTTCTCAAGAATGCTTTGGCTATTCGGGGTCTTTTGTGTTTCCATACAAATTGTGAAATTTTTTGTTCTAGTTCTGTGAAAAATGCCAGTGGTAGTTTGATAGGGATTGCACTGAATCTGTAGATTGCTTTGGGTAGTAGAGTCATTTTCACAATGTTGATTCCTCCAATTCAAGAATATGGTATATCTCTCCATCTGTTTGTATCGTCTTTAATTTCTTTCATCAGTGTCTTATCGTTTTCTGCATACAGGTCTTTTGTCTCCCTAGGTAGGTTTATTCCTAGGTATTTTATTGTTTTTGTTGCAGTGGTAAATGGGAGTGTTTCCTTAATTTCTCTTTCAGATTTTTCATCATTAGTGTATAGGAATGCAAGAGATTTCTGTGCATTAATTTTGTATCCTGTTACTTTACCAAATTCATTGATTAGCACTAGTATTTTTCTGGTAGCATCTTTAGGATTCTCTATGTATAGTATCATGTCATCTGCAAACAGTGACAGTTTTACTTCTTTTCCGATTTGGATTCCTTTTATTTCTTTTTCTTCTCTGATTGCTGTGGCTAAAAGTTTCATAACTATGTTGAATAACAGTGGTGAGAGTGGGCATCCTTGTCTTGTTCCTGATCTTAGAGGCAATGGTTTCAGTTTTTCACCATTGAGAACGATGTTGGCTCTGGGTTCGTCATATATGGCCTTTATTATGTTGAGGTAAGTTCCCTCTATGCCTGCTTCCTGGAGGGATTTTATTGTAAATGGATGTTGAATTTTGTCAAAAGCTTTTTCTGCATCTGTTGAGATGATCATATGGTTTTTATCCTTCGATTTGTTAATATGGTGTATCACATTGATTGATTTGCGTATATGGAAGAATCCTTGCATTCCTGGGATAAACCCCACTTGACCATGGTGTATGATCCTTTTAATGTGCTGTTGGATTCTGTTTGCTAGTATTTTGTTGAGGATTTTTGCATCTGTGTTCATCAGTGATATTGGCCTGTAGTTTTCTTTTTTTGTGACATCTTTGTCTGGTTTTGGTATCGGGGTGATGGTAGGTAGACTCGTAGAATGAGTTTGGGAGTGTTCCTCCCTCTGCTATATTTTGGAAGAGTTTGAAAAGGATAGGCGTTAAGCTCTTCTCTAAATGTTTGATAGAATTCCCCTGTGAAGCCATCTGGTCCTGGGCTTTTGTTTGTTGGAAGATTGTTTGTTTTTTAATAAATTTATTTATTTATTTTATTTTTGGCTGTCTTGGGTCTTCACTGCTGTGCACGGGCTTTCTCTGGTTGCGGCGAGTGGGAGCTACTCTTTGTTGCGGTGCGTGGGCTTCTCACTGCAGTGGCTTCTCTTGTTGCGGAGCATGGGCTCTACGCTCGCAGGCTTCAGTAGTTGCAACACGCAGGCTCAGTAGTTGTGGCTCGTTGGCTCTAGAGCACAGGCTCAGTAGTTGTGGTGCACGGGCTTAGTTGCTCCGCGGCATGTGGGATCTTCCCAGACCAGGGCTCGAACCCATGTCCTCTGCATTGGCAGGTGGATTCTTAATCACTGTGCCACCAGGGAAGTCACTGTTGGAAGATTTTTAATCACAGTTTCAATTTCAGTGCTTGTGATTGGTCTGTTTATATTTTCTATTTCTTCCTGGTTCAGTCTTGGAAGGTTGTGCTTTTCTAAGAATTTGTCCATTTCTTCCAGGTTGTCCATTTTATTGGCATATAGTTGCTTGTAGTAATCTCTCATGATCCTTTGTATTTCTGCAGTGTCAGTAGTTACTTCTCCTTTTTCATTTTTAATTCTGTTGATTTGAGTCCTCTCCCTTTTTTTCTTGATGAGTCTGGCTAATGGTTTATCAGTTTTGTTTATCTTCTCAAAGAACCAGCTTTTAGTTTTATTGATCTTTGCTATCGTTTCCTTCATTTCTTTTTCATTTATTTTTGATCTGATCTTTATGATTTCTTTCCTTCTACTAACTTTGGGTTTTTTTGTTGTTGTTGTTCTTTCTCTAATTGCTTTAGGTGTAAGGTTAGGTTGTTTATTTGAGATATTTCTTGTTTCTTGAGGTAGGATTGTATTGCTATAAACTTCCCTCTTAGAACTGCTTTTGCTGCATCCCGTAGGTTTTGGGTCATCATGTTTTCATTGTCATTTGTTTCTAGGTAATTTTTGATTTCTTCTTTGATTTCTTCAGTGATCTCTTGGTTATTTAGTAATGTATTGTCTAGCCTCCATGTGTTTGTATTTTTTACAGTTTTTTTTCCTGTAATTGATATGTAGTCTCATAGCGTTGTAGTAAGAAAAGATACTTGATACAATTTCAATTTTCTTAAATTTACCAAGGCTTGATTTGTGACCCAAGATACGATCTATCCTGGAGAATGTTCCATGAGCACTTGAGAAGAAAGTGTGTGCTGTTGTTTGTGGATGGACTGTCCTATACATATCAGTTAAGTCCATCTTGTTTAATGGTTCATTTAAAGCTTGAATTTTCTTATTTATTTTCATTTTGGATGATCTGTCCATTGGTGAAAGTGGGGTGTTAAAGTCCCCTATTATAATTGTGTTACTGTCAATTTCCCCTTTTATGGCTATTAGCATTTGCCTTATGTATTGAGGTGCTGCTATGTTGGGTGCATAAATATTTACAATTGTTATATCTTCTTCTTGGATTGATCCCTTGATCAGTATGTAGTGTCCTTCTTTGTCTTTTGTAATAGTCTTTATTTTAAAGTGTATTTTGTCTGATATGAGAATTGCTACTCCAGCTTTCTTTGGATTTCCATTTGCATGGAATATCTTTTTCCATCCCCTCACTTTCAGTCTGTATGTGTCCCTAGGTCTGAAGTGGGTCTCTTGTAGACAGCATATATTTGGGTCTTGTTTTTGTATCCATTCAACCAGTCTGTGTCTTTTGGTTTGAGCATTTAATCCATTTACATTTAAGGTAGTTATCGATATGTATTTTCCTATTACCATTTTCTTAATTGTTTTGGGTTTGTTATTGTAGGTCTTTTCCTTCTCTTGTGTTTCCTGCCTAGAGAAGTTCCTTTAGCATTTGTTGTAAAACTGGTTTGGTGGTGCTGAATTCTCTTAGCTTTTGCTTGTCTGTAAAGGTTTTAATTTCTCTGTCGAATCTGAATGAGATCCTTGCTGGGTAGAGTAATCTTGGTTGTAGGTTTTTCCCTTTCATCACTTTGAATATGTCTTGCCAGTCCCTTTGGCTTGCAGAGTTTCTGCTGAAAGATCAGCTGTTAACCTTATGGGGATTCCCTTGTATGTTATTTGTTGATTTTCCCTTGCTGCTTTTAATATATTTTCTTTGTATTTAATTTTTGATAGTTTGATTAGTATGTGTCTTGGCGTGTTTCTGCTTGGATTTATCCTGTATGGGACTCTCTGCCCTTCCTGGACTTGATTAACTATTTCCTTTCCCATATTAGGGAAGTTTTCAACTATAATCTCTTCAGATATTTTCTCAGTCCCTTTCTTTTTCTCTTCTTCTTCTGGGACTCCTATAATTCAAATGTTGGTGCTTTTATTGTTGTCCCCGAGGTCTCTGAGATTGTCCTCAGTTCTTTTCATTCTTTTTTCTTTATTCTGCTCTGCGGTAGTTATTTCCACTGTTTTATCTTCCACGTCACTAGTCTGTTCTTCTGCCTCAGTTATTTTGCTATTGATTCCTTCTAGAGAATTTTTAATTTCATTTATTGTGTTGTTCATCATTGTTCGTTTGCTCTTTAGTTCTTCTGAGTCCTTGTTCAGCATTTCTTGTATTTTCTCCATTCTGTTTCCAAGATTTTGGATCATCATTACTATCATTACTCTGAATTCTTTTTCAGGTAGACTGCCTATTTCCTCTTCATTTGTTTGGTCTGGTGGGTTTTTACTTTGCTCCTTCATCTGCTGTGTATTTCTCTGTCTTCTCATTTTGTTTAACTTACTGTGTTTGGGGTCTCCTTTTTGCAGGCTGCAGGTTCATAGTTCCTGTTGTTTTTGGTGTCTGCCCCCAGTGGGTAAGGTTGGTTCAGTGGCTTGTGTAGGCTTCCTGGTGGAGGGGACTGGT